>NC_089233.1:8711753-9020022 GCF_963924675.1 Phocoena phocoena
AGACAGGCATCTTCTTTTACTTTTTACCATTAAACCAGTAGCTGAGTCCTAGGGATTCTATCTCCAGGACCACCCTCCCCCTTTCTCATCTTTCTTGCTCTCCCTACCCTAGTTTAGGCCTACCTGGGTTCACCTTTCACCTGGATGATTTCAGCAGTTCCTGACTCGAATGCCACCTCCAGTTTCTTCTATATCTATACCAGGGAAACTTCCTCTTATACTGCTCTGCTCAGTGCCCTACCTTCCTGTCCCTTAAGCTTTCCTCCTCAAAACATACTCTCACTAGCCAGCTGGGGAAAAAAATGTAAGTTGGAGACACATCTCACACCTTACATTAATATAAACTCCTGATAGATAAAAGATGTAAACAATTTTTAAAAAGAGAAGAAAAAGGAAAAGTCCTACAAGAAACCATGGGAGAATTGTGTTAATCTCCAAGAGGACTTTCTGAGTTAGAAGCCATAAATGACTGAGAAAACTACATAAAAATCAAAACTTGGACCTTCCCTGGTGGCACAGTTGTTAAGAATCCGCCTGCCAATGCAGGGGACAAGGGTTCGATCCCTGGTCCGGGAAGATCCCACATGCCGCAGAGCAACTAAGCCCGTGTGCCACAACTACTGAGCCTGAGCTCTAGAGCCCACATGCCACAACTACTGAGCCTGCGTGCCGCAACTACTGAAGCCCACGTGCCTAGAAGCCTATGCACCACAACAAGAGAAGCCACCGCGATGAGAAGCCTGCACACTGCAACAAAGGATAGCCCCCGCTCGCCACAACTAGAGAAAGCTCGCACACAGCAACGAAGACCCAAAGCGGCCAAAATTTTTTTAAAAAGGTAAACTGATTAAAAATCAAAATTTGATGTGTAAAAAAAAAAAAACTTGATGTGTGACAAAGATCTACAGGCAAAGTCCAAAGGCAAAGGACAAACCCAGGAGGAAATATTTGCCTAATAAACAGCCTCTACTAATTAATAAGAAAAAGACATTAATATAAAGGGGCAAAAGATAGGAATCATCCGTTCACAGAAGAAAACATTCAAATGGCTCTTAACCATATGAAAAGTTATTCAACCCCACACGTAGAAAAAATGCAAATTAAAAGTTGACCAAGGGCTTCCCTGGTGGCGCAGTGGTTGAGAGTCCGCCTGCCGATGCAGGGGACACGGGTTCGTGCCCCGGTCCGGGAAGATCCCACATGCCGCGGAGCGGCTGGGCCCGTGAGCCATGGCCGCTGAGCCTGCGAGTCCGGAGGCTGTGCTCCGCAACGGGAGAGGCCACAACAGTGAGAGGCCCGCGTACTGCAAAAAAAAAAAAAAAAAAAATGTTGACCAAGATACTGGTTTTCACCTACGATGATGACAAAATCTGAAAGTTTGATGACACAGGGTCGGTGGAGCTGTGTGGAAAAAGACACTGTCATTCATTGTTTCCCCATCCAAACATGAATATCATCCAGCTATAAAGAAGACAAATAAGGAAGCTCATTGCTGATACAGAACAATCTCTCAGATAAATTGATGAACGAAAAATACAAGATGATGGCCAATACAAGGCAGAGAATGCTACTGTTGGTGTTTTTAAAAGCATTGCAGTGGGGGAAAGTGGAGGAAAAAGTGTACATATTGTGTATATATATTTGGTTGTATGTGTATGACCTCTGTGGAAAGAAAAAAAGAGATAGCATTGGTTGTCTCTAGAGGACTGGGAGAACTGGGACCAAGGGCAAAGGAAGCGTCACTGTACACCCTTTGTATCTTTCACATTTTGTGCCTTATGAATGTTTTATTCATTCTAAGTCAAATACATAAATACTTTTAAAAATACTCAAACAACCTTGTCACTGGCCAAAGAACCAACTCTTTTACTGGCTCCCAATAGGTAAAGAACAGTGACTATCCACTTCATTTTTCTTAAATCAAAATTCAGCACGTGTGGGGTTACAGACAACAGTTTCCTGCCAGCTCTCCTCTGTTACGCCTCGTCTTCACTGCCCGGAAAGAATCACTTCTTACCTCGTTTCGCACTTGCTTCTGGTCCTTATTTCCATGCTGGTAAAGAAATGTTTGCGTGGCTGCCTGTTGTCCGAAATTTTAGGTGTTACCTCTAGAGTCCTGCTAATGATGAGTTAGGTTATTAAAACCACAGCCCGCCTCCCCTGCCCACATGTCAACATAATTATTTATATACCTATTTTACTTCCTCTGTTAATCATTTTTATAATTGAAATAATAGCCTTGGACCTTTATTTCTTGAGCCATCCACTGCAAGCAGTATCTTTTCACACCATACCATGAAGCTCTCAGCATCCTTGCCCTTCCCTTTGCTCTGTACCTCCGCCTCTGTCTCCCCACTTAGCTGTCTGAACTTCCATATTTTCATTATTGAGCTTGACAGCATTTGCATTGTACGTATGTTCTTTGCTTTGTCCCTTGAGCCTAAAAGTCCAGCCATCAAGCAGCACCGACTATTGTCACATTGTACAGGGGATGCACAGCCAAACCAACCACCCCTATGATTACAGGGCTCGTGCTGTGTGTCCTCTTTCTGAAAGTTCATTTTTTTCCCCCCGGCACAATTTAAAAGAAACAGATCCTCAATCTCTCCAGGGATCTGGTGTATCAAGCTTTCTCCCTGAGACTCCCTCCAAGGTTCTCAGGCACACCCCAGCCCCCATCCACACTGGTTACTGTAAAGGATGAGGCTGATTCCTATCTGTGTTTCGGTTCTCATAAAGGGGCACAGCAGTTTGTGGAATGAGTGGATTGCCTTAGTCTGGAATGCAGGAAGAGCGTTCAAAATCTGGCCCCAATGTATCTTTCCAGCTCAATCTTTATAACTTTCTTACACAAATTCTACACTGTAGCAAAACTGGATGAATCCAGTTTTGTACATGCTGTGCATTTTTATTCCTCTGAGCCACTAGGAATGTCGTTCTCTTCCATGTTTATATGTCCATCTCCTACCAATGCTTCCACCTCTGGAAGATGCCCTGATCCCTCCAGAAGTGATGGCTCCCTCACTACTGTCCAGCTCTCCAAGGCCCAGAGTATTTCCTACTTTAAATCATGTCTCGTCAGTCTTAAGTGTCTCCGGGGCAGGTCTGTCTCAGAAGCCTCTTCTCTCTCTGCCTCCCAAGCCCCAGGTTCTTCCAGATGCAGGCAGCATGGAGGCATTTGCGGGATGAGCCACAGAGGATTCAGGAAAGGCAGCCTGGAGTCGAGGGGCTTGGGCTTGGGTGAACGAGAATGAGGGTCCAAGGGGCAGGGATGCCAGAGCCGGGGCAGGGATGCCAGAGCCAGGGCTGGAATGAGAGGGAGAGAAGGGAAATGGACTGTGGTCTGGGCAGAACAAGGACTTTGTGACTTGTCCAGGCCACTGCTTTGTTGCTTGTGGAAGGGCTGTGTCCTTCCCCTGAACAGAATGGAAGAAGGTTTGTCCTGGTGAAGGTGCGGGTACCACTGCATTAAGGGCTCATCAGGAAGATGTAGTCTTCTAAGGGAGGGATGGGGGCCATCAGGATACGGCCTTTCTCTGCCGTCCCGCACCCTCTTCCCACAAGGTTCTTCTGAATGTGAACAACCTGAAAGCTCAGAGCACCTACAACAGACAGAAAGCTCAGGGGCTGGGGGGGGCCCAGAAAGTGACCCCTAAAGCAAAGCTCCTCTCCACAGCAGAAGCTTTTACACGTATAACATCCCACAAAGCTAAGGACTGTACCCTGTATCAATACCTCTTGATTGCCATGATCCCTTGAAGCCTCTCCTTGCTCTATAGAACCAAACGTTCACTGAGCACTTGCAGTGGGCTCCCACTTGCTATGGGACAGAAGGGAGGAGCTAATTACCATTTATTGAGCACCAACTAGATCCCGAGCGCTGAGTCCCATTTGACAGATGAGTAAATAGAGGCTCAGAGAGGTGAGGGGATGTGTCCCAAGATCCCACAACTAGTAAGTGTTTAAACTGTGACTGGGGCCTGGTACCCACCGGTCAGCGTGTCAAGCACATCCAAACCCTTCCCACTTCACCCCAACCCTGGGAGCCGTCCTTTCCCCCGGGGGAACTCACCCAGCCTAGGAGGGGGGCTTTGTGCCACTCTTGCTTCGGAGTGGTACCATTTCTCATGCTGATGGAGGCTCCCCCCAGCCCCACCCAGGGCAGTTCTGCCTCGGAGGGTTCAGCCTCTCAGGGCCCCTGTCCCAGTCAGCCTGACTCTTCCCTGCTCCCTCTGACTCCGGCTTCCTCCTTCTCGGGTGCACAGTCTCCAAGATCCACTTCACAACCCCTTGCCTTGAGCAGGAACTCACTCCAGGTGTGTTGAAAGGGGCTGCCCTGTCTACTTATAGAGCCAGGGATGTGGCAGTCACCAGAGCACAGAGGCACAGGACCTCCATCTGGAAATCAGGAGCCAAATTCTGCTTTGACTGCTAACCAGATGCACAGCCTCCCTGGATAAGAAATCAGTTTCTTTATCAGCAAAATGGGGAGAAAAACCCTGTCCCGCCACCCCCTCTTCTCCCAGGTGTTCTGAGGTTCGTGGTGATGACCAAAGGATGGATTTGTGACGGCAGGGCCGAAGGCAAGGACCCAGGTGAGACTTATTGTCAAAGAGGAGCAGAGGGAGGGAGCCTGAAGACACACTTCCCCGACCTCTAAGCCTCTGGCCAAACCTCATGCCTGACCTCGTGCCTAGGGGGACTCTGAACTTCCTGAAGTTCTCCGATGAGCACTTGGTCTTGCCCCCGTTTTACACATGAGGAAACTAAGGCAGCGAAATAAAGCAGCTCCATCTGGCTGGTGCACCCAAAGTCTGTTCTTTCTCCATTGATGGGATGGTTCTCTGCCCAAACCTCTTTTACAAAGGGCAGACATCCTAGTTCCCTCTGATGTCAGGGGCAGCTGGCTCAGCCTGCCCAAAGGCTCCCCGGCTGGTCAGGAGCCAGGTCCTTATGAGAAAGAGCAGAGGCCCTGGCTGCGGGGCTTACTAAGCCAGTTGGGTGTGTGTGGGCCTGCTGGCTGCAGGGTGAGCTGGCCAGCGGGGGGCAGCTGTGGATATCCTGTCTGGAGACAGTGTCTGGCGACAACGTGAATTGTTCCCAGGGAACAGCTGAGAGGATGAGAGGGCAGGGGCAGCGGGGAGCTAGAACGAGAAGTCACTGAGACCTGGGGCCTTCCAGAAGGGACAGTGAAAGTACAGGAGAGAGCGGAGGCCCTGGCTGGATGTCTCAAAAGGCAGTTCACGGGTCCCCTACATCAGAATCATCCTGGGGCCTATTAAAACTGCCAATTCCTAGGTCGTCCCTACCCCCAGCTGTTGGACCAGACTCTCCAGAGGCAAGGCAGAAACTGACATTTTAAACAAGCTTCACTCTTAGCCACACTGGAATATGAGAACCACTGCCTTATGGGGTTACCTTGGCCAGAACAGGGGTGAGGGTGGCATGTCCACGGCAAGGCACACCTCAGGTGGATCCAAACACAAAAACAGATAAAGAGGAGGGGGTGGTTGCTTTGAAGGAGAAGCTCAGATGATGACTGGCCTGGCCCCCCCCCCCGGGGTGTTAAAATGTCCCCAGACCTTCCTCACAGCCCCCCTGCCACCCCACACTCCTAGTGCTCTAACCTCGTCCAAAGTTCAACAGTTTCAAAGAGGCAGCCCTGAAATGAAAGAACAAACATAGCTCTTGGCAACAGCAGATTGGATTTCCAATCTGGACACCGCCAAGGCCCAGACAGCTGTGTAACCTTGGACGGGTACTGTGGGTCCTTGTAATGCGGCCCCTTGGGGTCTGGGTGAGGATTAAATGGGTTAATGGGCATGAAGTAGCCAAGCGTCTGTTGGCTCTCAGGGACCAGGGTTCCTTCCTCTTTCCTGTTTCCTACATATGAGCCCCTCCCCCACCCAGCCCCCTTCCCTTTGTTCCTTTCTCTGTTATACAACGAAAGTTTAAATTATTCCTGGGTTTGGGGCCGCTGCAAAGCCAATGGGAGGGTGGCTCTGTAATGGGAGGTTTCGGAAGCCCCGTCTTCCCTTCCTACCTCCGCATTCTTGTCCACGTGCTGCTAGGTCAGGCCCTCCGCCCCTCTCCTCACTATTGCAAAGAGCCGCATGACTAGTTCCCCATATCGCCTGCCTGCTGCTCCAGCTGTTGACACAGCAACCAGAACCCAGTGACAGCCATTGAGAGACAGCCTCTGAGGAGGAGCCTGCTTGGCTTCCATTTACATTCAGTGCAACAGCACTTCCTGAGAGCACCTACCATGGGCCTTAGCAGAAATGGAAATAAGTTAGAGCTGGTCCCTGGCTTTAAGGGGCTGGTGGTCTCCTGGCCAAGATAGAGAATCTACTGGTCTAGTTGAATGATTCTCAAAGTATGGTCCCCAAACCAGGAGCATCAGTATTACCTTTGAATTTGTTCAAAATGCCACATTTCAGGCTCCTTCCAAAGTCTGCTGAATCAGAAATTCTGGGGGAGAGGGGATCCTGAGATCTGGCTTTTAACAAAAGCCCCCCTCGTGATGCTGATGCAGGCTGAAGTTTGAGGACCACAGATCTAATTATAACCTCACCCAATCCCAAGAGCTGGGGTCTATTGTTCCTGTATCACAGATGAGGGAACGGAGGCTCTGTCCTGCTCTGCGTGCAGACTAGCTGAGAGCTTATGAAGGGTTTGGATTCTCAGGTCCCTCCCGGTGTCAAATTCTACCTGTGCAGCACCTGTGATAAGGTAATGAGCAGATATACTTTTTCCTGGATCCTGGCTGGAGAAACATAGAGGTATCTTACACTGTGTCCGGCAGGGTCGGGGTAGAGTGACGATGCAGACAGAAATGAAAACCTCACAGCGGGAGCAGAGAAGAGCTGGGAGTAAAGTCAGAAAGAGCAGCAGCCCTGGCGACAACCACCTGCCCCAACTGTGGGGACACTGGGCTGACATAATGCCCCCCAGCCGAGGCCATCCAGGCTTCTAAGCCCGACCCCAATCCTGAGACCTCCTCTCCTGTGTTCACTCACCGGCATGCTAGGTTGGTTTCTTTCCTCGCTTTCGCCCCCTGCAGACTCTCAGGGTCCCCTCTTACACAGCATCTGCCTCCCTAAATTTGCAATCACCTCTTCAGCAACGAATGACTTCCAGCCTCTCTTTGCCCACATTCCGTGACTGGGCACTCACTGCTTTTTCAGGCAGCCCATCCATCTGTGAAAGCTCTGACGGGCTTAAGTTTCCCTTTGAATGAGCTGACATCCATCCCCGTGTAATTTCCACCTTTTACAATATGAGTTAGTCTAATCCCCCGTAACAGAGATTACAGGCTTATTTTAACGTAAGAATATCTATCCCAGTTATTTCCCATGAATCTACCACCCACCTTTGCGGATAAACAAGGCAAGTAGAACATACCAACACATTACCTTGAAAACAGTAGGAACAACAAGATGAGGTGAAAGTAGAAAGGGGCAGGAGGAAGGACAGGAGGTGGTGGAGGGAAAGATCGCTGACTTGGAGCCTCCGTCTTGCCACTTCCTCCCCAAGAGACACTGGCAGGACCTCAGCAGTTTTCACAGGAGTCCCCTTCAAGAAAAAGAATACGATTTTCCAGAGCTTGTTTCATTTTGTTGAATAAATTCACAGTTGGATGGTTTGTAATGACAGAAAGGTAAAACTCACTTAGTGCATCTTCAGTGATCATTTCACTGTTTTCAGCAAATGGGGATCTTGAAAGTTAAGCGACTTAGCTTCGTGGAAATCTGCCTCTGACTCTGGGCCTCAGTTTCTCATCTGTAAAATGGGGTTGAACCTAGCCACCTTCCAAAGTTGGTCTGAGAATTAAACAAGCTAACGGGAGGGGAAATCATCTGCTGAGATATTATTATGTTCTCTGATTTCTAAAGATGGATGCTTGGAGTCTGGGTATGAGGGAAACTGGTTGATTGTTTCTGTTGAGGGGGAGAGGGGCAGAAGTGAATCCCAGCTTAGCATTCTGCCTGGGGGAGACCACAGCTGGAGCTCTGGGGCAGAACCAGTAGAACCAGTGAGTTTGGAGGACAGCTCTCTAGAAAAAGACAATGGAACAATCCTCTTGTCGCCCATCACTGTTTTGGGGTTTTGCTTTTCAGGCTTACTTTTCACAGGATTCTTTGCAAAGTGGGCCTCAGTGCAATTCCTTGGGTGAGGGGCTTTGTCCACATTTGGGATCAGAGAGACTTTTCAACCCCAGAGGTAGCTCTCCAGGGCCTGTGAGAGACCCTTCTCTTCTGGGGGGTAGTGTCCCACAAGGAAGGAAAGCCTCTTGTGCGGAGCCAGGGGGGTGATAACAGGATTATTTTAATCATTTTAGCGACACTGGCTCTGCCAAGTCTGCCAAGAGAAAAGGATGTGGTAGGTCAGGAAATTAAAACAACTCTGGCCTCATTCCCCAGAACGTGTTTTTCAAGGGGGATGAGTGTCTAGCAGGAAAAGGAAGGAGCCCTAGAAACTCCCTCCTTGCCTTGGGCTGCCTAGCCTGCACGTGGCCACTGGCCCTGCTTTGCAGAGGGTGCCTCCTTTGTCGAGGTCATCCTCCCCCCCCTTTACTTTTTATTTATTTATCTTTTTCGATCAATATTTATTGAGCACTTATTCCCCTTTATTTTTATTTTAAAAATATTTTTTCCTTCGGCCATGCCACGCAGCATGTGGGATCTTAGTTTCTTGACTAGGGATTGAACCTGCGCCCCTTGCAGTGGAAGTGCGGAGATTTAACCACTGGACCACCAGGGAAGTTCCCTCCTCCCCTTTTTGAAAGGTCTCCAGAGAACACCCTAACTCCCGGCCTAAGCCGGGTACCTGGGGGCCCCCAGTTCCAGACGCTGCTGGTGCCCACCTCCCGGAGAGTCCAGGAGCCTCCCAGGCTGCAAGTGGCACCCCCATCCATCTCTGTAGGGCTGCTTGCAAAGGAGACTCAGTCTCACTACCTACCCCATCCTGGGTCTTCCAGAGCAGTGGCTTCCAAACTATTCGGCAGAGGAATCCCCCAGGCACTGTTCATGCCAAGGAGTCCCATTCAGGAGGCCAGGCGCCGGGGAGGTGCACATATCTGCATGCTGCTGGTGGTCCAGGAAGCACAGAGCTAGAGAAATTCGGGGTGGTTCTCCAGGGACTCAGCCCCATGCCCTTCACAGGCCAGTCCTCGGCCTCCCCAGCCGTGCAGCCTTGGGCATTCCACTCCCCTTCTCTCCGATAAAAATGCCTGCTCAGCCTGCCTCTGGGGAAGAGAGAAGATGACCATGAAGATCTGGGCCCCACAAGGCCCTGAAAAGTTATCCAAAGTCTCCAGTCCTTGGCCTGGAGGCCCAAGGCTGGAAGTCAGAAATGGCTGCAGGATGGGATGAGGGTGAGAGCAGATGGGGCGGAAGGTAGAGGAGGGCGGGGCACCCACACCCAGTCCCACCACGAACTTAAAGCAGAGATGGTCAGCCCTGAAGAGGCTTCAAGATCATCACAGGCAACCTCCCCATGGTACAGATGAGAAAACTCAGCCCAGAGAGGTTGAAGCACTTGCCCAATGTCACAGAGTAAATGAATGGCAGGGCTGTGACTAGAGCCTTCGGTTCAGCATCCGTATCCAGGGCGTTCCCTGCTGCACCCCTAGGTCTGGACACAGGTGGGGGATAGGCCCCCCACCCCCAGACTGGGACAGGACAGAGGGCAGGGCAGAGCCCAGCCAGCGGCTCTGCATCCTCACGCCTCCTGCCTTCAGCCGCTCTCACTCGCAGTTTTGGTTGACCTTCCAGGAGCAGGCAGCCTGCTCTCTGCCCTACTTGACCTGAACCTGGCTTCCCAGGAGGGCCAAGGAGGGGTGGAGCAGCAAGCCTGCCGCCTCTGGGGCTTAGCCTCTGGCCCCCTCCCCCTCCATCCTACCCTGCCCCATGCTGAGAAAGCACCTACCTGGGCAGCTGGAGGTGTGGGTGCCCTGGGCAGGGCCAACCACCTGGGGCAGGTCCTGGGCTGAGGACCGTCCTGCCTTCCCAGGGCTTGAGCCCATGGTGGTCTTTTATGGGACAGAGAGGTATGCTGTGAGGGATTAGGGGTGGAGCCTGGTGTATCTGTATCTTATCTGAGAAACGCCCCCCCCCCCCTGCCCCCGCCAAGTGCCCCCATGAGGAGCAGCTGAGGCTGGAGCTGATTCCCAGACAGCTTCTGCCCTGGCTGAGGCCCTGGCCCCTTACAAACAGCATAGAAGCCCCATCCAGCCAGGCCCGGGCTTCCTGGGGGGCTGGTCAAGGCCCCGGGGAGTGAGGCCCATTCGGGACACACACCCTCCCCAGCCCCCTGCGGTCCTGTCTTCGGGGGACTCAGACCTTTGCATCAGGAGCCAGACAGATATGACAATTCCCACATACTCTGGGAACTTGAACAAGTTATGCCATCTCTGGGCCCAGTTTCTTCACTCTAAGATAAAAATAATAATACGCACTTCATAGGATTGACCCAGGACCTAGCACCTAGCTACTCAATCACTATTTGAAGGAATGAATGAATGAATAGAAAGATGACTAAGTTGGGAGGGGTCTGGAGACCCATCCCTAGCAACTTTATTTCCTCAACATCTCACCTTGCTTGATCTAAACATGCCAAAGTCTCTCCCCATTTCCCAGCTCCATCCATAACTGTCCCCCACATCCTCTCATGGTCAGGCTGTGACTCCCTCTCGCTCTGGCTGGTTGCCTCCCAATAGCCCCTGTGCCCAGGTGGTTTCCCTGATGGCAACTGGCTTAGGAGCGACACATGACCTGGCTCTGGCCGATGAAGCAGGAGGGGAGGTCTTTTGGGAGGCTGCAGGGAGGGAGTTCCTGGCTCCCAAGAGAAAGATACTAGAGGAAATGGCCCCTTTCTGCCTCTGGATATTGTCATGTCCACTGGTGACATAGGAACTCGTGCAGCCTTCTTGTGGCCGTGAGGGGAACTGGCCAGAGGACAAAGCCAATGATGGGGACCGCACAGCAGACAGTTCCTGAACTGCTGGTCATACTACACCAACTGCCCACCTGCCTCTGGACTTCTCTCTGTGTGAGATAATGAAGGTCCTCATATGTTAAGCCAATTTGAGTTGGGTTTTCTTACTCACAGCTAAACGTGTCCTGTCTGATCTTCTCTCCAGCCCCTACCTGCATCATTCCCAGCACTAGTCAGCAGATGTGCCCAGTCCTGGGCTTTGTTGTAAGGACCCTGAGATGAGCCAGACTCTGTGCCTCCCCTGGGGAAGCTCATAGTTGTGAAGGGAGAGCCTGGCAGGTAATTATCAATAGATGGTTGCAGGCTTGTGAGCAGAGGCTGAGGGTATCTGGGGAGGGACAGACTAACTGTCCTGGGCAGTTAGAGAAGGGTTATGGGATATGGGTTTTGAAGGATGCCTAGGGGGTTTACAGACAGACAAAAAGAATGTGTTCCAGGCAGAGCTAACAAGGTCAATGAAGGGGTACAACTTTGCTTAGAGAACATTGGTGAAGCTCAAGTTAGGTCCATCGAGGAGTGGTGAGCAGGGGCTGAGTGTCTCGCCCAGGAATCTGTGTATCCTGGGGAGCCAACAAAAGTTTTATGCAATACGTACATTTTGGATTAGAAGAGCCTGGGTATTCAGGATCGAAGTGACAAGGATCTTACCTGGGTGGGAACAGAGGGGAGAAATGGGGAAACTGGTGAAAGAGGTATTGTAGAGGCCCAATCCTGGGCTTTGGTGACTGAAGGAGAGAGTGAGGGTGAAGGGGGAGGGGAACGTGATGGCCAGATTCCTGGTATACGAGGGAGAAGGGGTGGTTGTATAAATCTTGGAGCAGGGGACTGTGGTAGCCAGTCTCCAGGATGGCCCCCAATGATCCAGCGTCCTGATAGTCACGTCGTCGTGTAGTCCCCACCTACACTGTACCAGGACTGGCCTACGTGACCAGTAGAATATGCAGAAAGAATGATTTGTGACTCCCAAAACTGGATCATAAAAGACATCATAGCTTCTGCCTTACTCTCTCTTCCATCACCAGCTCTGGGGGAAAAGCCAGCCGGCACATCGTGGGTACGTTCAAGCAGCCTCATGGAGAGACCTATGTGCTACGGGATGGAGCCCTCTGCCAACAGCCAGCAAGGCACTGGGCTCTCCCACCAACAGCCATATGAGTGGGAAATGGAAACAGATCCTCCAGCCCCAGTCAAACCTTCCGATGACACCTTGGCTATAACCTCAAGAGAGGCCTTGAGCAGAACCACACTGTAAAGTTGCTCTCAAATTTCTGACCCACAAAAACTGTGAGATAATAAATATTTGTTATTTTAAGCTGCTAGATCTGGGAGTAATTTGTTATACAGCAATAGATAATATTGGGACTTAAGCCATCGAGATCTTATTTTCCTACCTGTCCTTCCTAGAGTGAGGGAAGACTATTATTATCAATGGGAGAGGCACTCCCCAGCCCACATGGTCCACGCCTTCATCCACCTCTCTTCACAGCTTACAGACTATTTTTACATGAGCAAACCTTTCGCTGTGGCAACCAACCCCAGGAGGTAGTTATAAGCCCTGTTTTACAGAGGGGGAAACTGAGGCTCAGAGAGTTGGAGTGACTTGCTGAAGATTATACAGGTTGTCAGTGGCAGGGCCTGGACCAGAACCAGGTCTGTTCCCAGGCTCTGAGTGGATCCACATCCTACCTGATGTCAAACAAAGAATGTTGCCCACCATCCAGTTCTTCAAGGATCAAGTCATTAGCCACTGCAGTCGCTGACCTACAGTGAAGCCCAAAAGGAATTCAACACCAAGAACAGGATGAGGCACTCTGTTCTTTGCAAAAACAGGCCACTTAGATAGTTAGATACATCTCAGGAAGAATTTTAATGGACCCAGATTCTTGCACGTTCCCAGACATAGAAAAAGCACTAAAACCATTAACTGAGATACCTGTTTCTTGTGACTAGCAGTGACCTTTTACCAAAAGGTATACTTGATTGTATGTATTCTGTAGCCAAAATCATATATACATGTATCCTGGCTTCTTCCCCACTACCCGTTCAGAGCAGTCTCCTCAAAACTACTGAGAGGCTGTTTCCCGGGCTATAGTCTTCAGTAAGCCCCCTGAATAAAAACTGAAACTTACAACTCTTAGGTTGTGTGTTTTTCTTTTGGTCAACAGTGAGCACACAGTAGGCCCTCAGCACAGCCTGGGACCTGACTGGCCAGGTGAAAAGTCTGGAGAGCCCAGCCACAGGAGCCTGCGCTGAGGGAGCTGCTCCAGCCTCCCAGGACATTTCCAGGATGGTGGCTCTGTTAGTGGTAGCCCTGGCATTTACAATGATCTTGGAAGGCCTGCCTGGGTCAGATGGCACCCCCTGTATTATTAGGTGGCTCTTCAAGGAACTCAGCTTCCTCTCCTTTCTGAGACTCAGCTCCAGGCCTAGGAGCCCTTGAGGCCAGGGACTGAGGGGCTGGTCGCACCCTTTGAGAACCGCATGAGCAATGAAGGAGTCAGGGAGGGAGCCCAGGAACATCCTTAGCTGGGGCTGAAGGAAGCTGGCACTGCATCCCTTGCCTTGGCCTCAAGTTCCACATTTCATCACGGAGCCCTTTATTTTGCACCAGGTGGGGGGCCATGAAGAAAGAACCCTCAAGGGACTGGCCGGTACACAGGGAGACAGGCAGACATCCGGCAGCCTGCCAAGCAGGACAGGAGGTGCTGTGGGTTGTATGAGAGGCCCTGGAGTGGGAGAAGCAGGGTGGACCCGACACCAACTCGTCAGTACTTCCAACCCACAGGCCAGTGTGGGGAGGGCTCCGTGCTTGCCTCTGCCAGGGGACATGAAGGGCTTGGTCTCAGCACTGCCCTTCTGGAAAGTCTGATCCATTGTTCCCAACATCTCCATATATCCCACTGGTCCTCCTGGTAATGGCTGTTACTCACAGTGGGGCTTCTCTCCAGCCTCACTCTTACACATTCTGCAGCCAGAAAGCCGGTGAGGCTCCCAGAGTCATCTCATCCCATTTTGTCCAAGCTCTGGCCCCAGGAATAGCCTCTCCCCTTGTGGATAAGGCCCCGCCACCCACGCCCACTGAAGAGCCCCTGAACACAGGTGAGGGTGCTTTGTGGAAAATAGCCCTAAGTAGATTTAGCAAATAAAAATACAGGCTACTCAGTTAAATGTGAATTTTAGATAAACAATAAATAGCTTTTAGTATATCACAAATATTACAAGGGACTTACTTATACTTAAAAATTATTCATGATTTATCTGAAATTCAGTTTAACTGAGTATCCTGTATTTTACCTGGCAACTCTAGTACTAAGACTCTGAAGTCACTGCTGTTTCCACCTCCACCTGGGAGTGGCCTTGGTCCTCAGAAATCTTAAGTTAATGGACCCTTACTGGGCCCCGCCTCACTGCCAAACACCCTACTAAATGCGAAGGCCCTGAAGACAAATGGGGCAGGATCCCTTCTCTCAAGTAGGGAAAGGAGACATGCAACCAAATAAATTGTAAAGTACTGGCTATTAGGGAGGCACTCAGCTGCCAGCAACCGAAAACCCAATCAACAATGGCTTAAATGAAGAAGGCTTTGTTTCTCACACAAAACAAGAAGTCCAAGTATGTCTGCTGCTAGCTTTGGCTCAGCAGTTCAATAGTATCAGAACCAAGATTTCTGTAATGTCCTTGACTTTTCCCTCATGGCCTCAAGATGGCTGCCATGGCTCCAGCCATCATATCTGTGTTCAAGATGGAATAAAGAGTGGAAGGCAAAGGTTTTCCAACCCTGCCTGCTGCAATAGATTTATATTCATGTCTTATTGGGCAGAATTGGGTCATATGGCCACCTCTAACTGCAAGGGAGGCTGGAAAAGTAGACCATAGGATTATCATAATCGGATTAGATCCATCCCAATGTACTGCTGGGCCTGAGACAATTGCTTCCCCGCAGGAAGATGAGGGGAGAGGGCATTGGGCAGGCCCAACTGGTCTGCCATGTATTCCAACAGAGGTTTGCACTAAGTGCTAAGGGAACACCCAAGGATGTAGTGACATGCTGTACCAGAGGGGTGGTAGTCAGGGAAGGCTTCATGGAGGAGGTGACTTTTGAGCTGAGACTTGTGGGATCATTGGGTATTTGCCAGGAGGAGAAGGGAATTCCAGGCAGGGAGGACAGTGCAAATAACTGCAAGGTAGGCACGGTGACTGCTGCGGCCAGGGGTGGGTGGAGCTCTCAGTGAGGCCATCCTGAAGGGTCTTGATGGCCATACTAAGAAGTTTGTGCTTTACCCCAAGAACAGTTTTCTGTCATCTTACTCAATGTCTCAGCGGCATTTGGCCCCTTTGAATGCCCCTCCAACCTCGCCTTCTGTGGCTTGTGACCCTCTGGTGCTCTCTTCCTCATGTCCTGCTCAGGGTCCTCTGTGAACTCCTGCTCCTCTACCTGGCCAGCCAGGGTCCTCGGTTTAAACCCCCCACTGAACCATGTTCATTTACCCCAGAGCACTTGCCGCGGTTGGTAGTTAGATATTCATTTGTGTGGCTGTGTGATTACTGGCTTTCTCCCCTCCAGCCTATAAGCTGATCCTGTGCACCCGCGCCTGGCACATAGCAGACCCTTCCTAAACATCTGTTGAATGAGCTGATGAACAAAGGGTAACGTGTGTGACGGCGGGGGGAGGGGGGAGGGGGGCGGCATCAAAGGGGTGAGAGCTGGGAAGAGCTGTGGCTTGTTTCCTTGTGTTCTGGTCACTCCGTTGTCCACTGATCAGAGGGGACAGGAATGGGGGATGAGGTACAGGCAGACTGGAAAGGGGAGACCAGATAGGATACTTTCGGGTCTTTGGTTCTGCCTCTGAGGACCCCAGACCAGTACGGGTGGGCCCCCAATGAGTCAAAAACAGATCTGATTCCCCCCTGGTGTTTCTCATCTCTGGGCATCTGGCTTCTTCCTTGCAGGAAGAGGATGGTAACACGCAGCCGCCCCCTCCCCCGCCAGCTTGGGGCAAAGGCGGCCGAGAAAGGGACAGCATGGTTTTCGAGTGGGCCTTCTTCCTGTGTACACAGCTTTCTCACTGCACTGGCGGGTCCAGGGTGGGGTCCACTTTCCATCCTCAGAGACCCAGCAATTCCCAGCAAAGCCCTGAACAAGGGACCAGAGCCTGAAGAAGGGTGGCATCTTGCAGCTGTGTTTGCTTCCGAGCAGTGATCCAGACCCCAGGAGAGGTGAGGTCTGTTGACACCACTGCCCCCATTACCCACCACCCTCCCAGAGCCCTCAGGGAGTACAGCCAGCAAAGGATGACTCGGGTGTTGTTGTCCGAGCGGGGGTTGGAAAAGAATTTCCAGGCACAAGGCAGAATGTAAGGAAGGTAGAGTTTATTAAAGAGAAGGGTCGCTGCAAGAACAGTGGGCCGACTTCCTGGTAGCCAGGGAAAGTCGACAGTGAGCATGGGTTGCTGGTCTGGCTTTATAGCCAGGGAACCTCCAAGTCATCTGCTGACTGGACAGAGTATGTATACTTTCAGTGTGCTGAGCGGGAGAAAAACACAGCAAATGTCTTTCCTTATATGGGATGGGAAAGGGACAGGGCATGCTGCTTGGGGGGGCTCTGGGACATTGCGGTGGTCATACTGTGACAGAGTGATAGGAGTCCTGTAAATCTTTGTTCAGGCAATATTGGCCCCTTGAGTTTATCTTGTTCTTTGTCCTTGGAGCTCACCACATCGGGTGTAGGGCGGGGAGGGAGGAGAGGAGAGACAGGCTGGCTCTAGGTGTAGTTCACACAGTAGGGAATAGAGAGAAGCCGAGCAACGGGGAGAAATGCCCATTATGTGAACGAGGCCCAGGTAGACTGTGATCTGCCCCAATTCTGCCCCAATTCTCAGAGAGTTAATGGTCTTCAGGACGCTACAGCACATCACATTCAGCCTTCACAGCACCCCTTGTCTGCTCACCTCGGTGACGGGACCACACCACCTTCCAAGGCAGCCGGTTCATCCTCAGCTGGGCGCCCCCGGCCGCTGTACCAGTCCACGCAGCTCCCAGAGCAGGCTCCGCGGTGGGCAACGTGACCTTCGTTTTGCAGTTGAGTGACCTGAACTGGGAGGCCAAGGGCACACAGTGAAGCCAGCCTCCTGACGACCATGCTGGTGCCCCCCACACCCGAGAGCGGGCAGCACCCCTGTGGTCCCTCCCTCTCCAGAGCTCAGCCCCGCCTGGGCAGCCCCTCCTCCACCTCTCCCAACAGAAGACACACACACACACACACACACACACACACACACACACACACACACTTCCAGCACCAAGTTCTGCTGCGGAAGGAGCAGATACCCTGGCATACCTTTCTGGTTCTCCCTGTCCTGTACTAGAAGCTGGCCCTTTGCCTTCCACAGGCTTGCAAGGAACCTTCTGGACTTCTCCCCAGGACTTTTCCTTTTGTCTCTCTGTGTCCCCATCTGGGCGCAGCCCTATCCACTCTAAGGGGGCTCACAGCTAGGCTCTCGCTGCAGAGGAGGGGTGAGACCAGGAGGGGCCAGCGGACCCGCAAGAGAGGCTCAGCAGGCTGGGCACCAGCCAGGAATTGTGTCCCCAGCTGATGACGACACTCCCAGCGCCGCCACGTTGCAGCCGAGTGGACCTTGGCCGTACCCAGCGGGCTGGCACGGAGGTTAGAACCCAGAGCTTTGTCATCTGTCTCCTGGGTTCAATCCTCGCTTCTTAACTGTGTGACTTGGGATGATTTACTTTACTTCTCTGCGCGTCGGTTTTACTATATGACGACAGCGATGAGTCATTCCTACCTCACAGGATCGCTGCAATGATTAAACGAGTTACTACATTTATCCAGCAAATATTTGTTGAGTGCCTGCCGTGTGCGAGGACTGGCAGAACAAGAACAGTTTTGGGCACGGGGGATAACGTTGTGAATGAAACCAAGGCTCTGATCTCATGGAACTTAATTTTTGTTGTTGTTGTTGTTGTTTTTTGGCTATGTTGCACAGCTTACGGGATCTTAGTTCCCCGACCAGAGATGGAACCCACGCCCTTGGCGGTGAAAGCATGGAGTCCTAACCACTGGACCACCAGAGAAGTCCCTCATGGAACTTTATATATATGTTGGTAAGGGGTTCGGTGCAAGGGAGGGGCTCCGTGCAAGGGAGGGGCTCCTGAGGGGGGGAGGGGAGGGAGTTCTCTGACGGGGGGGGGGCGGGCGGAGCGAGGTTCTGTGAGGGGAAGGGGGAGAGTGGGCTCCATGCAGGGGAGGGGTTCATGGAGGAATCTGGTCCCCCACCCCATTCACACGCATACACACATGTACACAAATGCACACAGAAACACGCGTACATGCAGACGCATGCCTGCACATACACACACACACACACAGAGCTCTGAGAAGACCCAGGTCCGTTCTGCCACATCCAGCAGGCATTTTGGCCACCCTCTCTGCAAGCCCCCTTCCTGGCTGTGAGCAGGGCAGGATCAGTGGGCTGAAGACCTGGGTGCTCAGCAAGACTGCTTTTACTGGCCAAATGGCTTCCTTCCCAGAGCCTCCATATGCTCATCCGTAAAATGGGAGTGAGAGTCCCTGCCTCCCAGTGTGGGGTGCCAGGCTCAGGGACCCTGCAGGGCGGTGGGGGAAAAAGAAGCCAGGTCTCACCATCCTCTGCCCTCATTCTGACCTAGCTCAGCCTCTCAGGACAGGTGAAGGGGGATGGGCCGGCTCCCGAAGGCTGGAGAGGGCTGGAACTGTTACCTAATACCACCCGGAGCCTCCCAGTGAAAGTCGGAACCTGACCCCATCAGACCTTGGTTCTCAGGAAAATTGACCCTCTCCCAGGTGCAGAAGCCACCAGAAGGGCCTGGCACCCTTGAGAAGGGAGGGGTCCAGGCCCTACGGAGAGACCCGGGCTTCTTCCATCAGGACTTGGGACTGCAGCATGAAGGCTTAAGGCTAGACTCCAAGCAGAGAGTTCCACCTCAAACATCCCAGAGGGCTGGCTGAACACCAAGGGGGACTGAGCCACACTGACTGGAGAGGCCTGGGTGGAGGCCGACGCAGGGCAGGGCAGGACCCGGGCAGTTCTCACTCATGGGAGAAAGTCTCTGGGGATGAATGGGATGCTGGGGTGTGGGATTTGCTTCTACTCCCTGTGCAGCCCTGGGAAAGGGTTCTTTCCTCTCAGGACCAGAGGGGATCTAAGGGCCTTTCCCGCACAGCCATCAGTGCCCCTAGGCCGAACCAGCCTGGGAAAGGACCTTTTCCACTGGAGAAATGTCTAATAGGCAGTGTCACCCGCACCTTCAAACTTACCCACCTGCTCCCACGTTGAACACACACAACGATGCATCCACCTTCCACCTGCCCGAGCCGCCATACTCATACACTTGCTCCTCCGCCCATCCCTGGGTTCCTCCAGGGAAGGAAGAGTGACGGGGACGGGATGCTGTTACTGGGGCCAGCGCCCTCTCCTTCAGGCCCCAGGGGAGGTCCTGGTCTCTCCTGTCCCTCCTCACATCCCAGATAAGGAGAAGGGATACTGGATTAGCAGGATTTGACACCTGCAGTTGAGGCCAGCTGATTTCTCGAGGGACGTGGGCTCGGGGCTGTCCCAGCAGCCACAGCCAAGATGGCGGAGAGTTTGCCTCACCCTGGCAGAGCCCTCAGGAAGTGAGGGCTGAAAAACCCTCCTTTTCTCCATTTGCCCACTTCCTCAGACAGCGGAGAGGGGAGGAACTTGGGGCAGGTGGGATCTGGGGAGTGGGACACCTGGGCTCCATCCTTCCATGTGGGGAGTTCGGCTCTGCCCTACCTCATCTGTAATGGCAGGTAACACTTCTGTGCACCTGGAGCCCTGGGAGTTAACAGAAGAGGGACCACAGCTGGGAGTGAACAACAAAGAACAGACAAGAAGGCTCAGGGGTTTTAGATTTCTTCTCTGCCAGCCACAGGAATGTCCTGACGGCGTGGGGGGTGGGACGGGGGAGGGGCCGCCCCATCACATGGCCAGGGAGATCCAGAGAGCCAGCTTCAGCAGAGAGCTCAGGCACGTGGAAGGGCCAGCTCTGCCCACCCTTAAATGTCCTCCTCCAGCCCCGTGAGCCCTGGGTACACGAGGAAGGCAGGGGCAGCCCCAGGGGAGAAGCCCGGCTTCAGCCACGTGAATGTGTGCAGCTCCCTTCAGACCCCCGCACAGTGACCCAAGCAGGGAAACCCACGGAGGTCTCCACCACCCACAGGATCCAGTCCAGACTCCTTAGGCTGGCCCTCAGGGCCCTTCTCACCCTGGCCACCACGGCCTCTCCACATCAATCTTTCGGCGCTGGCCCCATGGGCCCTTCCATACCACGCTTTCTGGGCTGGCCAAGTATCTGGGCCCAGGCTGTCCTCTCCTCCTGGAATGCCCTTCTCCACATTCTCTTCTGGGGAGTCCTGCCCTCCAGGCCAGGTTCGGGGATCACCTCCTCTGGGACACCTTCCCTGGGTGCTGTAGGGCTGGCTGCTCCCTTGTCTGTGCTCTGCCAGGGGTGAGCAGATGTCTCTCCCAGAGCTGGGGCCTCCCGGGGTTACTGTGGTTTCTGTCTCCCTCATCAGACCTCGATGGGAGGGGACCGTGGTCCTCTTTGTGCTCCAGCCCCTGGGATGAGGCCCAGGATGTAGCAGATGCTCAGTAACTATTTGGTAAGGGAATGAATGAATGAATGAATGAATGAAACAAATGAGTGAGGGTGGGCACTGTGAAGGCTCAGGCTCCCAGGATCTATGGCCCTTGACAATGAGCTCTCTGTGGGCCAGGTGGACAGGTCATCTGGGCTCAGAGAACCAAGCCGTGAGCATGGGTGTGGCCTCCTCAGCCCAGGATGCCCACATGCAGATTCCCAGGGCAACAAGCATCGATTGAGCGCCTACTGTGTGCATCACCCCAGGCCATTCTCCTCCATGCTCCACCCTTCCCACCTGGCCCTCTGCTCTTGTCCCTCTGTCCACCTGGAATGCTTGCACCCTGATCCTCTCATGGCTGCTCCTTGGATTCCATCAAGTCTCAGCAGAAAAGTCACCTCCTCCAGGAGGCCTTCCCTGATCTAAGGTTACCCCTCTCTATGCCTCATTGTCCTGTCTTAATGCTCTGCACCACCCTATCACTAGCTACTATTTTCTGTTTATTTTTGTTTGCTAATTGTCTTTCTCTCCCTCCCTGTCCCTGACACACAGATTATTAAACTCTTTGAAGGCAGGCATTTGGCCACCTTGCTCTCTGCTGCATCTCCGCACCTGGAATAGAGCCTGGCACCTAGTAGGTACTCAGTAGATGTTCAGTGAATGAGTGAATGCAGACTTTGGGGATGAGAGCCCAAGCCAGATAGTTCCCGTTTTCATGGAGTCTGAGGTGCAATACACAGGCACCTGCTTGGAGAAGGCCACCTGAATTGGTGCAATTTGCCACAGTTGATAAAAGCCTTTCCCCCACCCCCTCGAAGCTGCATTCACATCACGTCAGGTGCCTCTGACAACCTCCCTGAAGATAGGGATGACTGTTTCCACTTGGCAGGTGAGGGAAGGAAGCTCAGGTGAGGATGTGTGCCTTGCCCCCAGGTCAAACACTAGCAAGAAGCATAGTTTGAACCCCCCTCCCTCTTTATTACCTATATAATCTCCCTGTGTGGCGCAGGCAAGTCTCCCTGAGCTCAGGGAAGGCAGGTGACTTGCCCAAGGCCTCATAGCCAGGAGAGGCAGCTGGAGCCTGGAGGCCCCCCTCTGCCTTCTGATCAGAGCTCCTTCCTTGGGCTCAATTTATAATTCCAGCTCTCCCTTCCCTCTCCCTGGGGCCCGGGGCTGAAGTCTATATTCTTCAGAATCTGGGTTCTAGCACCATCTCTTTCCAAGGCCTCAAGCAGTCTCTGCCTCGTGACTGCAAAATCACACGGCCCTAAATGGCACATCCACTCGCACCCCTGCCTGCAGTCCACCTCCCTCTTCCGGCCTCCCTATTTCCAGTAGGGACTCAGTCACCTGAGTTCAAAATGTCATTTCTCTTCTACTCACCTCCCCCCGTTCCTTGCCACCGAATGAGCACAGGATGTTGTGGAACTGACCACGTTGTTGGTGGAGAGATGGCGAGGGGCGGGGTCCGGGGGCCGGGGTAGGGGTGGGGGAGCCGGCTGTGATGGGCTCCTGGGATTCTGAGCGGGATGGTGATGTACTGAATGTAGCCGTCTGGGGAGACGACCTTGCCCGTATTAGCTTCCTAGGGCCACTGTGACAAAATGCCCCAAACTGGGTGGCTTCAAACAACAGACATTTTTCTTTCACAGTTCTGGAGACTGGAAGTCCAAAATCAAGGTGTCCAGGGGGCCATGCTTCCCCTGAATGCTCTAGGAAGGAACACTTTCTCCCATCTTCTCAGCTTCTGGTGGCTTCCAGTGATCTTTGACGCCCCTTGGTTGATAGACAAATCCACCCCCCTCTCCGCCTCCGGCTTCACACAGCTGTCTTCTCCCTGTGGGTCTCTGTGTCCCTGTGTCTTTACGTGGCCTTCTTATAAGGACAACAGTCGTTGGGTTTAGGACCCGCCTGAATCCAGTATGGCCTCATCTTAACTAACTACATCTGCAAAGACCCTATTTCCAAATGATGTCACATTCACAGGTACCGAGGTTAGGACTTCAACATATTTTGGTGGGGAGGACACATTACAACCCATGACCCTAACCAAAGGGTGCGCGACGGAGTGGGAGGCCCTGCGGATGACCGAAGTTGGGCCGGGAGGCTGCCGCCCCCGACGGGGTAGGGGCCGAGGTGCGAGCCCTGGGGAGGGGCGATCGCTCTCGAAGCTGCGCTCCGGGATGCAGCACAGGTGGTGGGCTCGCTGCTGTGGCCACGTGTGTGGGTGCTGTGGGGCACCACCTTGCTGGGGGCTTTCCTCGTCACCCTGACCCGCTTCTTCCCAGGTGAGGCCCGGCGAGGCCTGGCCACTGCAGAGGGTAAGGGGGCAAGGGGCCGCACTGGGGTTCGTGGGGGGGAGCGTTTCTCCTGTGCCCTAAAAGCCTCCCCCGAAATCTCCCTTCAGAAGGATGAGTGTAGGGGGGTGTGGTCCCGGCGAGGGGAGCTAGACGTGGGGATGGTAAGCTTTTTTTTTTTTTTTGCGGCTTGCGGGATCTTAGTCCCCCAACCAGGGATCGAACCCAGGCCTGTGGCAGTGTAAGAACCAAGTCCTAACCACTGGACCGCCAGGGAATCCCCTAGAGGTGCGGATGGGATTGCAGGAGAGGTGGAGGTCCGTCCCGTCCAGCCCTGGTAGGGGCGGGTGGGGACTCTCTGCTCTCCTCTCCCCAGGGAGACCCCAGGCTGCAGATGAGGCTGGGAAGGGGTCCTGCGTGTCCTGCCTCCAGGGCCTGGCCCAGCCTGATGGGAGAAGGGGTCTCACCTGCTCTTCTGAGCGCCTGATCTCTCCGGAGAGGTGCCACCGTCCTGGAAGGGTTCGGAGCGCTCTCGTACACCGAGGCCACCCCGCCTCAGCAGCAGAGTCTGACTGAAGGGCTTCAGGACACCCTGTGAGGACCGAGACCCCCTGCCACCACTCCTGGCATCAGCACAGCCGAGTGGGCTCAGCTGGGCCAGGTGAGAGCCGCTGCCCGGGCCTGCCTGTGATCCCAGCTGCCCGCCAGCCCATTCCATCCACCGACCAGAACGGCGGAGCAAACAGGAGTGAGGAGACCCGGGTTCGGTGCTGGCCCTGTCATGGATTCACTGGGTGTCCTTAGCCAGGTAACTTGCCCTCTCTGGGCCTCACGTTCCCAAGTGCAATGTGAGGGTTGGCCTCAGGATCTTTTCCAGGGTTACCTCAATGTCGGAGGAGCCTAATCCACAGGAGTGGCTTTGATGGTGGAATTCCGGGCAGTGTGTGATGGGCGCTTGGAAGGGAGGTTCAGCCCGCTGGGCTTTTCCTGCTGCCCTGCTGCTAAAGATGTCACTCATCTCCAGAAGCTTCCTGCCAGCTGTCTGGTCATCTCACGTCGTGCCAGCAGCAGTCTGTTTGCGGAAAGCAGGAGGGTGGTGGGAGATGAGATTGGGGAGGGAGGCTAGGGTCACGTCGGGTAAGGTCGAAGAGTGGAGGTTAGGGGTTCCCACCCGAGGGCTTGCCTTGCTCTGTGACGTGTCAGGCGCACGTGCATGTCTGTACAGCATGTACCGGGGCACAGACCAGCCTATGCACGATTTTGTGCGTGTACGGGTGCGAATACATATAGGTGTGTGACTTAACCACATATGTGTGCATTTTTGTGGGTGGGCACCTACCTATTTGAACTTGAATTTATGTGTGGGTAAGGGCCCAGGTTTGTGAGTTCGAAGTGTCGTGTACGTGTCTACATGTGCCTGTGTTGGTATGTGTGTGTGTTTGCGTGTGTGCATATTTGTGTGGGCCCTCTGTGTCCCAACTGCCCCGGGCCCTGGGAAGGCCTGAGCTGTCCCAGTGTCGCCTCTATGGGTAGCCCACCTGATCCTTGGCTCTGGGGGTGCTGAAGCCAGGCCCCCAGGAGGAGTTCCGTTAAGGAAGCAGCCTTGGGATGTGACTTGGACAGGCAAGCTTTCTTGGGGAGGGGCTCCAGGCTCAAAACAGAGCAAGATCCCGGGTGGCCTGGGATCTGGAGAAGGTGTGGAGGCACCTCAGGAGCCGAGCTTTGGGTCCAGGTGGGGCTCCTGCAGCTGGCGGTTGTCCAGGCACAGATGGGCAGAGCAGAGGCCAGGGAGCATCCTGGGATGCAGACTAGGGGAGGTGCCCCTGCGGGTCTCAGGAGTCCAAGGTCCAGTACCCAACTCCGAGGCCAGCCCTGCCCTTCCCCAGTCCCCTCATTCCACGCTTGGGGGAAACTCATCCTACAGGATTGTCCTGCCTCCACCCCTACCCGGGGCCCTCCCCCATCCCACCACCTGAGGGCGAGCGGGCGCCTTCAGGCAGGGCAGGAGCTCTGGACTTCGGATGGGAGAGCTGTGCACACGCTCTCAGCTCGGCCACACGCTTGGTGTGACCCCGGAAAGTCACTTTGCGTTCTAGGCTCTGTTTCTGCCTGTCCCACCCCTCGGCCAGGGCCTCAGGACAGGCTCCCATCATGTCCAGCTCTTTCCTACCTGCCCTCCCAGCCTCCGGGCTCACGTCTCCGCCCTGCCTACTGGATCCCCGCCTTCCTGTCTCGGCTCACACCGTCACCCTGCGTCCTCCGGGCCCTGCCCTTGCTGGGTAACTCTCTCCTCCCGGAAGTCTCCTCTCTGACACCCTCGCCGCAAGGTGGGCTCACCTCACCTCTGCACCTGGCTGCTCTCTCTCACTCCATAGAGCACGTCTCCCCTAATGGACTGTGAGTGCGTTGAAGGCTCAACTCCTTCTTCTCCATCTTCACGTCCCCAGAGCCAAGCACAGGCCTGGAACTCAGCAGTTGCTCACAAAGCATTTGTTAAATGGAAGAATGAAGGAGCAGGTGTGTGAAGGATGGAGGCCTCGCAGGGCAGGGCGGCCATGCCTCTCAAGGCCCTTAACTTGAGTCGCGGTTAACCACAAAGCTGGTTCCCTCCCGGGAGGGGCCTCCTCAGAGGACGGGAGCGATCCCTCTTCCTCCTGTTCCCCCAGCGCCGGCCCCAGGGAAGGTTTCAGAGGCAGCCAAGGGGCTGCTTCTCTGCTGCCCCCTGCTGACGAAAAAGGGGAAACTGGATGAAGTCTGGAAGCTTCTCTGGCTACAGTGGCTCCCTCCTGGCCTGGGGATAAGAGAGAGGTTTCTGGTGCGCGGGGAATAATGGCCTTCCCTTTGCCAAACGTGCTGTATTCTTCATCCTCCTAACAGCCAGTGGTTAGGTCTTCCTCTTTCCCTCCCTCCAAAGTCCCCCCTTCGCCCCCGTGGAAGGGTGTGTGCTGGGTATCCAAGACTGACCCCCAGCTCTCCAGGCTGGTCTAGGCGTCTCCTGGGAGCGCCTGAACAGCGTTGCTGAATTACAGTTCTTTAATCATCCACTCCCCCCACCCCCATACTGAGCTCCCCAAGGGCAGGGATCCCAGTTCATTCAATTGCTCAACAGATCTTTACTGCGTGTGAGCCCCGTGTAGGGGGTTCTCTGCCCCCACGGAGCTCACCTTTCCGTTTCCAGGCCCAGCCTGAGGCTTGACACACACTTGGTGTTTGCGGAAGGGGGCACACTGGCGGATCATTCAACAGCAAGTTGGGGAGGGGCTTGGGAGCCCCTCCAGGTCCTGTCATATGCATGTTCAGAGGAGAAATGCCCCCTCTGACCTGGCTCCAGGCTGCCTGCTGTGGCCCAAGCAAAGTCCAGGGGAACGGACTAAGGACCAGTCTCAGCGTAGCAGCTGTGGCCACAGCCCAAGGTAGCCGCTGCTGTCAGCTGCTCTGCCAGACCCATCCTGCCTCCCTGGAACCCCGTTAAGGAAAGCAGGGGTGGAGGAGACGGCTGAACAGAATGACCCCTGAGGGCCCTTCGGCTTTCTACTCGGGATCGCATGAGGGCCCTGGAGCCTGACCATCCCCAAGGCCCAAGGCCTCCACAGCTCCAGCCAGACGACCCAGCAGGAAGGCCAGACGTGAGGGAGGTGACTGTGCCACACTGGGAGCAGGTGGCCTCCTCACCTGCCTCTGTACACAGGCCGGGACGGGAGGGAAAATGTCTAAGGGACAGGCAGCAGCCTGCACTCAGCGACTGAACATGATGGGAAAGGTGCTGGGTGTGGCTGGAGACACCAGGCTCCGGGACCGCAGACAGGTCTCAGCTGCAGCCTGGGCCCCAGCTCCTCGGCTGGTGAATCCTCTTCACAATCGCGCTCAGGAGCCACCGTCTCAGCTTCATGCCCTGCCCCCCGCCCCAGCGCAGGCCACTCACTGCCCTGTCCACTGCTGCGGATTTGTGGGTGTGTCTTATCCACCTCTAATACCCAGGGCCTCCCAAAAGGCCAGCCCCGAGCAGGCCATCCAGCTCCAGGAGTAAACGAAGGCCGCGTGTGCTGGTATCTGAGGACACCTGCACGTGGCGTGTTTTTTCAACGTGAGCCCACTTCAAAGAGCTCAGCTGAAGGCTGATCAGGAGCCAGGAGCTCCCCTCGGCCTGGTCGGGCGCCCATAGGCTCCGTCACATCCCTGTCCCTGTCCCATCCTGCGTGGTGTGGGGGGGGGGGCCTGACCCCTGCAAACTACATTTCCTGGGCTCACTTGCCAAAGGTTTCCTGGTTTATATGGCCCACAGGACACCCTGCGGGTAGATCAGGCGACAAAGAAGCCAGGGCTCTCCTCCCTGCCTCTTGCTTCAGAGGCCACCGCGGCCGGTGCCTGTGTCACTCCCTGGCGTAAGGTCCCGCGGGCAGCCCTTCTCGTGGTGACCCAGCCTGGAGCCCTGGGAACACCACAGCGGCTCCCTGCTGTTGCCAATCTCAGGGTTGCCAAACTCTCCCGTTTGTCCTTTCAGCTCTCTGGGGACCTTCTCAACTCACGCCCTCACGTCAGATGCCCGCTGGGGAGTCGTCTGCCCGACTTGACCTGGGTGTGCTTCTCTTCGCTGCCCTCTGTGTTCCTCGGCCAGACCACAAAGACACCACACACCGAGGGCAGGTTGGAGGCTGTTTCTTTATACAAAGGTAATCGACACTATGGATCCGGAAGCAGGCTGCTGTGGCTCACGCTGGCCCGGCTCACCACTTCCGGGGCAGAAGTCTGGGTGTGGGGCGGGGGGGTCACCGCAAGGGAGGAACACCGCACAGGCCTGGGGACTGGCGAGCACACCAGCCGGGAGCTCCCAAAGGGCACGCGCAGTCACACGAACACGGCATAACCACGAGCACGACGTACGAGGACAGGAAGGAAACGGAAAGCTGAAACGAGTCACTGACCGCCAATGCCCTCTTCTCCCAGGTGTCCTGTGGGGGGCGGGACAGTGGGTGGGCGGGGCCTGGGCCTGGAGCCAAGCGCCCCAGCTGTGCCACTACAAGGCCACGTGACCTCACTGCACGCTTTCTGCATCTGTAAACTGGGGACGACAAGCTGTACTTCACCAAGTTGTCATGAGGATGAATGAGAATGAAATAGAGACACATCAAAATACTCAACACAGAGCCTGGCACATAGAGGTGTTCAGTAAGTAACTTTTTGTCAAGAACATCTCAGCTCAGAGAGGACCTTCCTCGGAAGGCCGAGATGGGAGATCGCTTCCCTGGAAACTCTCTCTCAGGGGATCAGGACCCTTGAGCACTCCTTGGAGCCTGTAGTCGCTGAACTGGCCAGGGCCCCGGAATGCACTGTGCCGGGGCAGTTGAGGGGGGCGGGAGGCTGGACCCCCAGGGAGGCACCCGCAGAAGCCGGGTAGACACCAGAGGAGCTGGGAACTGTGCCAAAATGGTTCTGCACGTAACACAGGCCGGACGTGGGCTGGTACGGAGGCAGGCTGGCCGTGTGCCCAGGGACCCAGGACGGCCAGGGGGCCAGTTTCTGGCCACTGGTGTGCTGCATCTGGGCCACAGGGTGGTTCGGGGCCAGGTGAGGGTGGCCGCTCTGTGTGGGGTAGGAGCCAGGCACAGGGTTCAGCCTGGAAAGGAACAGAGAGGAAATGGTCACTCAGCCACTCACGCCGGGGCACGCAGGCGCGAAGCGTCGGTCACTATACTGCTTTCTATTACAACGTGCTGTGGACGGTTCCTATAACCAGCTGTAAAAGTGCCAAGTGGGGAGGAAGGTCAATCTCAACTGGACAGAAAACATATGCCCAGAGGGGGCAGGGCCCACTCACGGTCCTGCAGTAAGTCAGCAGGAAGAAGGGGTATCGGGCCCATGCCTGAGACACCCTGAGGTGTAAGAGCAGCTTGCAAACTGGATGGACCGGATGGAGATGGGGACAGATCACAGCAGTCAGTTTGTGGTCGGCTCAGCAACTGGACCCAGAGAGAATGGATCCACCTCTGTGGGAGGGAGGAGGGGAAGGCTCTAACGGGTAACACAGGGCTTGGGCCCAGGCCTTGTCTGCTGGGAAATATTCTACCTACGTCTTCAGGAATAAAGACTCACAACTCAAAGTCCTGGCAGGCAGGAACCGACATGACAGACGTGGGGAGCTATCTGTGCTGAGGCTGGAGACCCCACCACAGACGCGTGCGGCTGGGGCCACAAAGGGGGACACATTCTACGGGTTTTAGCCTGTGACCTTCGTGCAGAGTTCCAAATATGAAGAACAAATGTCAACACCACTGATACCTGTGTTAGGTAACTAGACTAAACCTGTATACATTTCAATTCAAACCTAAGCTTACAAATCAGCTGCTTCAGTACAGATACAGGACGCTTAACAGCACCTCTGGCATTTTGAAAATATAGAGGTTTTGGCCGATAAGAAACTTGGCAAGAGCCTCCAGGGAGGCAAGGCTGTCCGGGCAGTCAGGTCCGCTGCCGAAACAAACACGCGTGTTCTAATACTACCTGTGTCCCATTGTCAGGTCATCCGAAACATCACGTTCTGTTCCGGGTGCCTACAGCAGGCCAGGATAACGAGGGATCGAGCACCACGCCATGCAAGGGACACAGAAGGAGCTGAGAGGGTCACCATGGCCCCTGGCCAGATCAGCGCGTCATGAAGCAGGATCACCCGGCACCACGGTGTCACAGTTACAGAGAAGTAACTGCGATTCAGCGTGGAAGACCTTTCTCATTAGGGGCTGCCTTGGAGAGCCAGCCCCCAGCCGCCAGGGGTGAACATCGTCAGCTGTCTTAGAGGGGATTCCTTCACGGGAGAGGGCGAGGGAGAGAGCATTTGCAAACGTGGACCCTTAAGTTCTCTCTAGATTCTGTGAGAACAGCAATTAAGAGCCAAAAAGCTACAATACACCTAATTCTAAATTTAAACACTTCCCACCCATTTAGACTCCAGGAATTACTTGCCTGAAACAAAATGGGTGAGTGTGCGTTTCTATTTCTCCCAGTACCCGTCCCTGCCTTTAAGAAATGGTCAGAGTGGGGAATTCCCTGGCGGTCCAGTGGTTAGGACTCAGCGCTTTCACTGTGGGGACCTGGGTTCGATCCCTGGTCAGAGAACTAAGATCATCCTGCAAGCCATGCGGCCTGGTGAAAAAAATAAAAATAAAAAAGAAATGGTCAGAGGGTTCTGAGCTGCTGAAGGCTGGAGTGTCCACCTCCTAAAATAAAGTACAAGGAGCAGACTCCAATTCAGCCAAAGTCCTGCCTCCAGGGCAGCGCAGGGGCAAGATGTACTGCACAGCTGAAGCAGAAAAGGGCCACTGACAAAGCACCTTGACTTTGTGCTCAATCCGTTCTTTGGGAGGGACTTGAAGGAAAGGAAACCTCCTCCATTGTGAACTCTCAGCATCGGCAAAAACCAGTGGAGGCCACCCGAGGCCGGCAGTGTGCGCCCCAGCGACAGGGAGTCAGGAGGACCCGGAAGCAGGAGCCCCTGGCTCTAGACTGGGCTCTTCTGACTCTGTGTTACCTGGAGACAGACTCTTGTCCCCTTTGGGCCCTCTCTCTGAAAGGAGGGAGTCAGGCTACGTGAGCTCTGGTGGCTTGCCCAGGACTTTCCATTGAGAGTTAACGTGCCTGGACTGGAAAACAGTAAGCTTCGCCTTCTCCAGCCAGGTGGCCAAGAAAACGCTCTCAGGTTCGGGCTGTGCCACCTCCTAAGGCTCCCGGTCAGCTGCGTGGACTGTGCTTCTTACCAGCGTCACACGCAGGAGCCCAGTCCCACCTGCACAGGGTGCCTGTCGGCGCTGAGGGCTGTTAGTGCCACTGGATGGGGCCACAAGTCACTCGGGATTACGCACAAGAGCCCCTTCCTGCTCAGTCCCTACTTCAGATGCAGCTGGGCAGACGCTAGGGTGCTCGGGAGAAATCTGTGCACAGATTTTTTTGGGCCCAGGCTGCCCACACCCTCTTGCCTATTCCCCAGGACAGTGAACGAGTCACATCCTCGAGAGGCCCAGGAATTGCTTTAGGAATAAAGCACAGAGTTCTATAACTTACTTCCGGCTTTGGGCTGCCCTTCTTTCAGCTGAAGAGCCGGAGATGTACTTGAACATCGAAATCTTCCTCATCAGGCTGAAGGGGAACTTCTGGTCGAGCTTCAGTGCAACTCGCTCTGGGAGGTCGATGGAGTAGCAGTAGGTGAAGCCATCTGAGGTTGGCATATTAAGGAAAACTGGAGGCAGCTAAAGGGAGGAGGGCTGAACGCTCCTCATAGGACACAGGTGCCCACATTGATTGTGCAGGGGAGTTAAGTGCTTATCCCACCATAATATCTGACTGGAGTTTCAAGCTCAGGGGAGACCAAGAGTTGAGTTTCTATGCCCTGTACCTCAGAGGGAACATGACCCAGCAACAGGAGAGGGCAGACAGGTGCTAACATTTCACCTTCCCCTAGACACACCCATCCTGTCTCCTGAGCCCCTCTGGCCCCTTCAATCACAGTCAGAAGCCAGCACACATCTCTGTCTTTCCAGTGGGATGAAGCAGGAGGCTATCCTAATACCCTCTGGGAGGACTGACATCTTCTTGTACTTTGTCCCAACCAGGAGGAACCTTGTCTCAACGTGACCAACTGAGCTTCCTGTGGGCCTCTGTGGCAGCCCTGGGAGGTCCCAGGGATGTGATGGTACTCTGGTCATCCGACCTGTATCAGCCCATCACTGCCTAGACAGCCAAAGAGTCAGCCTTTATCCAACCATCCACCCGTCCTCTCGCCAAATATTCATTGAACATCTAGTATGTACCAAGTACTGGGGTAGAATAAGTGGCCACGAGCAAAAGCTTATCTATGGATGACCACGCTGGGGACCTTAAGCTAGCCTAGGTAGATCTGAGAAATTTTTCTCTAAGGATGTGATGAGGATGTTGAAGCCTAAATTGTGAGTAGCAATAGCTAGAAGAGGGGTGCTGGCAGACAGAAGACTGTACAGAAGCACCAAAAGAACACTGTTCCTCGCGGCAGTGTTCTTAACTAGAATACTACTGGCGAGATAATTCTCTGCTGGGCTAGACTGTTCCACTCATTATAGGACATTTAGCATTCCTGGCCACCAGCCACCAAATGGTAGCAGTACCTAGTCATTGTGATAAACAAATACACCCTTGCTATTTCTAAATTCTTTCAGGGATGACAGTATGCTTTCAAATACTGATTCCAGGTGGTAACCAATGCTGTAAGGAAGTCAAAAGTTGTCATGGCTGATGACTTCAGAATGGTCTCAAGAATTTGTTCTGCTTCTGACTCTGATGAAGTAATAATACCTGACTAGTCCTCCCACATATATAACTATAAACCAGGATACAGTATTTCACACAATTGTTTTCAGACTTTGGACCACAAACACTACCAAACTGTGATACCTAAGAAAAGGGAAACAAATTAAGTGAGCCTCAAGATCAAGCTGGCTTTCTGCCTGGAGGCACTTTCTAAACCACAGCACAGGAATGGGAATCCAAGTATCATTCCAACTTTAGTATATGTGCTGCCAAAGCGAGCACGGGGAATCCAAGCAGAGTACAGTATTTTTTCCTGAGCCGGAGAGACAAAGAGTTCAGGGAGGAAAAAATGCCTGGGATTTACAGGTCAGTAATGGAGAGGAGGGAGAAGCAGCTCCTCCTCTTCTTCTGGATGGGGCCACAAGTCCCTTGGGCCCGAAGAGGTTCCCCGAGTCTTTAGCTAAACACTAATGTAGACGTACATAGGCTGAGACTCCTCCAGTCAGGCAAAGAACAGCTACTGAAGAAACAACAACTATCAAAGAGCTGTAAGATTAACAACTCCTGGAGCTCCCACAGGACAGGGACATGCTCAAGTTCTAACCAGAGTAAAGAGACTTCACTGAACACCCAGGACATTCAGAAGAGACCCCCAAAAGGCAATGCCTTAACAAGTAAATTAACTACCTATTAGGAAAATAAATACTCTTTAAAGGAAGACAACAATATTCACCCCTTGATAACACAGTATTCACAATGTTTATCAAAAAATAAAAAATTACAAGACAAGGGACAAAGCAAGAAAATAGGGTCCATAATCAAGAGGAAAAACAGTCAAAAGAAACAGGTCCAGAAAGGACAAAGATGATGGTATTAAGAGACAAGTATTTTAAAACAGCTATTATAAATGTGTAAGTGAATGTGTTTAAAGGAAAACATAAACATAACAAACAGATAAAGAATCGCAATACAGAAATGAAAACCACAAAGAAGAACGTCTTGAACTGAAATATACAACACAAGGAATGAAAAACTAACTGGGTAGGTTTAACAGCAGAGTAGACGCTGCGGAAGATGAGACTGCTGAACTTGAAGGCAGTGGGATAGAAATTATCCAAACTGAAATGTAGAAGGGAAAAAAGGCAAAAATTAAAAAAAAACACAAACAGCCTTAGTGACCCACTGAACAATACCATGTAGCTTATATATATGTAATTGGTAACCCACAAGGAGAAGAGAAAAGAGGATAGAAAAAAAAATACTTCAAGGCATAATGACGATAATTTTTTTAGACTTGATGAAAATTCTAAACTCACACATCCAAGATCAACAAACTCCAAGTAAATAAGGTAAACACAAAAACACCACCTCAAGGCACAAGATAATAGCTAAAAACCAATGATAAAGAAAAAATTGTGACATGAGCCAGAGAAAAACAATGAATTATACAGGGAAACAATAAAAATGATTACTGATTTCTTATCAGAAACAATACAAATCAGAAGTAATGCAAGGACATCTTCAGAAGTGAAAGGAGATCATAGAAGGCTAGAATTCTATATTTAGAGAACTAAAGGCATTTTCAAAGAACCAAAGATGGAGAGAATTTTTCACCAGCATACCTACTGTAATGTTAAAGGAAGTTCTTTAGGCTAAAGGAAAATGATACCAGATGGGAATTTGGATCTACACAAAAGAATGAAGAAAAATAAAGATGATAAATACGTGAGTAAGTGTTGCTTTTTAAAAAAATATAATTGACTGTTTAAAGAGTAGCAAGAGAAGCAGCAATGTATTGTGAGGTTTACAACATACGCAGAAGTAAAACACGTAACAACAGTAACATAAAGGACGGAAAGGAGGAAAACAGAAATACAATGGAATAAGATTCTTACATACAAAGTGGTATACTATCTGAATGTAGCCTGTGATAAACTAAAAATGCATATTTAAACTCTAGAGCAACCACTAAAAAATAAAACAAAGAGGCATGGTTAATAAGCAAAGAAGATAAAATGAAATACTAAAAAGAAAAATGCAATTGAAGGCAGGAAAAGAGGTAAAAAGGAACAAAGAACATTTGAGACAAAGAGAACACAAAAAGCTAGCTGGTAGACTTAACCCCACCATATCAATAATTACACTAAATGCAAATGGGCTAAACAAGCCTTTAAAAGGCAGACTGTCAGATAGAGAACCACCTATATGCTATCTACAAGAAAGATGCTTTAAATGTAGACATAAACATGTTAAAAATATAAGGATGGGAAAATATATACCTTGTAAATCCTAATTCTAAGAAAGGAGAAAGCTGGAATAAGTAAATTAATATCAGACAATGAAGAATTTAGGGCAAAGAATATTACCAGAGATTTAAAGGGTCAATTTCGTAACAGTAAAGGGTAAATTCATTAAGATGATATAACAATCCCAAATGTGTATGTATCCAATAAACGGAACTTCAAAAACACTTGAAGCCAAAAACTGATAAGAAGTGAAAGCAAAAAAGAGAGATCTACAGTATTAGCTGGAGATGTCAACAGTGTTCTCCCAGTAATAAATAGAATAACTATAAGAATATAGAAGATTTGAACAATACAATACCTTGACCTAACTGACATATACTGAACACTATACCCACCAATTGCAGAATGCACATTCCTTTCAAGTACACACAGAATACTCACCTAGATGTAACAAATGCTGGGCCAGAAATAATTTTAAAGGACTGTAATCTTACAAAGAATTTTCTCTGACCACATGAAATAAAATAAGAAATCAATAACAAAAAGAAATATGGAAATCACCAAATATTTAGAAATTAAGCAACTCCCTTATAAATAACTCTTGGATCAAAAAAGAAATCCCAAGGAAAATTAGAAAATACTTTTAACTGAGTGATAATGAAAACACAACATATCAAAATTTGTGGGATACAGCTAAAGTAGGGCTTACATGGGGAGTGTATAGCTTTAAATTTTCATGTTAGGAAAAAAAGTTTAAAACCAATGAAATTAAACTAGAATTTAAAAATAAGATACATAAGAACAATGTTATCAATGTGGATTTATACACTACCCACACTAACAGTTCACAGAATCACAAATTGTAAGATATGTCAGGAATGCACCTTGTCCAACTCCAAACACTACCATTCTGATGTTTAAAGAAAACCCACTTTGTATTTTAGAATACTTTCCCCTAATTGCCAGAATATTTATACAAGGAATATGAGGCTTATCCTAAGTTTTTAACTACCCATATGGTAAAAGCCTACCATAAAAAAAATTTTTTTTTTCTTCTGAGAAATAGATTAAGCCAAACAAAAACAAACAAACCTGTTTCCTATTCCTTTCATGGAACATCTCCAGCCCATGGGTAGTTCAGGTTCCTCCAATAAAAAAAATTAGTCAAATGTAGGTTTACACCTTGGAAAAAATCAATACAGAATATTTTACTAACTGGCAGTGCTGAGCCAGTGTGAGGAGTGAGCTGTGGTGATCTTTTCCAGATGAGAAAACTCTGGCCTAAAGAAGGGAAGTGACCTGCCCAAGGCCACACGGTTTTCAAAGCTGAAGCTAGCACACAGATTACCTACATCTGAGCTCACAGCTCTATCTACTTGACACCCCCAGGCCCTACAACTTGGTTCACCCTTTGGCATGTCATTGTTCTACAGTTACCTTCTAGGAAGGATACATGTTAGCCCAATTCCAAGTCCACAGACGTTACTGAGGAAAGAGGTCTGGGGAATGAGCCAGGAGGCACAGAGCAGAAGCCATGGCACCAGCATCGAGGGCACAACCATGCCAAACACCAGGGCCCTCCTCATCCGAGAGCGGACGGAATTGACTCCCAGCATGGCAAAAGCCACTGGGGTGAAACCTCTGGCATCCTCTACCTCCCCCAGCTTTGACAGCGATGACACAGCTTCAAAAGACAGGAAGATGATGGCGCAGATGATGGCGAAGATCACGGTGAAGAAGCAGTGGCGGACGGTGCCCACGGTTCTCTCAAAATTGCCAGCAAAGCGCCAAATGATGATGGCACCACAGAGCAGGGAGACCGGATTCTCATAGACAAAGATGTAAGTCACCAGCCTGTAAACTGCAGAGGGAACTGAGTTAGAGGCCCAATGGTGGGTTGTTCCAAGAAGGGAAAGCCAGGTTACAACCCACCTACGAAACGGGGAGTAGCTGGCTCTCATTGCCAGTGAAAATCAGCCTGGAGCCAGTGGGATAAGCAGAGGGAGGCAACAACAAAGGACCCAGGACTCAAAGTAGAGGCGTGGATGTCTAATCTTTGCTCTTTCCCAGACCTGGAGCAAGTCTTATCTGTGACTGGCTTCCACGTGGGGAAAAAAATAACACTTTTTAGCATGGGATGGTCTTTAAATTTGTAATGTGCTTTATAATCCTTTTTTAGGTTTTAATACTGACCTATCTCACCGGGCAGTTTGAGGGTTAATTAATTGTAACGGCTTCAGGTGGATTGAGTGGGTGTCACTTAACACTCTTTGTGCCCGTCTCCTCGGCTGTAATCCTGACCTCTCCTTCCATAGTGGCTGTTCAGAGGAAGAAAAAAGGGACCATGAATTATTTTGCACCTGTAAAGATTAGAAAACTATCACTGATAATGTAGATACAAAACTCAGAAGTCTTTCTTGAAAGTGCTGATCTAGTCTTCAAGGCAGAGCCACGCTTTATATGCAATAAGACAGCAAAGAATCTCACTTTTATTTTTCTAGAACCAGTCCTCTCTCTTATGTACTTTTACATCCCCACAGGTCAAAATACTAAACTGGAGGAGGGGGACTGGTGAAGTGGCAGTAACATTGGTCTTGGGAGCCTAAAGGCTTGGAGTGGAATCTTGGCTCTATCACATCCAGGCCGGTTGAGCTCAGTCAAGTCACAGGCCCTATCGGCTTCAGTTCTCTCTTTGTACAATAACAGGCATACACTCGAGGCCCTCAAAGGTCTCTTACGTGTCTAATACTCACATTGCCTGTGAGCCCCAGAGAAGCCGTGAAGTAAAGAAAAAAAAAGGGAGCTCAGTTTAGGCTGGCATTTTGCATCTGTCTCTGAAGACAGATGTGCTGTGTGTACCTCAGGTGGGGTTGGGAGGGACCAGTTTTAGATTTGAGCAGGGAGGCAGGCTATGAACCATGTACCTCAGTCAGGCCATCTCTGTAAGGCTTCATTATCTGAAGAGTACTTCATTGCTTGCTGAGTACTTCTGACACTGAAATCCCAAGTATAAATGTGAAGATTCTAGAAGCAATTCTATATAATTTGGGGATCATAACCCCCAAGGTTCCAGTCCCAACACATCACACGATAAAAAGAAAAATCTGGGTTCCTGTGGCAATTATATAACTCAATAGCTCTGCGAGTCTTCGCATTAAGCCTCAGTTTCATCTAAATAATGGGCAACAATAAAGCCTACATTACGTCATGGGATCACCGTGAGTATTAAATGAGATTAATGCATGTGAATGTGCTTTGTAAAACAACAAGTCATACAAATTTCCCATTTTCCTCCCCAGAAAAGAATGGGGAAGAAACAGAGACTAAGAACATCTTTTATGAGCCGATGTTTATACTTAATTGGTCTGCAAAATCTCTCACCCTCCCCGAGAAAACAAACACCTCTCCCAAAGGTACAAGATACCCCCTCCCGCCATGAGCAGGGAATCGGAGTGAGGATTAAGATAAAAACGAAGAAGCACAATAAATTCTAAACCCCAGGAAGCCAGGATCTTATAGGGGTGGCCACAGATAAAGCTCAAGTGTCTTGACGAAGGCGAAAGAAAAAAATTTTTCAGTGGGGGGTTGGGCCCTTAAAGCAGACATAGGTGTGAATGTGACAAGGGAAGGGAACAGAAAAATCCTCCTTGGTGATGATGGAGCAGGGGTGAATGAAACCTATTTGCTACGAATGGATATGGGGGCCTTGACCAGTCGGATGGCGACAGGGAAGGGAACAAATCTGGGTAGGGAAGCATTACAGTGGTGACGAAGATGGGGCTCTGCACAAAGACGTGGAATATGGGGCTGGTCTTCCAGGTGGGCAGAATGATGATGCGGACGGAGGCGGGGTGACGCGGATGCTGGGAGGCCAGAGCCCAGGGCCTGGCGAGGTCGGAGGAAAAGGGCTGGCACCCGGGGCCCGGTCCCGTCCTGCTCACCTTGCCAGTTGCGCAGTGCCTCGGACCGCAGCGAGAGGCCCGAGGGCGCCAGGGGAGGCTGCAACAGGAACAGGCGAGGCCCAGACACCAGCAGCGAGAGCAGCGCGGTGAAGAAGGTGGCGGATGGCACCTCGGGCCACAAGGACCAGCTCCGGTACCCGGGCTCCGAGACCGCCATGGCCGCCAAGGCTCCCGCTCCCCTAGGCGGCTCCGGCAGGTTCTCGGCTCCTTCCGCCTCCTTGCGGCTGTCTCCCATGGCAACAGCGGAGGAGGTGGCCGGAAGCCCCGCCTCTCCGACGCCCCGCCCCGTGCAGAGTTGCCCAATCCGGTCGCGCTGGCCAGTCTCCCCCGCGCGTAGGACAGCGCCCTCTGGCGGCAGCACCCCCCTTTTCTGTGTTTACCCCCATTATACCCATGAAGAAACTGATGTCAGGGTAATGCAGTTAAATGGCAAAGACAATTAGAACTCAGGTTCCCCCCAGTTGCTATGGCCTGGAATTGGCTACTGGCAAGGTGCCTGGGTTAGAGAAACAGGGGTGGGAGAGGAAGGAGGGATTCTACTGAAGTCCCCAAAGGGATGTAATGTAGCAACAGTGATAACCAAGGTCTATTTCAGCCCTTAAAGTCTGAAAAGCACTTTCACCAGAGAACAGCTGTTTAAAGTAGCCAATTGGAATATGGTTTCCCTGATTACAGATACTTTGGAAGGTGACTTGCCCAAGGTCACAAGTGGGAAGCAGTAGGACTAGGATCTGAATTCCTGTTTGCTAGGCCCCGATTTTCTTCCGTTTTCACTACTTCCCTCTAATATCCTGCCTACTGCTACATGTATGTAAATTCGACTACTGAAAAATAAACAAATGCTTCACTGTCTGTGCTGGACATTCAGATCCGTTCCCAGCCCTAGTCTGCCCCCCTCAGTAGTTCTGGCAATGTCTGTGTGCCCATGAACCTCAGGAAGAGAACCTAAGATTCTTTTCGTCTTTTGTGTTTAGTACTAAAATATAACCATGTAATTTTCTGGATATAAATATACAGCAATGGGACATATTTCAATGAATGCTATGTATATTTAAACTAATGCTGCTCACGACGCAGCAGTGGGCATGAAAATTAAGGTTTTACTCAACAGGAAGCAAAACGGGAATCAGAAGTGTGGTGGAGCAGCTAAAAATAGCGAGTGGGGACTTGGGCTGCTGGAACCAAAGTCTGGGCCTTGGAAAGAGGAAGGGGGTGATGGTCCCATCTCCTCTGTGCCCATCAGACCACTCCAGGAGTTCTGGGTCTACTTTCAGACATATATTCTGAAAAAGGATGTAGAAAATTAGAGCTTGTCCAACACAAAGTGGCTAGGACTGGGAGGAAAGGGGGAAATTTCAAATCATATCTTGATGAGGGACAATTAAAGGGACCAGGGAGACTTCCGTGGAGAAGCTTCAGTGGTCCAGACCACTGGCTCTAACTATGTGAAGGGCTTTCCTGAAGAGGGGGAGTAGACTTATCCTGTGTTACTCCAGAGGGGAGACCTGGAAATGATAGGGCGACACACTTGACTTAAGAAAGAACTTTCTGACTTCCCTGGTAGTGCAGTGGTTAAGAATCCGCCTGCTGATGCACAGGACAAGGGTTCGAGCCCTGGTCCAGAAGATCCCACATGCCGCAGAGCAACTAAGCCTGTGCACCACAACTACTGAGCCTGTGCTCTAGAGCCTGTGAGCCGCAACTACTGAGCCCGAGTGCCACAACTACTGAAGCCCACGCACCGCAGCAAGAGAAGCCACCGCAATAAGAAGCCCGTGCACCACAACAAAGACTAGCCCCTGCTCACCGCAACTAGAGAGAAAGCCCGTGTGCAGCAACGAAGACCCAATGCAGCCAAAAAATAATAAATAGATAAGTAAATTTTTTTAAAAAAGAAAGAACTTTCTGACAGTTTGGATTGTCTATCCGTGGCATGAGCTGCCTTAATGGGTAGTGAGCTCCCTGTGACTACAATGTGCAAGCAGAGGCAATCTGGGGACTTGATGAGAAAACTGAAGTGATTCAAGCATCAGTTTGGAGGTGGAACTAGATGCCTTTTAAAATCTTTTTGGACCTTCAGTTCTAAGACTCCATAAACAAACAAACGCATATGGAGTGTTGATACATTCGCCACTTACCGGGGGGTTGGGGATAATTGCATTTGGATTCCTGGCAGGATGAGAGTTGTGGTGACATCACATATCCTACAGCCAAGGGCTGTGTAGTCTAATGCAGGGAGCACCCAATGGTCTCCCTTCTCTCTGATTCTGCCTCCCTCTTCTCATTTTTTCCAATTATGCCCCCAGAAAACCCCAAGACCTTCTCTTCAGCTCAGGGGACAGAGGACTGTCACGAGCAAAGCAGAGCCTTCTTCAGCAGATGGGCGTAGGAAGGGGACAACCCAGTACCATGAATCTTTTTTGTCCTGTCTTTTCACTCTTGGTCTGCAAACATTTCCAGGCCTCAGATGTGCTACCTGGAGATGGCTTTGTTTACGGTTCCACCAAGCATCCTCCTCCTTGGAGAGCGTCTAGTTTTCCACGTGCCAGACTTGGAGGCTGGGGGACAGGTGACTTCTCAGGGGGCACACATACCAGTGTGGACATTTCTAGATGAAACCCACGAGCAATGCTGTCCATGTCCAAATCCCCAGATTCTATGTATATGCTACCTTATGTAGCAAAAGGGACTTTGTGGGTATGATTAAGTTAAAGATCTTGAGACGGGAAGATTATCCTGGATTATCTGAGTGGGCCTAATGGAATTGTGAAGGTCCTTTTAAGGCAACAGGAGGGTCAGAGGGAGAGACAGCAATGTGATGACAGAAGCAGAGGGTGGAGCTATGAGGCTTGAAAATGGAGGTGGGGGCCACGAGTCAAGGAATGAAGGTACCGCTAGAGGCTGGAAAAGGCTAGGAAACAGATTCTCCCTTAGATCCTCCAGAAGGAACACAGTTCTGCTGACACCTTGCAGTAGCCCTGTAAAGCCCGTTTCAGACGTCTAGCCTCCAGAACTGTAAGGTTATAAATGCATGTGGGTTTTTTCCCAATGTTTTTTCATTGTGGGAAAGTACACACCACATTTACTATCTTAACCACTTTTTTTTTTTTTTTTTTGCGGTAGGCGGGCCTCTCACTGTTGTGGCCTCTCCCGTTGCAGAACACAGGCTCTGGACGCACAGGCTCAGCGGCCATGGCTCACGGGCCCAGCCGCTCCGCGGCACGTGGGATCTTCCCGGACCGGGGCACAAACCCGTGTCCCCTGTATCGGCAGGCGGACTCTCAACCACTGCGCCACCAGGGAAGCCCTATCTTAACCATTTTTAAGTGTACAGTTCAGTAGTGTTAAGTGCATTCGTAATGTGCAACCATCAACACCATCCATCTCTGTAATTCTTTGGATCTTGTACACACTAAATGATAACTCCCCACTCCCTACTCGCCCCAGTCCCTGGCAACCACTATGTGTCTTTCTGTCTCTATGAATTTGACCACTCTAGGTGCCCCATATAAGTGGAATCATGCAGTGTTTGGCTTTTTGTGACTGGCTTCTTTCACTTAGCATAATGCCCTCAAGGCTTATCCATGTTGTAGCAGGTGTCACAATGTGCTTTCTTTTTTTTTTTTTTTTTTTTTTTGCGGTATGCGGGCCTCTCACTGTTGTGGCCTCTCCCATTGCGGAGCACAGGCTCCGGAGGCGCAGGCTCAGCGGCCATGGCTCACGGGCCCAGCCGCTCCGCAGCATGTGGGATCTTCCCAGACGGGGGCACGAACCCGTGTCCCCTGCATCGGCAGGCGGACTCTCAACCACTGCGCCACCAGGGAAGCCCTGTGCTTCCTTTTTAAGGCTGCATAATATTCCATTGTATGGATGGACCACATGTTCTTTATCCATTCATCTGTTGATGGACACTTGGGTTGTTTCCACCTTTTAGCTATTGTGAATAATGCTGCTCTTTGAGACTTAGCTTTCAATTCTTTGGGGTTTATACCCAGAAGTAAGATTGCTGGATCATATGGTCATGCTATTTTTAATTTCTTTAGGAGTCTCCATACTGTTTTACAGTGGCTGCACCATTTTACATTCCATCCAACAATGCACAAGGGTTCCAATTTCTCCACATCCTTGTCAACACTCGTTATTTTCTGTTTCTTGGATAGTAACCATCCTAATGGGTGCGAAGTGGTAATTTGTATTGTCTTAAGCCACTACGTTTTTTTTTTTAATTTTATTGATTGATTTTTGGCTGCATTGGGTCTTCATTGCTTTGCGTGGGCTTTCTCTAGTTGCGGTGAGCAGGGGCTATTCCTTGATGCGGTGCGAGGGCTTCTCATTATTGAAGCCACTAAGTTTGTAGTAATTTGTTATGACAACGATAAGAAATGAATTCATTCCCTCACTCACTACACTGGTCTCTGTTTTTCAAACAAGCCAAGTTCGTTCTCACTTCAGGGCCTTTGCACATGCTCTTTCATGTGCTCAAATGCTCTCCTGGCTCTTAGTATAGTGGCCACGTTCTTAGCCATCAGGTCTCCAGCTCAGATGCTGCTCCTCATAAGGGCCTTCCCAGGTCACCTGTTCCTGTTACTTCTTTCAGTGCACTCCCCTGTTTGTGTCTTTACTTATCTAGCTGTCACTCTTACTAGACTACAAGCTCCCTGAGGGCAGGGACCTGCCATATCCCAGCACTTAGGATAGAGCCTGGCACACAGTTGGTACCCAGAAATACTTGTTTAGTCCCTGCTCTCCACAGCTGGTGTCTCTGGTGTGGGGAAGGAAAGGCTGTGGAGGGTTTGAGGAGGTGCTAAACAAACACCAGCTGTCTCACTTCGCACAGCTGAGGCAGCACTGGGACCAGTGCCAACCACCCAACTTGATGGGGCAGGGGTGTTCCTGGATTTACCACCCCCCACCCCCAGTGCACGTCTGCAGAAGGTACAGGATGACCGAAGGGCTCTGGGGGGCTAGGGGTAGGGTGGGGACTGGACCTCATCCATCCCCAAGGGCAGTTCCAGAGGTGCAGGAGAGCAGGTCCCTCTTGGGTGGACCCCACTGAGCGGCGCTGCTCCTTCCTGGCCCGTAAGTCCCTCTCTTTCCTCCTCATTTCCACCGAGGATGGCAGCGGTGCATAATGACTATTCTTAACTAGTTCCCAACTCCAGCTTCAATAAGCTGCTGTGAAGCCTCCAAGGCACGTCCTTACTGGCCCCTGGTGGACAACCCTGTGTAGGGTTCCTCTAGTCTGTTGGCGAAGAGGCCACGTCCCAGAGCAGAATACTGTCCCCCTGCTAGCTGTCCTGGGAAACAGCCCACATCTAGACGGATGGTTTTAATTAGGGGACAGCTGAGTAGGTCCAAAATCCTGGATGGCTACCCGCAAAGCAATGTAACTTCAGTCCTCCGTGGCATTCGGGTGCCATGCCATCTCGCCCCAGTTCTCTTTTCCCACACTCAGCATGGGGTGCACGGCAGCAAGCTCGCTGCCTAAACACACATCCCCCCAGGGAAAGGAATGCCGGTTCCCTGACCCCTTCTGGCTGGCATCCCATTTTCTACAATGATCCTCCTTGGATCTTCCCCAACACTTGGCTTCAGTGGGGCCTGGGAAGAAAGGGTGGCAGCGGCCAAACAGTGGAAGCCCTTGCATGCTGTGGCGAAGAATGCAGATGTTATTCCAAGAAAGTGGGAAGAGGGGTTATGCCAGAGTGTCATCAACCATTTACGGTTTCGAAAGTGGAGGAAATGAGCACCCTCAGACATTGCTGAGAGGACGGAATATTGGTACAATTTCTGTAGAAGGAAGTTTGGCAACATCTTTCAAAATGACTACTGCACATATCTTTGATGCAGCAATCCTACTTCTAGGAATTTAACCTACTGACATACTTGCATCCGTGGAAAATGTCTTATGTAAAAAGCTATTTATTGCAGTGTTGATTTCAATAGTAAATACTGGAAACAGCCCAGGTGTCCTTCATTGCGGGGATGATTAATAAATGATAGTACATCCCTTCAAAGGAATACTCCACAGTCATAAAAAGAAACAAAAAACTGAGAAAGCTATGTATCAATATGGAATGATACCTAAAATATTTTGTTGAGTGGAGAATCAAGGTTATTGTCAGTGGATATAGTGTGCTACAATAAATATAAAGAGGTGGGGAGAAAATAATACTTTACTCTGCGTGGAATAATTCTGAGGCTTCCAGGGAGAGGAACTGAGTGACTGGGGAGTAGGTCTGGGAAGGCTTGCTCTTGCGTAATCCCTTTTGTACATTTAAAATTTTGTTATGGCCTGAATGTTTGTGTCCCTCCCAAATCCATATGTTAAAGCCCTAACCCCTAAGGTGATGGTATTCGGAGGTGGGACGTTTGGGAGGTAATTAGGTTTATATGAGGTCATGAGAGTGGTCGCCCCATGATAGGATTACTGTTATAAAAAGAGGAAGAGACCAGAATCATGTGAAGACATAGCAAGAAGGTGGCCTTCTGCAAGCCAGGAAGAGGGTCCTCACCAGGAACCAAATCTGCCAGCAATTTGATATTGGACTTCCCAGCCTCTAGAACTTTAAGAAAGAAGTGTCTGGGTTTTTTTGTTTGTTTGTTTTTGGGCGCGCCCCGAGGGATGCGGGATCTTAGTTCCCTGACCAGGGATTGAACTCGAGCCCCCTGCATTCAAAGCACGGAATCTTAACCGCTGGACCTCCAGGGAAGTCCCATGAAGTGTCTGTTGTTTAAGCCCCGTGGTGTATGGTATTTTGTTACAGCAGCCCAAGTGGACGAAGACATATGTGCAAGTAATACTATTTTTAAAAGTAAATAAAATTAAGGAAATGTGTTTACTCAATTATTTTTTTATGAAAGCATCTCTAACTTACAGTAAAAAGTTAATCTTAAGTATAATTGGCAAGTTTAACACACATATATATGTATGTATATCTCTCATGTGACTTTCACCCAGATGAAGAGAATTTCTAGCATCCCTTCAGGTCCTCTCCTGCCCTTTCTCAGTTTCCACCTTGCCCCACCCCAAGCCATTCCCCTCCCTCCTACCCCCCCATAACCTTTATTCTGACAGCTGTTATCATGAATTCATTTCGACCATTCTTGAACTTCATAAAAATGGAATCATATAGTAGTAAGCTTTTATGTATGGCTTCCCTCATTCAATATATTATCTATGAGATTCATTGACATTGTTTTAAGTAGCAGTAGTTTGTCCTGTTGTTGTTATTACTGCTGTGTGTAACATTGGGTTGTATAAATAAATCATAATTTATGTTTCCATGTTCCTGTTGATTAACATTTGGTTGTTTTCCTTTTTTTTTTTTTTGTTCTTTTCCTTTGGTTATTATAAATGAAACGTCAATGCACATTCTTATACATGATTTGTATGTGTGTGTGTGTGTGTGTGTGTGTGTGTGTGTATACATCTGCATTGGGTATTTACATCTAGGAGTGGAGGACAGGTGTGTGTGGTGGACACAGTGATGCACCGTTCAGATCGCCCTTTAGAAACAAAGGCCTATTTTCCCAGCTGCTAGGCATGCTACCTGCAGAAAGCCCTCCCCTATGGGTGCTCTATGGAGATTGGCTCGGCTAAAGAGAGCTGCCTTGCTTGAGGTCACAACACTTTCCTGGGTGGCCCACATTCAATGACATAAACTGGGAGCATAAAGGTGCATCCCTCACCCCAACTTGTGACAATTCTGAAGGATCATGGCAGCTTCAAACTGCCCAGGGGTCGACTTGTAAGCAGCTCCTTTGCCTCTTTTCTGTTTGATAATCCCTGTTTTCTTTAGACATTAATCAAGGAAATGAGAGCATTAGAAAACATTTAATTTAGCTCCTGACTTCTGCTTTACTGGGTATATACAACATTTTAGGCAGTCCAGTGGTTAGGACTCGGCCCTTTCACAGCTGTGGCCCAGGGTCAATCCCTGGTTGGGGAACTAAGATCCCACAAGCCATGCAGCGTGGCCAAAAGAAAAAAAATATATATAACACTTTTCCTGTTTCCTGAAAGGAACCTGTTGAGTCCTTTCCTGAATTAGAAGGAGTAAGAATAAAGAATTAAGCAGTTAAAGAATGACTGACCCTCTGCCCCTAGCTTACCCTTAGTAAACTTGCAGGCAGACCACGTGAACAAGACCGCATCCCAAGTAAGACCAAGAGAAGTCAGCAGGTCTGCACGCAATGGAAAGATGACAAAGAATCTGACCTGTTGCCTTAATGATTAACTGAGATCGTTCCCCTTTTTCCCTTCAAATATTGTCATGACTGAGCAAAATCTTCGGAGTTGGTCTCTCAACATTAAGTCCACCGTCTCCCCAGATTGCCGGCTTTTCTGAATAAAGTACCTTTCTTCTCTACCAAAGCTTGTCCCTCGATTAATTGGCTGTTTAGTGACGCGAGGGGCTGAACCTGCATTCGGTTACAGAGGCCTTCACCGAGAAGAAGACTAGGGTACGGCATAAGGACAGGCATGTGGACAAGTGGTGTAAAACAGAGATCCCATAATAGATAAACCCTCACATATGTGGTCAATTGATTTTTGACAGAGTGCCAATGCCATTCAATGGGGAAAGAATAATCTTTTCAACAAATAATGCTGGGAAAGCTGGATGTCACATGCAAAAGAATGAAGTTGGATGCTTATACTGTGGGGCCTTTAGGGACTTTCCACCCCCTCACTTGTTCCCGTAAACCAATTCTTCTCCCTATCGTGCGCCACTCCTTCTCCCTATCGAAACCAATTCTTGGAGTTTTTCAGTTGACGGGGACTTGCCAGACAGCGGGTAATTTTCCAGTTGCCCGTAACAGGTATACGCCCTAACCGCCACAATGAACAAACAACTATAACGGCCAGAAGGTGGGACAAAAGTTCCTAAGCCAATGAATTCAAAAGTCACCACATTTACCCAATCATTGTGAGCATAGACCCGCCCTATGAGTAAATAAACCTATAAAAAGTATGTGATTCCGCTTTTAGGGGTTCCCCATCGGCCTCCTGCGTGAGGTTCAGGGAACCCCGGTGCATCGGCTCCTAATAAACCTCTTGCGTGTTGCAGCGGCTCTCGACTCTTGGCGGTTCTTGGGCGAGTTGGAATCCCTCGTAGACCGTTTGGGTCTAACATTTGGGGGCTCGTCCGGGATCCCCACTCGCCCCCGGGTCACAAGAACATCGGGAGTCGGAGGTATCAGGTAGGCTCGAGCCCAATTGTCTGTTTGTTTGTCGTTTGTTTGTTGCTAGCCGCCATTAGGAAAAAGCCGTGCGAACCGGCTTGCTGTGAAATCTGTATTGGACTCCTGGCTAGGCAGACGTGCCGAAAGCTGGTGTCCATGGGCCCCGGGGGACGCCCTGGTGGTCCATCTGGAAGGAGAAACAAATTTTGTCTCCCCTTCATCTGGTTCTGGCAGGTTATATAAGCTGCCATCTGAATTTGAGTTGGTTTCGGGTTTAAGTTCGCGGCGGCAATATCAATGTGTGTCTTTTGAAATTTTATTGTTTTTCTGTACTATTATCTTTCTTTTGACGGACGACAATGGGACAAACTATGACGACTCCTCTTTCTCTTACCCTAAGCCACTGGACCGAAGTTAGGGCTAGGGCCCACAACCTTTCGGTAGAAGTAAGGAAAGGAAAATGGCAAACGCTGTGTACCTCTGAGTGGCCTACATTTCAGACAGGGTGGCCACCCGAAGGATCTTTTCTGTTAGATAAGGTTGGGCTAGTCAAGTCTAGGTTCTTTAACACAGGACCCCACGGACACCCAGACCAGATACCATATATCCTGGTCTGGGAAGATCTAGTTCTCTCCCCGCCTCCGTGGGTCCGGCCCTTTGTTTCCTCAACAGGCACGTCTGCATGCGCTCCAGCACAATCGGAGATATTGGCCCTGAAGAAAACCCCAGACACGGAAAAGTCATCTGCTGCCCCGGACCCGCCAAAGGCGATATATCCTGACCTGCAGTCTGATTTGCTTCTTCTAGATTCCCCACCTCCTTATCCTCCGGCCCTAAATCCCATGTCGCCCCTAGGACCCCCAACTTCACAACCCTCCGCACCAATAGGGCCACCTGTTATGGCGGAAAGGGGGGATCCCTCGGCGGGCACCAGAAGCCGGAGGGCTGTTTCCCCAGATTCTACTGCTTTACCCCTTAGAGAATATGGCCCCCCCGATAACCACGGGAATAGACCCCTTCAATACTGGCCCTTTTCCTCTGCAGATCTTTATAATTGGAAGATGCATAACCCTACTTTCTCTAAAAACCCACAGGCTCTTACTGCTTTAATAGAGTCTCTTGTCTTCTCCCACCAACCCACCTGGGATGATTGTCAACAACTCCTCCAGACTCTCCTCACAATTGAGGAGAGGCAACGGGTTCTCCTGGAGGCTAAAAAGAATGTGTTAGCCGCCAATGGACAACCTACCCAGTTGCCTAACGAGATTGATGCCGGGTTTCCACTCGTCAGGCCGAATTGGGACTTTAATACCCCGGAAGGTAAGGAGCACCTGAAAATGTATCGCCAGGCTCTGGTGGCGGGTCTCCATGGAACGGCCAGGCGCCCCACGAATTTGGCTAAGGTAAGAGAGGTAACTCAGGGGCCCCAGGAATTGCCAACCGTGTTCCTAGAACGCTTAATGGAGGCTTTTAGACGATTCACTCCTTATGATCCAACCTCTGAGGAACATAAGGCCACCATAGCAATGGCCTTTATTGACCAGGCGGCCCCTGATATTAGAAAGAAGTTACAAAGGCTGGATGGCCTACAAGGTTTCTCCCTTCAGGACTTAGTAAAAGAGGCAGATAAGGTATATAATAAGAGGGAGACAGAAGAAGAAAGAGAAGAAAGAAAGCAGAAGGAACAAGAGGCTCGTGAGGTAAGATGAGATAAGAGGCAAGAAAGACATTTGAGTAAGATACTGGCCACTGTAGTCAGAGGAGGAAACAGTAGAGACAGAAATAGACAGGAAGGGCGAACAACGGATAGAAGGCGGCCATTAGACAAGGACCAATGTGCCTACTGTAAAGAAAAAGGTCATTGGGCAAGAGAATGCCCTAAAAAAAGGAACGGGGGAAGGATCACTAAGCCTTTTCATCTGTACGTGGCCGAGAATAAAGGTATTGCAAAGGGAGTACTAACTCAGAAACTGGGCCCCTGGAATCGCCCGGTTGCGTACCTATCAAAGAAATTGGATCCTGTGGCAGCAGGATGGCCCGCCTGTTTAAAAATAATCGCCGCGGTGGCCGCTTTGGTCAAAGATGCTGACAAACTGACTTTGGGGCAGAACCTAACGATAACAGCCCCCCATGCATTAGAAAGTGTAATTCGCCAGCCACCCGACAGATGGCTAACAAATGCCAGGATGACTCATTACCAAGCCCTGCTGTTAAACTCAGATCGTATTAAGTTTACCTCAGCCACAGGACTCAACCCGGCCACCTTGCTACCCGACCCTGACCTGGAAAGCACTACCGTCATCCATGATTGTCAGGAAGTACTGGCTGCAGCACACGGTAGCAGACCAGACTTGATGGATCAGCCCCTCCCCAACGCCGACGTTACCTGGTTTACTGACGGAAGCAGTTTCCTAGAGGAAGGTAAGCGTCGGGCGGGAGCTGCCGTGGTAGACGGGAAAGAGGTCATCTGGGCAGCCACATTACCGCAAGGGACATCGGCCCAACGGGCTGAACTAATCGCCATGACTAGAGCATTGGAACTAGCAGAAAACAAAAAGGTAAACATCTATACGGACAGTAGATACGCATTTGCTACCGCCCAGGTCCATGGGGCCATTTACCAACAAAGAGGGTTGCTCACCTCGGCGGGCAAAGAAATTAAAAACAAAGAAGAAATAGTGGCACTGCTAGCTGCCCTCATGCTCCCCACTAAAGTCAGCATCATTCATTGCCCCGGACACCAGAAGGACAATACCCCGGTGACAAGAGGCAACAACATGGCAGATAGGGTGGCACGAGAAGTGGCTCTACGGGAAATCATACTAGAACTATCAGATGAGAGTCCTGGGAAACCAAATGATAGGGGAACAATTACCCCAGCCATAACTAAAGTAACATTATCTCCTCAACAAGCAAAATCCATGCTACAACAGATTCACAGATGGACACGCTTGGGAACCAAAAAGATGGTGTCCCTACTACACAAGACAGGTTATGATACCCCTGGACTAACTAAATTAGCTGAGCAGATTGCACGAGAGTGCATTCCATGCCAACAGGTAAACTCCCATAAAGGAAAACTTGAGGTCGGAAAAAGGCTCAGAGGAGACCGCCCAGGAGCCTACTGGGAGGTCGACTTCACTGAAATACGCCCTGGAAGGTACGGTAACAGGTATCTTCTAGTTTTTATAGATACCTTCTCAGGATGGGTAGAAGCTTTCCCGACGAAGAAGGAGACAGCTAGTGTGGTGGCCAAAAAGATCTTAAAAGAAATTTTCCCCCGGTTCGGGGCACCAAAGGTAATAGGATCAGATAATGGTCCCGCCTTCGTCGCCCAGGTAAGTCAGGGTGTGGCCAAATACCTGGGGACTGATTGGAAATTACATTGTGCCTATAGACCCCAGAGTTCAGGACAGGTAGACAGAATGAATAGAACTCTAAAAGAGACCCTAACTAAATTGTCCATAGAGACTGGCGGTACAGATTGGACGGTGCTCCTTCCCTTAGCCCTGTTCCGGGCTAGAAATACCCCCTCCCGCTATTATCTTACTCCATTTAAAATACTATACGGGGCCCCACCTCCTCTTTTTACACTAAGGGAGAAATTAAGTCCTGACTGCCAGAATAACACTGACTTATATGCTAGGCTGTTGGGACTCCAGTTGGTCCAAAAGGAGGTGTGGTCCCAGCTGGCAGAGGCTTACCGACCAGGAACACCAGCAGAGGCTCATCCCTTCCAAGTCGGAGATTCCGTGTACGTCCGTCGGCACCGAACCCAGACTCTAGAGCCTCGGTGAAAAGGACCATACATCGTCCTGCTCACCACCCCCACGGCTATAAAGGTAGACGGCATCGCTGCGGGGATCCACGCTTCACACGTGAAGGCCGCACCAGCATCTGCAACATCGGAATGGCGAGCCCAAAAGACCAGCAACCCGCTCAAGCTCAAGCTTCTGCGATCATCAGATTTATAACTTTAACTTTGTTACCCCTACTGACTGTGAGTAATTTTAGTCCTCACCTGCCCCAGCGTTTAACCTGGCAGGTAATTTCCCAAACTGGAGATGTAATATGTCTGTTAGCAATATCGCTCCCCAATGGACCTGGTGGCCAAACCTTTTTCCTGATGTTTGTAAACTGGCCATAGGGGCTCCCGGTTGGGATTTAGAAGACTATTATGATCAACATAATGTTCCAAAAATTTTATCAACTAGAGCTGATTCCTCCGGAAAGGGTTGCAAAAACGGGATTCGGAGGACTGGGCTCAGAGCTCCTGCTTTCTACATATGCCCCGGGTTCCATCGCCACAGGTCCCTTAATTATAAATATGGAGGAACTGAAAACTTTTATTGCAAAAGCTGGGGATATGAAACCACAGGAGACACCTATTGGAAGCCCACCTCTGGCTGGGACTTTATTAAGGTGACAGCCAATTATACACACCCAACAAACCCCTTAACTTATAGGCCTGAATGTACTAAATGGTGCCACCCCCTTAAGATCTCTTTTAGTGAACCAGGAAAAAAAGATAAAAAACTGGATAAATGGCCATTCATGGGGAATCAGGTTTTATAAAGAAGGATATGATGATGGATTACTAATGACCATCAAACTAAAAATTGAAACCCCTACTCCAGTTCCTATAGGCCCCAACCCTGAGATAGGGCACTCTTTGCTACCTTTGGCCCCTCCCACAGCGTTACCAGAGATAAGAAACCAAACTTTTGAGCCAAAAGAAATGACAATCAAGCCCAAGACCCCCCGGGACCGAATGCTCTCATTGGTCCAGGCGGCTTTTGAGGTTTTAAATGCCACAAACCCGGAGGCTACCAAATCATGTTGGCTTTGCTATGCTGCTCCTCCCCCTTATTATGATGCTATAGGATATAATTCTAATTATAATAATGTTAACACTCCAGATCAATGTCGATGGAAACAAGAAGAAAATAGTAAATTGACCCTGGCCTCAGTATTAGGAAACGGTACATGTGTAGGAACGCCCCCCTCATCCCACCGACATCTTTGTGCCAATTTAAGCCTCCCACAGGGCTCAGGGTATCTCCTCCCTCCTCCGGATGGATGGTGGGCATGTAACACAGGATTGACCCCCTGCATTTCTTTAGAGGTCCTTAAAGCTTCAACCGATTTTTGTGTGTTAGTTCAGCTAGTCCCCAGACTCATTTATCATTCAGATTCATCCTTTCTAGATGAATATGAGGGCAGAAGAAGGTTTAAGAGGAAACCCATAACACTCACCCTGGCTGTACTCCTAGGACTAGGAATGGCAGCCGGGGTAAGAACAGGTGCAACAGCCCTCATTCAACAACCCCACTATTATGATGCCTTAAGACAAGCTGTAGATGTTGACCTCCGGGCGTTAGAAAGTTCCATAACTCAGTTAAAAGAATCCCTCACCTCGCTTTCAGAGGTGGTAATGCAAAACAGGAGGGGATTAGATCTGCTGTTCCTTAAGGAGGGCGGACTATGTGCTGCACTAAAAGAAGAATGCTGTTTTTATATTGATCATTCTGGGGCTATTACCAAAACTATGGACAAACTTAGGGAGCGCCTGGACAAAAGACAACAGGAAAGGGAAAATCAAAAAGGATGGTTTCAATCATGGTTTGATAAATCTCCCTGGCTTACTACTTTAGTTTCCACCTTGTTAGGGCCCCTCATTATTTTATTGTTGCTCTTAACTTTTGGACCATGCATTCTGAATCGCCTGATAGCCTTTATTAGAGAACGCATTAGTACGGTACAAGTTTTAATGCTAAGGCAACAATACCAAAACTCGCAAAAAGAAACTGAAATTCCATGATTGAAATTAGTTACAAAAAAAAAGGGGGGGAATGTGGGGCCTTTAGGGACTTTCCACCCCCTCACTTGTTCCCGTAAACCAATTCTTCTCCCTATCGTGCGCCACTCCTTCTCCCTATCGAAACCAATTCTTGGAGTTTTTCAGTTGACGGGGACTTGCCAGACAGCGGGTAATTTTCCAGTTGCCCGTAACAGGTATACGCCCTAACCGCCACAATGAACAAACAACTATAACGGCCAGAAGGTGGGACAAAAGTTCCTAAGCCAATGAATTCAAAAGTCACCACATTTACCCAATCATTGTGAGAATATACCCGCCCTATGAGTAAATAAACCTATAAAAAGTATGTGATTCCGCTTTTAGGGGCTCCCCATCGGCCTCCTGCTTGAGGTTCAGGGAACCCCGGTGCATCGGCTCCTAATAAACCTCTTGCGTGTTGCAACGGCTCTCGACTCTTGGCGGTTCTTGGGCGAGTTGGAATCCCTCGTAGACCGTTTGGGTCTAACATTTGGGGGCTCGTCCGGGATCCCCACTCGCCCCCGGGTCACAAGAACATCGGGAGTCGGAGGTATCAGGTAGGCTCGAGCCCAATTGTCTGTTTGTTTGTCGTTTGTTTGTTGCTAGCCGCCATTAGGAAAAAGCCGTGCGAACCGGCTTGCTGTGAAATCTGTATTGGACTCCTGGCTAGGCAGACGTGCCGAAAGCTGGTGTCCATGGGCCCCGGGGGACGCCCTGGTGGTCCATCTGGAAGGAGAAACAAATTTTGTCTCCCCTTCATCTGGTTCTGGCAGGTTATATAAGCTGCCATCTGAATTTGAGTTGGTTTCGGGTTTAAGTTCGCGGCGGCAATATCAATGTGTGTCTTTTGAAATTTTATTGTTTTTCTGTACTATTATCTTTCTTTTGACGGACGACAATGGGACAAACTATGACGACTCCTCTTTCTCTTACCCTAAGCCACTGGACCGAAGTTAGGGCTAGGGCCCACAACCTTTCGGTAGAAGTAAGGAAAGGAAAATGGCAAACGCTGTGTACCTCTGAGTGGCCTACATTTCAGACAGGGTGGCCACCCGAAGGATCTTTTCTGTTAGATAAGGTTGGGCTAGTCAAGTCTAGGTTCTTTAACACAGGACCCCACGGACACCCAGACCAGATACCATATATCCTGGTCTGGGAAGATCTAGTTCTCTCCCCGCCTCCGTGGGTCCGGCCCTTTGTTTCCTCAACAGGCACGTCTGCATGCGCTCCAGCACAATCGGAGATATTGGCCCTGAAGAAAACCCCAGACACGGAAAAGTCATCTGCTGCCCCGGACCCGCCAAAGGCGATATATCCTGACCTGCAGTCTGATTTGCTTCTTCTAGATTCCCCACCTCCTTATCCTCCGGCCCTAAATCCCATGTCGCCCATAGGACCCCCAGCTTCACAACCCTCCGCACCAGTAGGGCCACCTGTTATGGCGGAAAGGGGGGGGTCCCTCGGCGGGCACCAGAAGCCGGAGGGCTGTTTCCCCGGATTCTACTGCTTTACCCCTTAGAGAATATGGCCCCCCCGATAACCACGGGAATAGGCCCCTTCAATACTGGCCCTTTTCCTCTGCAGATCTTTATAATTGGAAGATGCATAACCTTACTTTCTCTGAAAACCCACAGGCTCTTACTGCTCTAATAGAGTCTCTTGTCTTCTCCCACCAACCCACCTGGGATGATTGTCAACAGCTCCTCCAGACTCTCCTCACAACTGAGGAGAGGCAACGGGTTCTCCTGGAGGCTAGAAAGAATGTGTTAGGCGCCAATGGACAGCCTACCCAGTTGCCTAATGAGATTGATGCCGGTTTTCCACTCGTCAGGCCGAATTGGGACTTTAATACCCCGGAAGGTAAGGAGCACCTGAAAATGTATCGCCAGGCTCTGGTGGCGGGTCTCCATGGAGCGGCCAGGTGCCCCACGAATTTGGCTAAGGTAAGAGAGGTAACTCAGGGGCCCCAGGAATCGCCAACCGTGTTCCTAGAACGCTTAATGGAGGCTTTTAGACGATTCACTCCTTATGATCCAACCTCTGAGGAACATAAGGCCACCATAGCAATGGCCTTTATTGACCAGGCGGCCCCTGATATTAGAAAGAAGTTACAAAGGCTGGATGGCCTACAAGGTTTCTCCCTTCAGGACTTAGTAAAAGAGGCAGATAAGGTATATAATAAGAGGGAGACAGAAGAAGAAAGGGAAGAAAGAAAGCAGAAGGAACAAGAGGCTCGTGAGGTAAGACGAGATAAGAGGCAAGAAAGACATTTGAGTAAGATACTGGCCACTAGTCAGAGGAGGAAACAGTAGAGACAGAAATAGACAGGAAGGGCGAACAACGGATAGAAGGCGGCCATTAGACAAGGACCAATGTGCCTACTGTAAAGAAAAAGGTCATTGGGCAAGAGAATGCCCTAAAAAAAGGAACGGGGGAAGGCCAACCAGAGATAAAATTTTAACATTGGAAGAGGAAGATTAGGGAAGTCAGGGCTCGGACCCTCTCCCCGAGCCCAGGGTAACTCTTAAAGTGGAGGGGGAACCCGTCCAGTTCTTGGTGGACACCGGAGCCCAGCACTCAGTCCTCCTCCATTCAAAGGGCCCCCTTTCAACTAAAAGGTCATGGGTCCAGGGGGCCACTGGAAATAAGCAGTACTCATGGACCACCCGAAGGACAGTAGATCTTGGGGTGGGACGAGTAACCCACTCATTCTTGGTCATACCTGAGTGCCCATACCCTCTGCTAGGTAGAGACTTACTCTCTAAGGTGGGGGCCCAAATCCACTTTCAACCAGAAGGGCCCACCATAACTGACAACCAAGGGAGATTACTCCAAATCTTGACCATGAAACTGGAAGATGAACACAGGATATATGAAACACCCTCGCCTCCACAAGCTGACATGCAGGATTGGATGACTAGGTTTCCACAGGCTTGGGCAGAAACTGCCGGTATGGGAATGGCAAAATATCGGCCCCCCGTGGTGGTAGAACTTAAAACAACCGCCACCCCAGTGACAGTCCGCCAATACCCCATGAGTAAAGAAGCCCGAGATGGCATCCGTCCTCAAATACAAAGGTTGCTGGAATTAGGGATCCTGGTAAGGTGCCAATCTGCATGGAATACCCCTCTTTTGCCAGTTAAAAAGCCAGGAACTAATAATTACCGACCGGTACAAGACCTACGAGAGGTAAATAAGTGGGTGATGGACCTCCACCCCACGGTACCCAACCCCTACAATCTCTTAAGTACTCTTCCACCTCAGCACACTTGGTACACTGTTTTGGATCTTAAAGATGCTTTCTTCTGCCTGAGACTTTCTTCTCTCAGTCAGCCTTACTTTGCCTTCGAGTGGAAGGATCCAGCCTCTGGGATGTCAGGCCAGCTGACATGGACTCGCCTGCCACAAGGATTCAAGAACTCCCCCACCATTTTTGATGAGGCTCTCCACCAGGATTTGGCATCTTATAGAGAATCCAATCCCCAGGTAACTCTACTTCAATATGTCGATGATATTCTTTTAGCTGCTGAAACCCAAGAGGACTGCATCAAGGGAACTGAGAGGCTGTTAACAGAACTGGGAACATTGGGATATCGGGCTTCAGCAAAGAAAGCACAAATATGTCAACGACAGGTTAGTTACCTGGGGTACTTGTTAAAAGGAGGACAGAGGTGGCTTTCGGAAAGCAGGAAAGACACCGTTGCCCGGATACCGGCCCCCAAGAGTCCCAAACAAGTTAGGGAATTTTTGGGGACGGCCGGATTTTGTAGGCTATGGATTCCGGGGTTTGCTGAATTAGCAGCCCCTTTATATCCCCTGACCAAAAATGGCATCCCTTTTGCTTGGGGTGATAAAGAAAAACGGGCTTTTGACCGAATTAAACGAGCCCTACTATCAGCCCCGGCTCTGGGGCTACCAGATGTTACTAAGCCTTTTCATCTGTACGTGGCCGAGAATAAAGGTATTGCAAAGGGAGTACTAACTCAGAAACTGGGCCCCTGGAATCGCCCGGTTGCGTACCTATCAAAGAAATTGGATCCTGTGGCAGCAGGATGGCCCGCCTGTTTAAAAATAATCGCCGCGGTGGCCGCTTTGGTCAAAGATGCTGACAAACTGACTTTGGGGCAGAACCTAACGATAACAGCCCCCCATGCATTAGAAAGTGTAATTCGCCAGCCACCCGACAGATGGCTAACAAATGCCAGGATGACTCATTACCAAGCCCTGCTGTTAAACTCAGATCGTATTAAGTTTACCTCAGCCACAGGACTCAACCCGGCCACCTTGCTACCCGACCCTGACCTGGAAAGCACTACCGTCATCCATGATTGTCAGGAAGTACTGGCTGCAGCACACGGTAGCAGACCAGACTTGATGGATCAGCCCCTCCCCAACGCCGACGTTACCTGGTTTACTGACGGAAGCAGTTTCCTAGAGGAAGGTAAGCGTCGGGCGGGAGCTGCCGTGGTAGACGGGAAAGAGGTCATCTGGGCAGCCGCATTACCGCAAGGGACATCGGCCCAACGGGCTGAACTAATCGCCATGACTAGAGCATTGGAACTAGCAGAAAACAAAAAGGTAAACATCTATACGTACAGTAGGTACGCATTTGCTACCGCCCATGTCCATGGGGCCATTTACCAACAAAGAGGGTTGCTCACCTCGGCGGGCAAAGAAATTAAAAACAAAGAAGAAATAGTGGCACTGCTAGCTGCCCTCATGCTCCCCACTAAAGTCAGCATCATTCATTGCCCCGGACACCAGAAGGACAATACCCCGGTGACAAGAGGCAACAACATGGCAGATAGGGTGGCACGAGAAGTGGCTCTACGGGAAATCATACTAGAACTATCAGATGAGAGTCCTGGGAAACCAAATGATAGGGGAACAATTACCCCAGCCATAACTAAAGTAACATTATCTCCTCAACAAGCAAAATCCATGCTACAACAGATTCACAGATGGACACACTTGGGAACCAAGAAGATGGTGTCCCTACTACACAAGACAGGTTATGATACCCTTGGACTAACTAAGTTAGCTGAACAGATTGCACGAGAGTGCATTCCATGCCAACAGGTAAACTCCCATAAAGGAAAACTTGAGGTCGGAAAAAGGCTCAGAGGAGACCGCCCAGGAGCCTACTGGGAGGTCGACTTCACTGAAATACGCCCTGGAAGGTACGGTAACAGGTATCTTCTAGTTTTTATAGATACCTTCTCAGGATGGGTAGAAGCTTTCCCGACGAAGAAGGAGACAGCTACTGTGGTGGCCAAAAAGATCTTAGAAGAAAATTTCCCCCGGTTCGGGGCACCAAAGGTAATAGGATCAGATAATGGTCCCGCCTTCGTCGCCCAGGTAAGTCAGGGTGTGGCCAAATACCTGGGGACTGATTGGAAATTACATTGTGCCTATAGACCCCAGAGTTCAGGACAGGTAGAGAGAATGAATAGAACTCTAAAAGAGACCCTAACTAAATTGTCCATAGAGACTGGCGGTACAGATTGGACGGTGCTCCTTCCCTTAGCCCTGTTCCGGGCTAGAAATACCCCCTCCCGCTATTATCTTACTCCATTTGAAATACTATACGGGGCCCCACCTCCTCTTTTTACGCTAAGGGAAAAATTAAGTCCTGACTGCCAGAATAACACTGACTTATATGCTAGGCTGTTGGGACTCCAGTTGGTCCAAAAGGAGGTGTGGTCCCAGCTGGCAGAGGCTTACCGACCAGGAACACCAGCAGAGGCTCATCCCTTCCAAGTCGGAGATTCCGTGTACGTCCGTCGGCACCGAACCCAGACTCTAGAGCCTCGGTGAAAAGGACCATACATCGTCCTGCTCACCACCCCCACGGCTATAAAGGTAGACGGCATCGCTGCGGGGATCCACGCTTCACACGTGAAGGCCGCACCAGCATCTGCAACATCGGAATGGCGAGCCCAAAAGACCAGCAACCCGCTCAAGCTCAAGCTTCTGCGATCATCAGATTTATAACTTTAACTTTGTTACCCCTACTGACTGTGAGTAATTTTAGTCCTCACCTGCCCCAGCGTTTAACCTGGCAGGTAATTTCCCAAACTGGAGATGTAATATGGTCTGTTAGCCATACCGCTGCCCCTTGGACCTGGTGGCCAGACCTTTTTCCCGATGTTTGTAAATTGGCCCTGGGAGCCCCCTCTAACTGGGATCTAGAAGGATACTATAATCAACACGCTGTCCCGGCCCAACCTTCCCCGCCCGGGCGCCAAGGATTAGACCCTTGGGGGGGTTGTTCCACCAAAGATCGGAGAAGCATGCTCAGGGCCCTCTCCTTTTATGTATGCCCTGGGTTCCATCGTCACCGATCTCTAAATTATCAATGCGGGGGAAAGGAACATTTCTATTGCAAAAGCTGGGGATGTGAAACCACAGGAGACACCTACTGGAAACCCACCTCTGGCTGGGACTTTATCAAGGTAATGGCCAACTACACTCATCAGAAAACCAGAAGCCAGGGAAATCCCCAATGGGCCAATGTGCCCGAATGTTCAAAATGGTGCCATCCCCTTAAAATTTCTTTTAGTGAACCAGGAAAAAAAGATAAAAATTGGATAAATGGCCATTCATGGGGAATCAGGTTTTATAAAGAAGGATATGATGATGGATTACTAATGACCATCAAACTAAAAATTGAAACCCCTACTCCAGTTCCTATAGGCCCCAACCCTGAGATAGGGCACTCTTTGCTACCTTTGGCCCCTCCCACAGCGTTACCAGAGATAAGAAACCAAACTTTTGAGACAAAAGGAATGACAATCAAGCCCAAGACCCCCGGGACCGAATGCTCTCATTGGTCCAGGCGGCTTTTGAGGTTTTAAATGCCACAAACCTGGAGGCTACCAAATCATGTTGGCTTTGCTATGCTGCTCCTCCCCCTTATTATGATGCTATAGGATATAATTCTAATTATAATAATGTTAACACTCCAGATCAATGTCGATGGAAACAAGAAGGAAATAGTAAATTGACCCTGGCCTCAGTATTAGGAAACGGTACATGTGTAGGAACGCCCCCCTCGTCCCACCGACATCTTTGTGCCAATTTAAGCCTCCCACAGGGCTCAGGGTATCTCCTCCCTCCTCCGGATGGATGGTGGGCATGTAACACAGGATTGACCCCCTGCATTTCTTTAGAGGTCCTTAAAGCTTCAACCGATTTTTGTGTGTTAGTTCAGCTGGTCCCCAGACTCATTTATCATTCAGATTCATCCTTTCTAGATGAATATGAGGGCAGAGGAAGGTTTAAGAGGGAACCCATAACACTCACCCTGGCTGTACTCCTAGGACTAGGAATGGCAGCCGGGGTAGGAACGGGTACAACAGCCCTCATCCAACAACCCCACTATTATGATGCCTTAAGACAAGCTGTAGATGTTGACCTCCGGGCATTAGAAAGTTCCATAACTCAGTTAAAAGAATCTCTCACCTCGCTTTCAGAGGTGGTAATGCAAAACAGGAGGGGATTAGATCTGCTGTTCCTTAAGGAGGGCGGACTATGTGCTGCACTAAAAGAAGAATGCTGTTTTTATATTGATCATTCTGGGACTATTACCAAAATTATGGACAAACTTAGGGAGCGCCTGGACAAAAGACAACAGGAAAGGGAAAATCAAAAAGGATGGTTTCAATCATGGTTTGATAAATCTCCCTGGCTTACTACTTTAGTTTCCACCTTGTTAGGGCCCCTCATTATTTTATTGTTGCTTTTAACTTTTGGACCACGCATTCTGAATCGCCTGATAGCCTTTATTAGAGAACGCATTAGTACGGTACAAGTTTTAATGCTAAGGCAACAATACCAAAACTCGCAAAAAGAAACTGAAATTCCATGATTGAAATTAGTTACAAAAAAAAAGGGGGGGGAATGTGGGGCCTTTAGGGACTTTCCACCCCCTCACTTGTTCCCGTAAACCAATTCTTCTCCCTATCGTGCGCCACTCCTTCTCCCTATCGAAACCAATTCTTGGAGTTTTTCAGTTGACGGGGACTTGCCAGACAGCGGGTAATTTTCCAGTTGCCCGTAGCAGGTATACGCCCTAACCGCCACAATGAACAGACAACTATAACGGCCAGAAGGTGGGACAAAAGTTCCTAAGCCAATGAATTCAAAAGTCACCACATTTACCCAATCATTGTGAGAATATACCCGCCCTATGAGTAAATAAACCTATAAAAAGTATGTGATTCCGCTTTTAGGGGTTCCCCATCGGCCTCCTGCGTGAGGTTCAGGGAACCCCGGTGCATCGGCTCCTAATAAACCTCTTGCGTGTTGCAACGGCTCTCGACTCTTGGCGGTTCTTGGGCGAGTTGGAATCCCTCGTAGACCGTTTGGGTCTAACAATCCCAAGAGCGCTCTCCCAATGAATGATCACCTCTCTCTCAGAATGTGCTTCCCAGAAAACCCAGCCTGCACCAGCATAAAATTAATTTTAGTAGAAGCTGCCAAACCATTTTCCAAAGTGGTTGGGCTATTTTATACTCCCCCCAGCAGTAAATAAGAGTTCCAGTTGCTTCACATCTTTGTCAATATAGGGGAGTATTTGTTTTGGTTTAATTTGCATTTCCATGATGACTAATGATCATGGTCATTTTGTGAAATGCTTGAATACAAATAAAATGTTAAAAATGAAACCAAACAAAGATGTCCTGGAGAGAGATGACCATGGCTGGACACAGCAGCTGAGGTGGAGAGAAATAAGTGGATCTGGAATATAATTTGCAGGTGGCACCTATGATTTAGCTGATGGAGTGCATATGCAGAGTAAGAGAAAGAGAAAAGTCAAGGGGAATGCCTACATGAATTGTGGTACCCCTTGAAGATCTGGGGAAAACTAGGGGGGAGAAGAAGACTAGGGTAACAACAGAAATCATTTTGAAGGAGGGGAAGGATTGGGAGAATCTGAAAGGGCAAGGAAGGCATTAGAAACAGGGAAGCAGGATGAATGAGGAATGATCTGTACAAAGCTATAGTAATTAAAGCAGTGTGGTACTGCATAAGGACAGGCATATGGACAAGTGGTGTAAAACAGAGAGCCCATAATAGATAAACCCTCACATATGCGGTCAATTGATTTTTGACAGAGTGCCAATGCCATTCAATGGGGAAAGAATAATCTTTTCAACAAATAATGCTGGGAAAGCTGGATGTCACGTGCAAAAGAATGAAGTTGGATCCTTATACAAAAAACCATATCCAAAAGTTAACCCAAACTGGGTTAAAACCCTAAAACTACAAAACTCTTAGAAGAAAACACGGGGGAAATCTTCATGACATTGGATTTGGCAGTTATTTTTGGATATGGCACCAAAAGCACGGGCAATTAAAAAAAAAAAGATACGCTGAACCTCATCAAAATATAAAACTTTTGTGTAACAAAGGACACTGTAAAGAGAGTGAAAAGACAGCCCACAGAATGGGAGAAAACTCTTTGAAGGAAATATAGGTGTAAATCTTTGTGAACTTTGATTTGACACTAATTTCTTAGTTTTCATATCAAAAGCACAAGCAACCAAAGAAAATATAGATATGTTGAAAGTCATCAAAACTAAGAACTTTTATTTAAAATTAATTAATTAATTTATTTATTTAGTTTTGGCTGCGTTGGGTCTTCGTTGCTGCGTGCAGGCTTTCTCTAGCTGCAGTGAGTGGGGGCTACTCTTCATTGTGGTGTGCAGGCTTCTCATTGCGGTGGCTTCTCTTGTTATGGAGCACGGGCTCTAGGCCCGTGGGTTTCAGTAGTTGTGGCATGTGGGCTCAGTAGTTGCGGCTCCCGGGCTCTAGAGCACAGGCTCAGTAGCTGTGGCGCACGGGCATAGTTGCTCCGCGGCATGTGGGATCTTCCCGGACCAGGGCTCAAACCCACGTCCCCTGCATTGGCAGGAGGATTCTTTACCACTGCGCCACCAGGGAAGTCCAAAACTAAGAGCTTTCATGTGTCAAAGGACACCATCAAGGAAATGAAATGACAATACACAGAATGGGAAAAAAATGTTTGTAAACCACGTATCTGACAAGGGTCTAGTATCCAGAATATATAAATAACTCAACAATAAAAGAAAACACAATTAAAAAACTGGGCAAAGTGTCTGAATGGACATTTCTCCAAAGAAGATATACAAATGGACGATAAGAAAATGCTTAACATCATTAACCATTTGGGAAATGCAAATCAAAACCATAATGAGATACCACTTTACACTCCCCAAGATGGTTATAATTTAAAAAAAAAAAGAAAGAAAGAAAAAAGAGGAAATCACAGTGTTAGTGAGGATGTGAAGTCAGAACCCTCATACACTGCTGGGGAGAATGTGAAATACTGAAGCCACTGCAGAAAACAGCAGTAGTTTTTCAAAAAGCTACACGTAGAATTACCATATGACTCAGAAATTCTAATCCTATGTACAAACCTGAGAGAATTGGAAAACCGGCATTCAAACAAGAACTTGCACAGGAATGTATATAGCAGCATTATTCATAATAGCTAAAAAGTGGAAACAACCCAAATGTCCATCAACTGATGGATGGATAGACAAAATGTGGTGTATACACACAGTGAAATTTTCAGCCATAAAAAAGAATGAAGTACTGGGACTTCCCTGGTGGTGCAGTGGTTGAGATTCTGCCTGCCAATGCAGGGGACACAGGTTCAAGTCCTGGTCTGGGAAGATCCCACATGACACGGAGCAACGAAGCCCGTGTGCCACAGCTACTGAGCCCACATGTCCCAACCACTGAAGCCCGCGCACCTAGAGCCTGTGCTCCACAACAAGAGAAGCCACCGCAACGAGAAGCCCGCACACCTCAATGAAGAGTAGCTCCCGTTTGCCACAACTAGAGAAAGCCCGTGTGCAGCAATGAAGACCCAACACAGCAAAAAAAAAAAAAAAGAATGAAGTACTGAAACGTGCTATAACATGGATGAACCTTGAAAACATAATGCTCAGTGAAAGAAACAAGTCCAAAAGGAGGACATATTGTATGATTCCATTTTTATGAAGAGCCCAAAGTAGGCAAATCCAGAGGCAGAAAATACACTAGAGGTTGCAAAGGGGTGGCAGAGGCGGAAGGGAATGGAGAGTGAGTACTAACAGGCAGGTGTCTCTTTTTGGGGATGATAAAAATGTTCTAGAATTAGTGGTGATGGCTGCATAACTCCAAATATACTAAAAATGATTGAGGGAGTTCCCTGGTGGTCCAGTGGTTAGGACTCTGTGCTTTCACTGCTGTGGGCCTGGGTTCTAGCCCTGGTCAGGGAACTAAGATCACAAGCCGCACAGCGTAGCCAAAAAAATAAAAATTAAAATAATTACAAAATAAAAATGACTGAAATGGGTACTTTAAAATGGGGAATTTGGGACTTCCCTGGTGGTGCAGTGGTTGGGGGTCCGCCTGCCAATGCAGGGGACAGGGATTTGAGCCCTGGTCCGGGAGGATCCCACATGCCGCGGAGCGGCTGGGCCCGTGCGCCACAGCAGCTGGGCCTGCGTTCTGGAGCCAGGAGCCACAACTACGGGCCTGGGGCCCGTGCTCCGCAACGGGAGAGGCCCCCACAATGAGAGGCCACCGCAGTGAGAAGCCCGTGTACCGCGGCGAGGAGTGGCCCCCGCTTGCCGCAGCTGGGGAGGGCTTGTGCGCAGCGGCGAAGACCCAACGCAGCCAAGAAATGGATAAATAAATAAATTTATAAAATGGTGAATTTTCTGGTATGTGAATTATATCGCAATGAAAATATGTGCAAAAGAATACAAATTTTAAAATAAACTAAAAACCTGATGGGATTGTAGGCCAAAAAGAATGAATTTTCCTGTGTGTAAATTTTAAAATAAATTTTAAGTGTGAAGAAACTTCAAGTTTCTTGAGGGTAGACCCTATGTCTGCACCAAATTGATAACTCCCAGGGAGGTGAGTACATTGCTTTATGCTTAGAAGTTGCAGATTAAAGTAAATGATTATTAAATCAAAGTTATTTTCTTTGAGCAAACATCGGCACCTTTAGGGCAATTACTCCTTCATTTCCACAGCTTAATGCTGACAAGAGCATTTCTATTTCTATTTCTCTGTGATTGACAAACCTTCATTCCAGTGAATGCACATTGACCGGCAAAGTCACTTTCTGAGCTATTGCCAAACGTCAAGTTGGGTCAGCATGCCCTAAGCCTTTCAGAGAAACAAACCCTCCACCCACAACTTTTCTTCTATACTGTCTAACCCAACTTCCTCCATCTCCTTCCCAGAGTTCCTATACATGTGTACACATACACAGACCCGCAATGGATTGTGACATGATCAAGAAATAACCTTTCATTGGGTCAAGCCACTGAGATTTGCAGGTCTATCTTTCTTATTAAGGCCCTGGAGTAAAAGGATGGTAGACGCACTCAAAATGGGGTCCTTGAGGGAAACTTAGTAAAGGGACTCTCTGTAAAGGTGTGGGTCAGGTAGGCTGGTAGGTACCCCAGGGCTGGGAATGACTAAGAGTCATTACACCTCCAGGGCCTGAGGGGTAAGAGGAGGGTGTCATTCCCGGGCCTGATGAGGGCAGCTGTACCAGGAGAGGGAGGAGCTAACTTCCTGGCGCCCCCCATTGGTCAACGCCCCTGAAGCCAGACGGCCACGGAGCCTCCTGATATGACGCATAAAGGTCAGCCTACTCCACAGAGAAGGATGGAGAAGGGTGGAGGGTGTGTCTGGGGGATGGAAAATATCCTGCCCACCCTGTTATAGCTGCCACTGCTCTTACCCAAAATTACACCACAGCTAAGAGTCAAATCTCCTTTATAGGAGTTTATCCCTAGAGTTTGTGCTGCTGGTACTGGGTGGGAGGGTGAGAAGGTGGGAATACATGCATCAGCTTTTGAATCAGAATACCTGAATTTAAGGGGATAATAGGATTTACTTCCCAAATCTGTGAAGAGCAACAAACAAGTTAATATCTGTGGAAGTGTTTTATAACATGCTATCCAAAAATAATTTACTGGAGTTACGCCCCTCCCCCGTGTGTCCCTCCTGAGGATCACCAGCCAACCCAGACTGCATTCCTGACGACTTACATCTTGCCCCCTCCACATGCACTAAATTCCCACTGTGCTGTCCTCAGTTAGGTCTCCATTTTCCCCAGGAGCTTCCCCTCTGGAGAGGACACAGGAAGGACACAGATGCTGGAGCCAAATAGAAGTGGGGTTGAATCCTGGTTTTGCCACTCATCAGCTGGGGACCTGGCTTAATCCTCTTCACTTTAACTTTCTCATCTGTAAAATGGGTACAATAAAGCTTTCCTCAAAACATTAGAAGTAATATATGTAAGACACATGACAAAGCAAGTGGCCAATAAATCGTAGCTGTGATTTTTGACCCTCCACTAGTGCCAGACCAATCTCCTCCCAGAACAGATAGGGCTCAAATCCCACCTGTGAATTCCTCACCACCGGAAGTGAAGTATAAACTCCTCACTGCGGGGAGGTAGGAACCTAAAGGAGAAATCCGAGAGAGAGCCTGTTTACAGGAGATGGTAAAGGCACCCACCGGCTGGAGGAATTAAAAGATGTAAGCGAGTATGCTGGGGGAGGTGACAGAGGTCCATCTGATCTTTTAGGGAGATTCAGACCTTGGAAAGAGAAGCAAAGTAGGGAGAGAAAGGAAGCAGAAGGATGGCCTGGTTTGCATTCTTTTGTCAAAAAGAGTGAGGAAAGCCAAGAATGAAGAGGGAATCCATACTTACACACAAAACAAACCCAGGAGAATCCCCCTCCGGTTGCCATGGCAACGGGGATGCGTCAGATGTGGCAATAAGAATCCAGAGGGGTCACGATTCACAAATAGTCTCTTAGCTCGGTTTTGGGGCAGATATAGGGAGAATTCTGAAAAGAGTTTGTGACTCTGGCCTGCTCCTGGGCTGCCGCTGCTGGCGGTAAACCCTGGAATTGCACGTCCGTGATGTCTTGCCTCCGCGGTGTCTGCTTTGCTGCTAGGAAGGAATCACAGCCTGGTGAAAGGCAAAGACCCCTCTTCGGGGCCGCTGCGTGGGTCAGCCTGGCACTGGCTTGGGATCCCATACTCGCATCAGCAGGCAGCCATCCCCTGGGGATTGGGGAGTGGCACACGTGCACTGAGACATTCAAGCCCCCTCATCGGGGGAGACAGGCAGGGTGACGCAGGGGAAGGAACACAGTATGGGAATCAGAAGACCAGGGCTTACGTCCCAGCCCTGCCTCCTCTGATCTGGGTTTCAGGCACCATTTCAGCCTCTCTGGGCCTGTAAAATAGGCCTAATAAGTCCCAATAAAGTTGTTCTTATTCAGAATCAACCAATTTTCACTGATTCTATGGTTTCTTGAACGGCCATCCTGGGGAGTGGACTGGGAAGGAGGTTTAAAACCATATATCCTCAGAACTTCGCTGGTGGTGTAGTGGTTAAGACTCTGTGCTCCCAATGCAGGGGGCCTGGGTTCCATCCCTCGTCAGGGAAATAGATCCCACATGTGTGTCACAATTAAGGAGCCCGCATGCTGCAACTAAGACCTGGCACAACAAAATAAATAAATAAAATATTTAAAAAAGATAAAACTATTAAAAAATTTTATGCTCATCAAACACAAAGAGAAGATTTATATGAAATCAGCAGATACAAATTTGGATACATGAAGAAAATGTTCCTCAAATCTTAACCTTTCTACCCAAATGGCAAATTCCTCTCCATGAAGCACAGTCTGATCTCTCTTAAGTAGAAATCGATCCCTCCCTCCCCTGGAGTTGGGTGACACGCAGCTGCCCGCTTGGGACTTGAGTGAGTTACTGGTCTTCACCGACATGTTACCTACTTTGTAAGTGTTTCTTCCCCACTCCGGATGTTTCCTTCCATGTGGCGGGAGTTTGTTGGCAATACACTCCTGGCCTTTCTCTGTCTGTCCGCTTACTCTGTTCCAGAGAAGTTGGAATAACTTACTTGCCTGGAAAGTTTGGAAGGAGAAATCAGGTGTCTCCCCTCACCTCCCACCATCTTCCCCTTTGCTTATGAGCTGGTTCCTTCCCTCGGAGTATATTTTCTGTTGGCTTCCAGGAACAGGTTCTCCCTACAGACCTGCCCTACCCAGCAAAGCGTCGATTGGGCAGAAAGGTTTTTAACTCTGGGCTTGTATATCAGGGATCCCATTTTGGCTCTTATACCAAGCTGCTATCCTCCGATCTAGCCTATATTAGCAATAAAAGAGTCGTTTTGATTGTCTGTATGTTGCCTCCTTTGTTTTATGTCTTAGTTCAGAACTCAGGTAGAAAGAGGGTTCTGTTACTTACAAAACAGAAACAGACTCACAGGCTTCAAAAACAAACTTCTGGTTACCAAAGGGGAAAGGAGAGAGGGGAGAGATAAATTAGGAGGTTGGGATTAACATATACACACTACTATATATAAAATAGATAATCAACAAGGACCTACTGTATAGCACAGGGAACTCTACTCAATATTCTCTAATAACCTATACGGGAAAGGAACCTGAAAAAGAATGGATATATGTATATGTATAACTGAACCACTTTGTTGTACATCTGAAACTAACACAATATTGTAAATCAACTATACCCCAATATAAAATAAAAATTAAATTTAAAAAGAGGATTCTGTTCATTGGCCCTGTGGTAGATAGTATTATTGTTCCAAATATTCACTGCTCTCCCCTAGAGAAGATTATTCCCCCCACACTCCTGAAGTCATTTAGGAGCATTTACTGAATGTAGCTAACGGACCATGTGAGTGGAAGTATCCTTCTACTTCAGGCTTCCACCATTGCTCTTTGTACTTTTTCTCTGCCATGAGGCTGGTTTGTTCCAGATAAGAGCTGCTCTTGCAGCCCGGGACATGGAACATAGCTGGGGCTGACCATAGAATAACATGTAAAGTGAGCAAGAAATAACCTTTACTTCTTTTGGTAGGCTACTGAGATTTGTGGGTGGTTATTGTAACATTATAGTGAATACTGACCTATACGAGAATTGGTACCTGGAAGTATGAAAATCTAAAAATAAGTGGCATTGTCTTTGGGGCCATTAGAGATTGGGAAAAAATGGCAGTCCATGTTTCACAGTGGCAAAACCTTTGTCAAAACTATCACCTGAGCTAACCGGGAAGGAAGGTGATTTAGCTAATGAATTTTTGGCTTTAGATAAAGAAATGAGAAATTTGGTAGCATGAGTTGGTTTCACTCAGTTGTATCTGACAAATATTCATGAAACCAACGAAATTTTTGAGAAAGTTGTAGTATCAAAAGAACCATTAATCTGAACTAAAAGAAAGAGTGACTATTTCAGTACTTGAAATCATCCTTGGACCCTCCAACATTCTACAGGAAGGAAGCAAATTGAGAAAGTTACTCAGCCCCCATGGAGAACTTATTGTCCAATGTCTACTTCAGATATGGCCGCTGGGTATAATGATGTAGTCAGAGCTTCGTAAAGAGTGAATCCAAGAGCCACAGGGAACGATGGACTAGGGAGACACTTCCAGAGACAGAATCTAGACCCAGTCAAGAAATTTTCCCCAGTCCCAGGTAAGCGGCCTTCCATCTTCCCCTGTCTGAGTGGGAGTGTTTACTATGGTTAACCTTTCCTGTTCCACCATTGCATGTTGGCGAATATTGGGGTGGAGGGAGGCCTGGAAGTCAAGGAATTTCCCCCAATCCAAAGTAGGGAACTTTTGCCAGGAGGAATTTAGAAACGGCTTATTAAAACATTATTTAATTATAAAATGAAATAAAACATCATCTTCTTGGGACTTCCCTGGTGGTGCAGTGGTTAAGAATCCGCCTGCCAGGGCTCCCCTGGTGGTGCAGTGGTTGAGAGTCCGCCTGCCGATGCAGGGGACACGGGTTCATGCCCCGGTCCGGGAAGATTCCACATACCGCAGAGCGGCAGGGCCTGTGAGCCATGGCTGCTGAGCCTGCGCGTCCCGAGCCTGTGCCCCGCAACGGGAGAGGCCACAACAGTGAGAGGCCCGCGTACCGCCAAAAAAAAAAAGAATCCGCCTGCCAATACAGGGGAGATGGGTTCGAGCCCTGGTCCAGGAAGATCCCACATGCTGTGGAGCAACTAAGCCCGTGAGCCACAACTACTGAGCCTGCGCACAGCAACTACTGAAGCCCGTGCTCCTAGAGCCTGTGCTCAGCAACAAGAGAAGCCACCGCAATGAGGAGTCTACGCACCACAATGAAGAGCAGCCCCCGCTCGCCACAACTAGAGAAGGCCTGCACACAGCAATGAAGACCCAACGCAGCCAAAGATAAAATAAATAAATAAATAAATAATTTAAAAGTCATCTTGTTTCGGCAAACACGAGCAACTTTAGGGCAAATATTCTTCCATTCTCATGGCCCAGTGCTGACAAGAGGTTCATATTTCTCAGTGTTACCCTCACTGACACAAACACGCGTTGACCTGGATCCCTTTCTGAGATGCTGCCCACTGCCAGCCTAGGTTAACGTGCCTCCCCGAGAAACAAACTCAGTCTGACTGTGTCCCAACCACAACTTCTTCTACACATTGTAACCCAAATTCCCTTGCCTCCTCTCCATCTGCAGCTGAATCTCTCAACACACGCACACACCCCTATCTCAATCCCTTGACAACTCCCCAGAACAAAAAGTTTCCTTCCTTCCGGAAGTCAACTCTTTGGTAAACCTCGATTCTGCTGACAGCCTAAATTTACATTAATCTCGTTCTTGCTAAAGAGTTGAGAATTCCTTTTCACAGATAAAACCCACCTGTATTTCACAGGAAGTCACCTCTGAGTCACAGGCGGAAGCACCAGGCTATTTAAAGGCTGCCCTCTATAGGGAAGGGCTGGGAGAAAACATTCGATCCCAGCAGGCTTGACCAATAGTGAGTGAGCAGAGCTTGTTCTTTGGAATCATATGAAATTAGTCTCTTCCATTTCAAATGGTGCCATTTGGAGATTTACAGGTGGCGATTATGACCCTCTAAGTCTCCTGTTCTTCAGGTTAAATAGCCCGACATTTTCACATATCTGCAAAAGGGAGGAAGAGTTAAGTGTTTCATAAAATGTAAAGTGCCACATACCCTGAAGTTATCCCATTGCATGGATTCAAACCTCAATCTCCATCCTGTTCAACCTCCTCTAAACACAATCCACTTTGTGAATAGCTTTCACACAGAAAATAACCCAAAATATCGGCAAGGCTTCACGTGCAAAATTATTCACCACAGCATTATTTGTAATGGCAAAAAGAATCCAAAAATCAACTTCAGTGAGAGGTTCAGTAACTTCTCAGCCTCTTTCTCCTCCAATGTAGTGTGTTTCAAAATAAGAAACCAGCTCTTGGGGCCAATCACCGTCAATCGTCAGCTCGAAAAAGCCATCAGTCACATCACTAAGTAGAAGAAATGCTAACACATTTAACCAGTTGAAACCAAACCGTCAAACCAAAGTGTCAACCAGTTATCTCATCTTTCACGGCAAAAATGCGTTATGGCCAAATAGCTACGTGGTGAAAACGTGTCTGGCAAGAATGCTTGTGGCAAAGATGCCGACAGCAAAGATGCTTGAAGGTGAAAGTACCTGGAATTGTTTCGAGGGTTAAATAGAATGCTTACCGTTTCTGGCAGGTGGTGACATTTGTCAGTGATAAGTTCTCCTTACTAGGAAGGGAGACTAACTTGCCACTGTGAGCCCAAGCTGCAAACAATGAATACTGTTCTTTGGGCTAAAACATGGGCACTGAGACACAAAGCCGAGGGGCAGAAGGGGAGGGAAGGCTAGCCTGGGGAAATAAAGCTATTTTCTGATCAGATAAGGCTTCCTAAAGCTGAGACAACGTAACAAATATCTGCTGAACATCTACTTTGTTCCACAGGGTTCTTCTGTGTATTGGGTTCAGCAGGAGGTCCCACAACAGGTTAGCAGCAGAGTTGGAACTAGAATTTGGGTCCCATCATCTTGACTCAGTACTAAGGAAGTGTGGGTGGGAGTTGTGTTTCCCTGGAAGGAGTAGAGATTTCACTTTAAGTCAACCTGGAAAGAGGCCAGTCCTTGGACAGTAAATGGCGGGGTGGGGGAGTGGAGGGTGGGAACTCCTCCGACTGGGCTCGGACTGGACTCGAGGAAAGCAAAGGTCTCTCTCTCTCTCCTGGCCTCAGGCCCATTGAACATGTGATCTGAGGCACAGGCAAAAGGATGGTTCATTTGATGCATCAAGCTGCCTAGGCTAAGATGCCCAGGTGTTGGTTGAACACCAGTCTAGATGTGGCTGTGGAGGTACTTTTTAGATGTGATTAACATTTGAATCAGTAGACGTTGAATAAAGCAGATCACTATCATGTGATGGGCCTCATCCAATCAGTTGAAGGCCTTAAAAGCAAAAGCCTGAGGGTTCCTGAAAAGAAGCAATTCTCCTCCTGCAGACTGTAACATAAACATCCTCCCTGAGCATCCAGTCAGCTGCCCTGCGGAATTTGGACTTGACACTGTGACATCATCCTGAATTTCCAGCCTGTCATCTCGCCCTACGGATTTTGGACTCGTCATCAACCATAATCCTGTGAGCCACTTCCTTCAAATAAATCTCTATGTATAGCTCTAGCTCTAGCTATACACCCTAATGGTTCTGTTTCTCTGAGGATCCTCACTAACACAAACAATTTCTCCAGAAACCGACTCCTGCGAGAGCTGAGGCTGGGAGTGGGGCAAGGGCAGTGCTGGAAGGGGTCCTGTGGGGGGATCGGCACCCGTGGACTCCGGCTGCAGCCCCTCCCAAGACTCAGCTGGGAGGGTGTGCACCAGGGTCAGCAGATGTTGGGCTTGCGAGCCGAATCCACGCCAGCCCATCCTGTGCAGCTAACGGAGTTGACTGGCTTTCGTACATTTCAAGGGCTGTCAAAACAAACAATCAAAAAGAATAAGCGACAGAGACTGTATATGGCCCACAATGTCTAAAATGTTTATGGTTTGGCCCTTTATGAAAACAAGTTTGCAGATCCTGCTATGGATTAACGTATGGATTAACGTATCCATTAACGTCCAATAGACTTTCATCAGATGTTATAGTCTGATTGCAGCGGCTCTGTGGGGAATTAAGGGATTACATGGTGTTAGAGGAAAATTCGTGCCCTCTCTGGAAGTCAAGGGAGGTGAGAGCCGTGGAGATCACCGTCAGAAAAGGTGTGGGCCAGAGGGGAAGAAACTGTCAAATTCACCTCGAGTCCATGAGAAGCAGCCCCTTGGGGACACACAGAAATGACAGAGGAATAATATGAGGTCTCAGTATGGGTAAAGCAGGCTCTAGGTAAATCTCATTTGGGGGGTTTAATGAAAATAATGAGACTTTGTTGGGGAAGGTGTGGACTTAACATTTTTGTGGATGGACCAGCAGAATTATTCAACACGGAAACTGAGTTGGTAAAGTGAGGTGGTTGGTGGACGTGGCCGGTCTCGTGTCACCCAGGCTCTGCTGAAGCATTGGGACCTAGTTCTTCTCCAGGAATGAGGATGCCTTTCTAATTACAGGATCCTCTCGTTCATCACAGAAATATGCCATAAACGCTAGAATATAAAAAGATCACAAAGACAAAGCTCCTTCTAAAGAAGTCTAAAATAAAGGGTCTTTTTCCCAACTTGAATATATAAACTTTTAGGGAGAATGATGCCTATTTATAATATTATATCTGTACTATTTATAAAATGTATGGTCATGAAGAACCTAGGTAAAGGACGGGAATAAAGACACAGACCTACCAGAGAATGGACTTGAGGACACAGGGAGGGGGAAGGGTAAGCTGGGACAAAGTGAGAGAGTGGCGTGGACATATATACACTACCAAACGTAAAATAGATAGCTAGTGGGAAGCGGCTGCATAGCACAGGGAGATCAGCTCGGTGCTTTGTGACCACCTAGAGTGGGATAGGGAGGGTGGGAGGGAGGGAGACGCAAGAGGGAAGAGATATGGGGATATATGTATATGTATAGCTGATTCACTTTGTTATAAAGCAGAAACTAACACACCATTGTAAAGCAATTATACTCCAATAAAGATGTTAAAAAATGTAATTTATTAATTTAGGTATATGCTCAGTTTTTAAAATGCATGTTATATATAACAATGTATTAATTTGCAAATATTGGATTTTCCACTTTCTGATTTCATGAAACTATTTGTTTCAAATCTTTCCCTGAATTTTGACACCAGTGTCTTTATTATCACTAGAACCCTCCTCTTAAACACACACACACACACACACACAAATACACACAGCTTTCTATTACAGAATGTTTTAAACATATATACACATCAAGAGAGTAGTATAGTGAAACCCCAAGTACCCGTTACCAGCTTCAGTAATTATCAATGCCTGGCCAATCTTGTTTTCTTTATGTCCACCCTGTTCATCTCTCCCACATATTTTTTTTCTCTTTTAAAAATTGAGGTAGGGGGAATTCCCTGGCAGTCCAGTGGTTAGGACTCCACTCTCTCACTGCCGAGGGCCCGGGTTCAATCCCTGGTTCAGGGAACTAAGATCCCACAAGTCATGTGGTGTGGCCGAAAAAAAAAAAATTGAGGTAAAATTCACGTAAGATTAACCATTTAAAGGGTATACAATTTAGTGACATTAAGTATATTCATGATGTTGTACAATCACCCCCTCTGTCTAGTTTCAAAACATTTTCTTCAGCCTCAAAGAAACCCATACAGCCATTAAGCAGTCACTCCTACCCCCGACCCCTGGCAACCGCGAATCAGCTGTCTGTCTCTTTGGGTTTACTTTTCTGGGTATTTCATACAATATGTGACCTTTTGTGTTTGGCTCCTTTCACTACAGTTTATGTCTCTAATAAATAAGGCTTTTTGGCAGATAATATAATCATAATGACATCCTTCATTATGATATAGTCATAATGACTATTATGACATCCTTCAAAATCAACAATTTTTTAGTATCACCTACTACCCAATCTGTGTTCAATTTCCCCAGTTATCTCAAAAATGTCTTTTCGGTTTGTTCCAACGAGACGCCAACTAGGACCACACAGTACACTCGGTCGCAATGCTTCTTAGGTCTCTCTTTCTCTCTTTTTCTTACAATATTTAATTTTCATGTAGTTCCACCTATCATAGAAAATAATATACTGATTAAGAATACTGTTTCCCCCACTTTCACATTTCATGCAACAATTTTATTCCAACGCGTGTATGTCTCAGGTTTTAAATAGAGCACTTTTGGAAACCATATATGATGTCATCATTGGAAATCTGTAAAATATTTTATTTATTTATTTATTTTATTTATTCTTTGTTTTTTTTTTTTGGCTGCGTTGGGTCTTCATTGCTGCGAGCCGGCTTTCTCTAGTTGCAGCGAGCGGGGGCTACTCTTCGCCTCGGTGCGCAGGCTTCTCATTGCAGTGGCTTCTCTTGTTGCAGAGCACGGGCTCTAGGCACGCAGGCTTCAGTAGTTGTGGTTTGCAGGCTCTAAAGCGCAGGCTCAGTAGTTGTTGTGCACGGGCTTAGTTGCTCCGCGGCATGTGGGATCTTCCTGGACCAGCGCTCGAACCCGTGTTCCCTGCATTGGCAGGCGGATTCTTAACCATGGCGCCACCAGGGAAGCCCGGAAATCTTATCACAAGCCTGAAGCAGCCACCTGTGATATCTACAAAATTTCCATATCGCCTCTTTTTGTTTTTTGTTTTTTTCCGGTACTCAGGCCTCTCACTGCTGTGGCCTCTCCCGTTACGGAGCACAGGCTCCGGACGCACACGCCCAGCGGCCGTGGCTCACGGGCCCAGCCGCTCCGCGGCATGTGGGATCTTCCCGGACCGGGGCACAAACCCGTGTCCCCTGCATCGGCAGGCGGACTCTCAACCACTGCGCCACCAGGGAAGCCCTGTACATTCTTCATACATCAATGCAGTAAATCTTAGGCATGAGTACACTATATGATGAATCCTGAGTCCTTCTAGTGAATCTCTACATGAAGAGATGGTCTTGGGGACCCTGATAAGAATCCATTTACATTTAATGTAATCATCAATATAACTGGGTTTAGGGCTACTATTTTATTTGGCTTCTGTTTGTCTTATCCTTTAGTTTGTTTTATTTTGCTTTTGTCTTACGCTCCTCTGTTCCTACTTTCCTGCCTCCTTTTGTGTTAATAGCATATTTATTTTAGAATTTCTTTTTAATCTATTAGTTCTTTTGCTATATCTCTTTACATTACCTTTTCAGTGGTTACTCTAAGGAACACAATATACATCCTTAACTTTTCAGGCTATTTCCAGCTAATAGTTTATCTTTTGATATACACTCTAAGAACTTTGCAACCATCTAGGTTCATTTCTTCTCATTCTTCATGCTATACTTATCATATATATTATACCTACGTATGTAATAAACCTCACAATAAAATGTTTTAAATCTTTGTCATAAACAGTTATATATATTTTAAGTAAATTAAAAGAAAAAATATTGCCTTTGATATTTACCCACATATTTACTATTTCTGATGTTCTTCATTCCTTTCTAAAGATCCAGGTCTGTGGTCCAACAGAACAGAACTCATCAGCCTTCATATCTGAATGAGTTTCCATCTCACACCCACTAACTCAGCTAAGTTTTTGACAATGCTTTTGGGCTGGCACACAGGGTGGAGATCACTATGCCCGTCTTACAGGTAGGAAAACTGAGACCCTGGAAGAGTTAGTGCCTTGCCTGCTCAGCTGCTAAGTAGCAGAGCTGGAATCAGAACCTAGGTCTATCAACTCTCGGTCCAGTGTCTTCCCATGTTTCTCAAAGATTGCAAAATAGTTAGAACTCCTCGTGTTGTATAGACAGCTTCTCCTATTGGGGTCATCGTATTCCAGGAAACTCTGTCCATCAGGAGATCATTCCTTGTAAGGAGCCATTCTTGAGGGTCCTTGGTAGCAGAAACCAGGGAAAAGATGAGCAAAGTGATCTTTCTCATGTGCCCTGTCTTCCTGCTGAGGTTATAAGCTTCCTGAGGATGGAGAGGGTTCACGGGCACAGCGGTTAGTGTTGAGACTCTTCCCATCTCCTCTCTCAGTGCCATCGTCTGTCTTGGTGCTCCCACCTCTCCCAGGAGCTCCTTTATTTTATTTTATTTTAATTAATTAATTAATTAATTATTTATTTGCGATACGCGGGCCTCTCACTGCCGTGGCCTCTCCCGTTGCAGAGAACAGGCTCCGCACGCGCAAGCTCAGCGGCCATGGCTCACGGGCCCGGCCGCTCCGCGGCATGTGGGATCTTCCCGGACCAGGGCACAAACCCGTGTCCCCTGCATCGGCAGGCGGACTCCCAACCACTGCGCTACCAGGGAAGCCCTATTTTTATATTTTGAATTTTATTTTTAAAATTTTTTATACAGCAGGTTCTTATTAGTTATCTATTTTATACATATTAGTGTATATATGTCAATCCCAATCTCCCAATTCATCCCACCACCACCCCACCCCCCGCCAATTTCCCCACTTGGTGTCCAGGAGCTCCTTTAGAACCCCATCTCCCCCAGACTCCCAAAACTTACTGGATAGCTAACTACCCAACTCACCAAGGACTTTGTCTGTAGGCTGAGTCAATGAGTTGGGGCTGCTTCCCAGGGGTCTTTGGTGGATAAGGCATCGCCATCATTCCATCACTCATTTCTACTCAATGCTTTGCAATTTTCCAAGTACTCTTGTAACTATCTCTCATTCAAGCCTCCTACTGCTTCCAGGAGGTAGGGCAAGCAAGAATATCCCAGAAGCATAACATTCCCAATTATTCCCACCGACCCCATGAGATTTGGGGTCAAGTAAATGGGAAGAGTGTGTTTGACTCCAGACCAAGAACTTCAATATCCTTGGGCAGCCCAGTGAAAGAGCTGGGCCTCTGTGGCTCCAGCCTCATGTTTTTCTGTCTTAGGGAAGAAATCCAGCTGGGCTAGTCCTTCAAGAAGAATGCCCCTTTCACTTCTCCTTTTAGTGAGGTCCTCAGCCATGAGCTTTCGTGGATCAGCAGAATCTAATCTTTCCTTAGCTTCCAAGCAGGAGATATTTCTGCAAGGAGAAGGATGGGACCTGGCCTCAGGCAAGACAGGAAAAGCTGGTGGTTAGGGCTTCCTGTCCCCAAGCCCGGGAACTCCTTGCCTTCTTAGGGTGTGGCCTCCTCAGCTGTGGCCCATCAGGACCTTTGTGCATGTGCTCAGAGGCCTTCCCTCCTCCAGCATCCACCTGCTTTCAGTGAGCCTCTGGCTAGTAAATATATTCCAACCTCCCTCTCAGCACCACTCTTTCCCCTCCTTGCATCTCCCAGACCTTAAGGACCATGAGCCCCCTAAGTCCTCATCCTGGGTCCCACCCAGTGGTACACCAAGGCCAGCACATACCGACCTGGGACAGCATCTCTTCCCAACTCCACGTTCAGCGACACCAGGTTGAAAGCTTGGAATCAGCCACTGTAGGAGTATTTACATCATAGGAATCAGCAAACGTTGCAAATCAGAGCTTTCCTCTCAGAGCCAGTTGTTAAACATTTACCAGCACATCACTGGCCCCATCTCACCTGTCTGTCAACCAAGACCTGCCAAGTTAATTGCTCATAATCACTGGTATTGGTATCAGCCACTTCTGGGTGGAGTTCCTGAGTCCCCTTTCCCAGCAGGTCATCCTGGCCCCAGGGGGCAGAGTCAGCCAGGTGGTGGCAATGGAAGCCAGGCCAGCATGCCCTGAATTGACAAGGACAAGGAGATATGGGCAGAGCATGGATAGTTTCTGCTACAGACACACACATACACACACACTCACTCCTAGTTTACTTTAACATTTGTGGGTTCGTTTCAATGCATATTGGAAAAAATACAGCCAGTACACTAAATCTGTGATTTCATGGGTATTTTTATTTTTTGTTTTTTTGGGTTTTTTTCGCCGTGCCACGTGGCTTGCGGGATCATAGTTCCCTGACCAGGGATGGAACCCGGGCCCCTGGCAGTGAGAGCGCCAAGTCCTAACCACTGAACCACCAGGGAATTCCCCTCATGGATTATTTTGGATGAAGTCAATTTCAATTAAGTGTATAATAGATTGGGTGGTGGGCAGAAGTGGTAAAAATTATGGAGATGATGGAATGAACAAAGTTTAGCTGTTGGTGATGGGGTCCTGGTGAAGAATTTTAGGCAGGGGAGTGAGCAGGGCTAGTTTGCATTTTAGGAGGAGTTTTCTTGCATTTGTGTGGGAGGCAAGTGGGGGCAGAGGAATGGGATTGAGAAGGAATAGATGGGTCTGGGAGTTAAACAGGTACAATCAACAAAATTAGAGACATTATCAGATATGGGGAGGGGACAATGGTGACTTCCCTGGACATTGAGGAATAATATGTGAGTTGCTTTGGGGGCAGGTCAATTGAGATGCAGTGTGTTATCTCTGCCCCCAAACTCCCAACCTCACCTCCTCCCATCACCTTCTGGAACTCAACCGACCTGCCGCTCACCAGGCTTCCCATTGTCTTGGAATGTCCTTGACCCCTTGTCCTGCGGAGCTCCTGCTGCCTTCTTCTTTTTTTTTTTTTTTAATAATTTTTATTGGAGTATAGTTGATTTACAATGTTGTGTTCATTTCTGCTGTACAGCAAAGTGAATCAGTTATAAATATACATATGTCCACTCTTTTTTTAGATTCTATTCCCATATAGGTCATTACAGAGTACTGAGTAGAGCTCCCTGTGCTATACAGTAGGTCCTTATTAGTTATCTATTTTATATATGGTAGTGTGTATATGCCAGCCCAATCTCCCAGTTTACCCCTCCCCTCCCCTTTTCCCCTTGATAGCTGTCAGTTTGTTTTCTACCTCTGTGAGTCTATTTCTGTTTTGTACATAGGTTCCTTTGTACCATTTTTTTAGATTCCACATAGAAGCGATATCATATGATATTTGTCTTTCCCTGTCTGGCTTACTTCACTCAGTATGACAATCTCTAGGTTCATCCATGTCATTGCAAATGGCATTATTTCATTCTTTTTTATGGCTGAGTAATATTCCATTGTACATCTGTACCACATCTTCTTTATCCACTCCTATGTCAATGGATATTTAGGTTGCTTCCATGTCCTGGCTATTGTAAATAGTGCTGCAATGAACACTGGGCTACAAGTATCTTTTCAAATTATGGTTTCCTCCAGATATATGCCCAGGAGTAGGCTGCCTTCTTTTCTGAAGCTTCCCCATTTGCCACACAGAACCGTGTCTTCCTTTGCACTCCCAGATCCCTTTGTACCTTTGTGCCAGCAATGACTCCCCCTTGTTAATATTTATTACAGGCCGGGCACCCTGCCAGGAACATTATGTACAGCACGTGGTTCACTCTTTTCTCATAATACCCCTGGGGAGCAAAGGGTTTCATCCCTACTTCACAGATAACAAAACTGAGGCTGATAGAGCCAGTATATGAACCCAGGCCTAATAGTCTCTAAAGCTTGTGCTCTTAATCTCTCTGCTACATATGCCTTATCACGCTATAGTGTAATTTTTCATTTATGCATTTGTCTTTCCATTGGACTTAGAGTTCTAATGGCATTGAGTCTGAAATGGGTCCTTCCCTGGATCCCAGAACCCCAGAACTGAAGCTTGAATTTCCTACTCGGAGGCCTGCCAAGAGGTGCTTGCATGGTCCCCTTGTTGGGGATCTCACTATCATTCAAGGTGAGCAGATCTGTCTCTGAATGGCTCTGCCAACTACCAATGTCTTTCTTCTTTGAGCTTTATCTCTTAACCCCTGCTTCTGTTCCCCTGGGGCCTGCAACATCTAGGAGGTAGCAGTGACACTGAGACATACAAGGGGATCTTCTAGTTCCCTTTGGTTTACAGCTGTCCCAGTTCACCAGGCAGAGTGGACCAGCTGGTTAGCGGTACCACTATCTGTGCTCCTGTTTGTGTTAAGTTGAGCTCTGGCCTCCAATAATCTAAGCATGGTGTATGGTAAAAACCATACATAGTGAATGCATAAATTCAGCTGCAAGTAAAACTTACATTATTTGAAACTTATGAGACTTTTATATTGTTGATTTTTGAGTTAATTTCACACACTGAGCCACTGACATAAACATACGTTTAGTTTTTATTACGTGGTCAAGAGTCTTTTTTACTAGTATGTTTATATACATCATCAATAAGCGGGTCTACTATTAATTTTCTTTTTTTTTTTTTTTTTTTTGCGGTACGCGGGCCTCTCACTGTTGTGGCCTCTCCCGTTTCGGAGCACAGGTTCCGGACACGCAGGCTCAGCGGCCATGGCTCACGGGCCCAGCCGCTCCATGGCATGTGGGATCTTCCCGGACCGGGGCACGAACCCGTGTCCCCTGCATCGGCAGGCAGACTCTCAACCACTGCGCCACCAGGGAAGCCCTACAATTAAATTTTTGATTCATTACATAATCATATTTTCTAACCCTGTTTCAGTCTGAAACAAACATACTACATATTGGTGTCGTGTGTCTGTTAAAAGACTCATTGCAATGTATTTTATTAAATTTTACTAAAGGTAAGGGTTGTTTTCTCCTTTCTTCTTCTGAGGAAATAAAAACCATTCTTGGGGAGAAATTAAAAAGTTAACATCACTAACTAGGAAACACTTCTTACTCCATCCTACATCCCTGTTAACATTCCATTCACCGGCCCTGAATACCATTACCACGTGGTATTTTTATCTCCACCAGCCTTGGACATAGACCTTTATTTTTACGCATTTGCCTTGATGCTTGCTGATTGACACTTTCATCTCTATTAACTATTTATTTGCCTTTGAGATTACATCATATTCACTTTATGAGTCTGTATTTCTTTTATAGCCCAATAAAATAAATGGGTTTCATAAAAAAAAAAAAAAAAAAAGTTGAGCTCTGGGAAGCCCTCCTCTCAAGAGACCAAAGGGCAAGTTTCTTCATAGCTGTCACCTGTCTCCGCTTTGCCCTGAGCAGGGCCACATCTCTTCCAGGCCTGGGCTTAGGGTGTTTGGGGAGAAGTCCACCCTGATAAAGGGCTCCCACGCTCTCCTGACGGGATGGCCTCTCACCCTATGCATTCACCTGCCTCATGCCACAAAGCCAACTTCTCAAAAGTCCTCATGAAATTTGGGCTTCTGAGTTTCCAAGCCAAGCAGAAATGAAGTGTATGGGAGGCTCCCCGCCCTGTCCGGGAGGCCCCTCCTCCCCTCCTACTCTCCCAGACTTGATAAGAGAGGCAAAACATTTCTAGATTTGGTGCTGCGACTGCACTCATTTCTAGATTTGGTGCTGCGACTGTCACTTTGTCACCTCCAGGTAAGTGGCTCTCAGGACCACCCCCTGTTCCCAGTCCTCTGGGACTGCGTGTGTCTTGGCTGGCGAGGGGGAAGGGTACCATGGGTAGCAGTGACACCCCCAGCCCGCTCTCCTGAATCCCCTGAGCTCCCCACCCCAGCGCCCATCCATCCTCCTGGCTCCTTCCTGCATCTCCCTCACTTTAAACCCCAGACACTCTGTCTGTCTTCAACCACCTTCAGTTAAGAGGCTGGGGCAGGAATCCAGGAGGGAGCTGATGGAGGCTGGACAGAGGTGGTGTCAGTTAGGGTCAACAGGAAGGGATGGGTTTGAGAGGTACTGAGGAAAGGGACTCAGTGTTGGACTCAGCACCTTGCAACACAGCGGCCCGCCTTGCTCTGTGGTTCTTTGCCGGAAGATGTAGGACCAGCCCTGCTGCATCTTGGTTTCAGGGCCTGAGTAAGTCATTTCACCTCTCTGGGCCTCAGTTTCCTCACCTATGAAATAGGAATAATAAGAGGATCAGGTAAGAGCTCAGAAGAGCCAAGTGGGGTTTTAAGGGAAAAGCTAGAGGGATGCTGGTCTGGTCTGGTGGTGATTCGCCAAGTCGAAGACGGCAGGCCTGGAATGGAGTCCTTCACTGAGGCTCAAGAACCCCCATCACCCTGGGAGGTGAGCTTTCACACTCCTTTCTTCCAGCAAATTGTCTGAGGTTCAGAGAAGTTAAACATCTAGCCCGGGGCCCCCCATAGGGGCAGGGCTGGAACCCAGGATGGGCTGCCTCTAGGGCTGTACTCTTCCCATGGTGCTACTCTGTCAGGGTCTGGGGCTGGGCTGGGTGGGGGCATTTGGATCTGTGCAATCTCTGTGGGCCTCCACTTGCCATCTGCGAAGTGCCAGGAGAGGTGAGACTCCCTAAGAGCCTTCCTGCTCGAATAGCCTGTTGGATGCCCAGAATTCTCGCTACCGCCCTGCCTGCCACATACTAGAAGGCTCTCCTAGAACCCCCAGTACTCTGAACCTGACCACCCCACGTGCCTTTCACTCAGACCTGCTTCTGCTGGTGAATTCTCCTCCAGGAATGGCCTCACCCACACAGACGCACCCCGGTCTGAAACCTGTTACCCTAGTCACCTCCTTCTCCCTCCTCAACCAACATGACAGCAAACCCTGACGAGTTGACTTTGTGAATAATTTTCACATCTTTGCCCTTCTTTCCACTCTCACTGGCTCCTCCTATCCCTCCTGGATCCCAGCCACGCCTCCACAACGATCTCTCCACTCTGGTTAACCAAAACCAGAGTGATTTCTGCGAAACTCCATACCTAACCAAGTCACCCCCTCCTCCTTGACCTCATACCTGTGACCTCCAGGGCCTGGAACACCTCTCTCTCTAGCACGTCTCCACCCCTCCCCACCCCCGCCCAGTCCCCTTGGTCAGCCTTACTCAGCCCTGGAGGCACCTCTCCCAGGAAGTCTTCTCTGACCTCTTCTGCTCTAAAGTATGGCCTCTGCTCCTCCATTGGGGCACCTACCACTTGTATCATAATTGCCTTTGTCTCTCATGGGTTAGTGTGAGTTCCCCAAGGGCATCAGCTGTGTATAGTTCCCCCCTGGGATACCCAGGATGAGCAGGGCACCTGGCATACAGCAGTGTTCAATGAGTGGATGGATGGGTGGGTGGATGGCTAGATGGATGACTAGTTTGGTTAAGTTTTATTAGTGGGTTTATGTGAGGGATTTGTTATCCCTACCAAGAAACACCTTTGCATTTTAACAAAGGGCAAGTTATTTAAGAGGGCAATTGTCAATTATCTGTATCAGACTAGCAGAGCCAGGAGACAGATTTTATTTTTTTTAATGTTGAGCCTTCTTTTAATTTATTTATTTTTATTTTTGGCTGTGTTGTGTCTTCGTTTCTATGCAAGGGCTTTCTCTAGTTGTGGCAAGCGGGGGCCACTCTTGATTGCGGTGCGCGGGTCTCTCACTGTCGTGGCCTCTCTTGTTGCGGAGCACAGGCTCCAGACGCGCAGGCTCAGTAGTTGTGGCTCACGGGCCTAGTTGCTCTGCGGCATGTGGGATCTTCCCAGACCAGGGCTCGAACCCGTGTCCCCACATTAGCAGGCAGATTCTCAACCACTGCGCCACCAGGGAAGCCTGACAGATTTTTTTTAACCTCTTAAAACACATCCACTTCATCTACCCCAGGAAGGATCTTGAAACAGCTGTCTGTCACCCAGACCCCAGATCCCAAGAAAAGAGCAAGACCGATATTGTTGGTCCTATCTTCCAAGTCATTTCCATTCTTCCTTAAAGCCCATTCAAGAGCCAGCAAAGGGATTTCCCTGGTGGCCCAGTGGTTGAGGCTTCACGCTTCCACTTCAGGGGGCGTGGGTTCCATCCCTGGGGGAGGTACTAAGATCCTGCATGCCATGTGGCCCTGAAAAGAAAAAGAGCCAAACTGCCTTGATATTCAATTTTAGGGGCCCAAGAAAGACCTCAATGACCCCATATATTTGCTCCTCTGCTGTCTAATGCCTGAAATGGGCTTATTCCTCTAGTTTAAGGCTCTGATTGCTGTTAGATGGTGAAGACTTGCAGGGGCACCATGCTTTGAAGTTTACTAAAAGCTCTCATATCCATAACTTCCTTGGAGTCTCATGATCATGTCACCCACACCCCCTGCCCATTACATAGATGAGGAAATTGAAGCTTGGGAGAAGTGAGTGACCTGCTCAAGTCTGCACAGCTAGTTTTTAGCGGTCTGGGTATAGAACATTCCAGTATACCATAGCTGATTCTCTCCTTGATCCCCAGTCCAGTTCCAAACCTTCCTAGGAAGACTCACATGGTTTTTAAGAAATGTGTCCCCCAGGTTTCTTCACTATTGAGTCACCGACTTTTTCTTTGTAATTAACATGTGATTTGTGGGGAGATACTTTGAGACTATGTAAATATCCCATCTCTCATCACCCGTTTACCCACTAATTTTAGCATCCATGGATGATTTTCTAACTCCATCATTTCTTCTATATTTATTAGTTGACATCCTACCGTAGGGTAAAGCTTTCTCTTCTCTCCCTAGTTTGCTAGGGCTGCCATAACGAAGCGCCATGAACTGAGGGGCCTAAACAACAGAAATTTATTTGCTCCCAGTCAGTTCTGGACACTAAAAGTCTGGGATCAAGGTGTCAGCAGGGTTGGTTCTTCCTTGAGGGCTCTGAGGGAAGGATCTCTTCCGGGCCTCTCTCTTTGGTTTGTAAATGGCCATCTTCTCCCTGTATCTTCACATCATATTCCCTCTGTGTGTCTATCTCTGTGTCCAATTTTCCCTTTTTTGTAAGGACACCAGTTAATACTGGATTAGGGCCCACCTTAATGACCTCATTTTAACTTGATTATCTCTGTGAAGACCCTATCTTCAAATAAGGTCACATTCTGAGGTCCTGGGGGTTAGGACCCCAACATTCATTTTTGTGGGGAGACAAAATTCAACCTCAAACTTACTTGGTTCATTGATTGATTGATTTCTTATTCAATACATCACTATCAACTATTACTGGTCCAACTGTCTCAGATTTGGCCAGTGTGAGCCCCTGAAAGCTGGCTCCTATGTCCTTTTGACATATCCCCATGATTCTTTGAGCAACTTCTTACTTTCTGGCACCAAAAAGATATTCCAGGTTCTACTTTCTTTGACCCAGAACTAGAATCATTTATTTCTCCAAGGAGAAATATCTTTGCTAGGTATGCTCATCGCTATTGGTGTATCAGTGTTTCTAAAAGATGATATATACATGGATACCTCTGCTTTCAATTCAGCAATGTTGGCTTCACACACTCCTTCTCCCTTTGCATATTTTCAATGCCCCTCTCCAAGAAGCAGAAACCTGGCTTCAATGGTCCTCATTTGCAGAGGCCTAGAATACAAGAAGCGTCTTATTTTAAGCTGTTTTCCGTCACTTAGGTGTAGAGGGAATGTGTGCCTTTTATTGCCTGTCTATAGAGTAGGTTTTGATATAAGAATGGAGAGAGGGAGTAAGGAGGCACTGGGGTCTTAGGACGGTCACAGGAGGAAAAAGAGAGAGAGAAGGGGGCCCTCAAGCCTCAACTCTCTAAGGACTCGGCCATGGGACCCACTGAAGGAAGCTTCCTTGTCTGCCCGCTTGCCAGGAAGTGTGACCAAGGTAAGGGAGGACCGGGGGAAATCCCAGTGCCTGTGCCCTCTCGGTTTCCAGTCTAATATATCAGACTGTTTGACGAAAGTCAGGCCACATGAAGGAGGCAGACAAGATCTTTGAAACTGGGCACAGCTTTAATAAAGCCATTAATAAAGGCCCCACCATTTGAACAAACATTTTGAATGTTTCCACAGCATCTTCTCTTTCTTTCTTTTTTTGTCTAATTTTTAATTGAGATAAAATCCACATCACATAAACTTCATCATTTTAACCCCTTTAAAGTGTACCTGTGAGTGGTATACTCACAATTTGTACAACACTCACTGCTATCGAATTCTAGAATATTTTCATCACCAACAAAAGAAACTCTGTATCTCCCTACTTTCTACTTCTTCCAGGCCCCTGGCAACCAGGAATCTACTTTAAGTCTCTATGGATGTGTCTATTGTGAACATTTCTTATGAATGGAATCATACAATGTCTGGTCTGTTGTGTCTGTCATTTAACATAATGCATATATTGGTACCTCATTCCTTTTTATGGTTGAATAAAATTCCACTGTATATTGCATTGTACCTTCGTTTATCCATTTATCAATTGATGGACATTAGGTTGTTTCCACTTTTTGGCTACTATGAATAATGCTGCTATGAACCTTCATGTGCAAGTTCCTGTGTAAATATTTTCAGTTTTCTAGGGTATATACTTTAGAGTGAAATTATTGGGTCATATTGTAACTCTATGTTTAACTTTTTGAGGAACTGCCAAACCTTTCCACAGTGGTTATACCATCTTACATTTCCACGAATAATATATGAGAGTTCCCATTTCCTTGCCAACACTTTTTATTTTCTGTTGTTGTTGGGTTTTTTCCATAGCCATCCTACTAGGTGTGAAGTGATATCTCATTGTGGTTTTTTTTTTTTTTTTTGCGGTACGTGGGCCTCTCACTGCTGTGGCCTCTCCCGTTGCGGAGCACAGGCTCCGGACGCGCAGGCTCAGCGGCCATGGCTCACGGGCCTAGCCGCTCCGCGGCATGTGGGATCTTCGCGGACCGGGGCACGAACCCGCGTCCCCTGCATCGGCAGGCAGACTCTCAACCACTGCGCCACCAGGGAAGCCCCTCATTGTGGTTTTGATTTGCTTTTCCCTATTGACTCAGCAACCCACAGTTGAGCATCTTTTCATGTGCTTATGGGCCATTTGTACATCTTCTTCTGAGAAATGTCTAGCTAAATTCTTTGCTTATTTTTAAATTGGGTTATTTGTCTTTGTATTGTGGACTTGTTTATAATTCTGGATACTAGAATTATCAGGTGACTTCCAAAGATTTTCTCCCATTATGTGGGCTGGCTTTTCACTTTCTTGATAGTGTGCTTTGATTCACAAAAGTTTTTAATTTTAAAGAAGTCCAACTTATCTATTTTTCCTTTGCTTGCTTGTGCTTTTGATATCACATCAAAGAAATTGTTACTTAATCCAAGGTCATGAAGATTTACACCTGTTTTCTTCTAAGAGCTTTATAGTTTTATCTCTCATTTAGATTTTTGCTCCATATTGAATTAATTTTTGTATGTGGTATGGAGTAGGGTTTCATTTTATTTATTTGCATGTGGATATCCGGTTGTCCCAGCACCAACTGTTGAAAAGACTGTTCTTTTCCATCAAATGGACTTGGCACCCTTGTCAAAAATCAATTGACTATAAATGTAAGGGTTTCTTTCCGGACTCTCAGCTCTGTTCTGTGGATCTATATGTCTATTCTCACACCAGCATCAAACTACCTTGATTACTTTATGGTGCAGTAAGTTTTGAAATCCAGAAGTGTTAGTCCTCCAACTTTGTCTTTCTTTCTCAAGATTCTTTTGGCTGTTCTGAGCTCCTTCCATTTCCACACGAATTTTAGGATCATCTTGTCCATTTTCCTCCTCTTTCTTAGCCTTTTTCTCCCTCACTTTCCCCATATTTCTAACACCCTTGTTTTCAGGTTTCAGCTGCAAACAAGGTGTGGTCAGGGACTGGGACCAGAACAAGTTACTTCACCTCTGTGCAACAAAATGAATAATATCTACTCTACAGGGTCATTACTGTAAAGATTAGATTAAATGCCATGATATATTAAATGGAAGAGCCTGTGGATCGCTTAGTCAGTTCACCAGCTTGTAAACGAGTCGTAATAGAAACAACAAAACAAGAATGACCACTTTTTGTTTGCTGAAATATGGTAACAGGTATACACTTTACTGAACCACCTCTTTAATAAATAAGCCAATATATTTTTTCTTTTTTTAAAAAATATATTTATTTATTTATTTTTGGCTGAGTTGTGTCTTTGTCGCCGCACGCGGGCTTTCTCTAGTTGTGGCGAATGGGGGCTACTCTTCGTTGCGGTGTGTGGGCTTCTCTTGTTGCGGAGCACTGGCTCTAGGGGCGCAGGCTTCAGTAGTTGTGGGGCGTGGGCCCAGTAGTTGTGCGGTGTGGGCCCAGTAGTTGTGGCTCGCGGGCCCAGCCGCTCCACGGCATGTGGGATCTTCCCAGACCGGAGCACGAACCCGTGTCCGCTGCATTGGCAGGCGGACTCTTAACCACTGTGCCACCAGGGAAGCCCCGTTCCCCAAGTCTTTGCCTACATCTGCTGTCTTGGCCTCCTGCCCCTCCTCCTTCTCCTCCTCCTTCCCATCCCCCTCCTCTTCCTCCCCCTCCCCTCCCCTATCCCCCTCCCCCTTCCCCTCCTTCTCCTCCTCCTCCTCCTTCTCTATCTAAATGTTAGCTCTCTTACCATATGATCCTGCAATCCCACTCCTGTGCATATATCTGGAGAAAAACATGGTCCAAAAGGATACATACACCCCAATGTTCACTGCAGCACTGTTTACACTAGTTATCCCTTTCTATTCTTTCCTGGGACCTCCTACTTCTCCCACTCTTACTTTGAATAACTGCTCGGGCTGTTGGAATCCCCCCTTCCAGCGGGAACGTGCAGTTCCCATTTTGGGAGTCAGCATAAGTAGCTCCGTGGTGGTGTCTACTCACTTACCTTTTGTAGACTTCAGCTTTTCCTTTTGTAAAATGGGTTGGTAGTCCCTGCCTTACTTACTTTCCCAGACAGAGCAGCGAGACTGGGTGTTTTTTTAAAAAGCGTCTTTGGAGGCTTCCCTGGTGGTGCAGTGGTTAAGAATCTGCCTGCCAATGCAGGGGACAAGGGTTCGAGCCCTAGTCTGGGAAGATCCCATGTGCTGCGGAACAACTAAGCCCGTGAGCCACAACTACTGAGCCTGCGCTCTAGAGCCCATGCTCCGCAGCATGAGAAGCCACCCCAAGAGAAGCCCATGCACCACAATGAAGACTAGCCCCTGCTCGCCGCAGCTAGAGAAAGCCCGCGCGCAGCAACGAAGACCCAACGCAGCCAAAAATAAATAAATAAAAGAAATGCCTTTAAAAAAAAAAGCATCTTGGGAAAGCCCCTAAATAGACTAATTGGGGTGAGGCACCCCACCCCAAACCCGCCCGCCCAATGACCTTCTGCCATCCCAGTGAAGTCGCAACACATGGTCAACACATGAAGGCTTCCCACCCTGCTCAGGCCAGTCCTCACCCTTCTCCTGCCTGCTGCCTCTGTCTCTCCCATCTCCAGCCACCCCTCCCAGCGCCCCCTGTTATAAAACCCAGACAGAGAGCAGGCTATCCCTTCTGAATTGTTGAGGAGCAAAGATTAGAAGCGGCTTCCTAAAATGGACTCAGTGAGAAGCCCTTGCATATGTAAAGGGCTCTCACTGCATGCTCCTCTGCCAGGTGAGGGTCCTTACTGCTGGGGAGGGGAATGTGCAAAGCTAGTGAAGAGCTGAGCGGGGTGCTCACCATATTTCACTCCATAAATAAGGACTATGAGATCAGGCACTGCTGGCCTCCCCAACTTCAGTCTTGCTCCCATCAGAGGACCTGCTGCATGGCTCCCCTGTGTACACACTGACCCCAGTCATGCTGGGCAGAGACCACATGGGAGTCCCTGATCCAAAGGAGGGTGACTCAGAGTCGGTCCGTCATATATTCATTCTACAAACACTGGCCATGGGACAGGTGATCTGCACGGGACTTGGTGGGCGTGGAAATGAGACATTGCTCTCAAGGTGTTCATGGTCAAGTGGGAGATGTAGACACACAGCTGGTCATCATCAGCCAGGTGATGTGGGCCACTGTGCTGCCACACAGGTGTGCTCCTGGGAGGCCACAGCAGGGAGGCTGGAGAAAACCAAGTATTTCCATGAGAGGTGAAATGGAGAGGACGCACAGGGTTTAGGAATGGAAGCAGCAGTGACAAGAGTCTCTAAACATGGGGTCCCAGGCTGGGAGTCTGCAATGGGGGCGGGGGGTGGGTGGGTGGCATGTCCCACTCTGTCTGACAACTGAGCCAAGTATTATGGTTGACAAAGCCCCAGCGCGGTCCCCACTGCCTTTCATCTTCCAAACCTCAGCAGAGCCAACCTCACACTCCACAAGTCCATGCGCCACTCTCCCCCCAGAAGAACTGGCCAGTCCTCCCTATGTGCCTCACCCCCTCACACATACACATTGTCTCAGATTGGGGTCCCCAAAGGAGACCCTGAGACGAGGATTCGTGGGCCAGTCGTTTATCAGGTAGAGCTTCCAGGGGAAGCCAGTAGGGGAGGGGGAAGCAGACCCTGAAGGGGAGGAGACAGCCAAGTCTTGTCTCACAGAAGGAAACTGGCTCCACCCCTCCAGGAACTCGAGAAACAGCACCTGTCACGCTGGACCTGGAGTCTGTACCCCTCCAGCAGGCATTGGCGAAGGGCTTCCCCGAGGATGTAAGTTTCCAGGCACTTCCCACTTTCCTAGGGCCTGCAGGCTAGGTGGCTCCGGCAGCTTGGGGATTGGGAATGCAAGGTCACCAAGAGGGGGTACCGCATGAACATGGGAGAGGGGTCCGAGGAGATAGTAATGAACAATGACGGCATCTGCTTTCCGCTATGCCCACTCCGCCAGCACCTGTAATAGTTGATTCTGCACACTTGATCTCACACCTGCCTCCGCAGCAGAAGCCTGGCACATGGCACTTGCTTAACAAGAGTTGGTGAATGAATGAATGAATGGAAGGAGCGAGGATAACTTTACTCCTTTTCAGATGAAGAAACTGAGGCTCAGTGAAGTGAATGACTTACCCAGGGTCCCACAGGAAATGAGCAGCACAGCCAGGATCCCCATCATGCATCCAATGCGTTTGCACTTCGCCCTAGCAGGGCAATGCCCTCCCCCGCCAGCCCTTTCTTAGAGTACAAGATAACCCCCGACTCAGCTAGCAACGACTTCCTTTTTGCTGATCTCAGAGGCTTCCAGGACTTTGAAGGAGGGGAGGGGAAGGCTCCCTGGGGAGGCTCTATATATAAGCACATGTTTCCTCCTAGCTGCCCTGGTAAAGGCCAGAGGGCAGCTGGAGTGCTCGCAGGGAACCATGCCCCTTGTCCCAGCCCCGCCCCTCCTGCCCCCAGCTTTGAGCTCTGAGCTGCCTCCTCTGCTCTCCAGGACATGGCAGCCCCCATGACCATGGCAACCGGCCTCCTGCGCATGGCCCTGTGCACCTACTGCATTGTCCTTGCAGGTAAGAACTCTGACCCCACCCTGGGTCGCTCACACAGGACAGCCGTCCCAAGGGCATGGCTGGAATGGCACAGCAGAGGACGGAGGACTGAGCAGCCTGGGTCTGGAGGGGACTGCTGAGAAGGGGCAGCCCAGTGGCTGGACTGGAGGTGTTTAGTGCAGGGGACGGGCCCCATGTTGAAGCCCAGAGTCTAGAGCAGGCTGGTAAAGAACTTGGCTCTTCTCTCTCCCGTCCTTTAGGCCCCGTGCTCATCCCCTCTTCCTGCTGCTTAGGCTTCATTACCAAGAGAATTCCTGAGAGACGAGTGATAAGCTACCAGCTGTCCAACAGGAGTGTCTGCCCCAAGGCAGGAGTGACATAAGAAACTGCTCCTCCTCGGCCACCGGGCAGGAGTGGGGCAGGGAGACGTGAGCCTTCAGGATCACTAAGGGCCCTGCTCTGTGACCCTGGGGAGGTCACCTCACCTCTCTGAGCCTCAACTTCCTCATCCATAAGATTAGGAAGGGGATTCAGAGTCAATAATCATGTACTGAGCACCAAATATATACAAGGCACCATTCGGGGCATATAACATTCCCTTATCTCACCCTCTCAGCCATTCTATGAGCTAGGATTGATTATCCTCATTTTACAGGAGGCGATTAAGGCTCAGAAAGGTGACCTATTCAAGGTCACTTAGGACTCCAAATAACTTCAGCGGTACAAGACCGCAAATGTAAGCTCGCTGCATAAACAGTGGCATGCCCTAGAAATGTGGTCTTTTCTTAACCCAGAAGGTAGTATTTATAATGCAGAATCATTTACTTGTATGAATTGTTTAAACTTGTTAACACTTGTTTACATTTTTTTACCCTATAGCATTTATGCAACGGTTTGCCGAATTCATGGAATTATTTTCATCAGTATGGAAATGAATTAAAACTTTGAATCTTAATTTTGTCTGCATCTTTGAGAAAAAAAAAATTAATTATTAACTGTAATTTTCCCCACTGGCTCCAGACCCAGCTCCACAGCCTGGCATCCACGGCTCGGAGCTGGCTTGGAAAATGGCATCCCACTGCCCACTCCCAGCTCTGGCATCCTTATTGGCCACGCTTCCTTGCACACTGTGTGAACTGGAGGCCTTTTTTCTTCGGGGTTTTCAGTGCATCTTCTCTCGCCCCTGTGAGTAGATATTGTGTCTCTCTCTTCAGACCCAGTGTTATCTAAAGGCAGGGCTGGGCCCCCCCCATATGACAAGGAGGTTACTGAACATGAACATGAGGTTATTGAAACAAAGAGATGCAGACGCACAGAGAGGAGACAACGTGTCAGGAACCTGCCAGGAGGCTGGGACAGCAGCGTGTCCTCTGGGCTTCAACACAACCTCCTCAGAAAGTGAAGGGATCCAAACCCCCTGCCAGACCTCACGTGTGCCCTGTCACTCTTCCCACAGCTTCACCACCAGGAAGGGCCAGAGGTTCTGTGGCAACCCCAAGTTGCTGTGGGTCCAGAGGTACATGAAGAACTTGGATGCCAAGCAGAAGAAAGCCTCCAGTAGGACCAGAGTGATGGGTGCCAAAGTTGCTGTCCAGAGGCACCCTGCCAACAGCACCTTCATCTAACCCCTGCCCGGCCCCCAGCCCTGAGTTTGGGCCTGGGTTTCACCTCCTAAAAGGCTGCTTGGGGCCTGGTGAGCCAGCGGTGATAGGCAAAGGGCTAATGGTCCTGTTTCCTAGCATCATTCTCAGGGGATGTGTCTAGTCTACTGAAAGAACCCAAGGCAGGGGAGGCCTGCTCCTGGGGGCTGAATGAGGGCTCCAAGCATCCCGGGCCTCTTGCCTTTCCTGAGCTGGGAGAGAAGGTCCCAGAGGAGGGCCATGGCGGTCCTTTGTCCTCCCCCTGAGCTGGAGCTGGCGCTTCCCTGACTTCTGGGTTCCATCAGAGCCCAAGTGCATGAGTCCTACCCTGCAGACAGACTCTGCTCTCACCTTAGCCTGCAGCCGTCTTCTATGGGCCCTCTGGTCTTGCAGTGGGGCCTACGGGCTGTCTGTCTATCTGTCTGGGGATGGATGACCTCTCAACACCCATAGCTCTCCATTACAGTGGGGATGCTCCTGGCCTGTCCCACTTGCAGCCTCCCAGGTGAATAAAAACCCAACAAAAGCATAGGGCTCTTTGCTGCGTTCACTGCCAGATCCTGGCCCTCCTTGCACACCTCTCGTGGGATATGACTAATAAAGTTTTTTCAGGAACTCATTGGTTTTTGTAATGAAATGCACCTGGAGGACCTGGATGAGGGGCCAGCCTGGGGAGTTGAATTCCTTTGTGAAGATATGGGTTTAAGGAGGTGTTTTGCTTCATGGTACAGTGTGTTCCATGCTACTTTGGGGACAAAGGCCCTCTCTGCCTTTAAGGCTGGTCTTTCCCCACATTTTGGTGAGGGGAAGATGGGGTGGGAGCTGAGGGGGGAGAGGATCCCAGCTTTTATTTTTTTTCTATACTATGTGATTTGTATGTCGAGTGTAGATGGACACACTTGCTGTTCTCTAAGAACAATCTAAGTAAAATGTGCTTTCTCCTTCGAAGGTGGCCGTGTCTTGCCTGTTCTCATCTCCCTTGGGTGGCAGAGTTGGGGTGTCAACAGTGGAGTGCTTGCCCCAGAAATCAACCTGAGTTGCCCATCCGAGGCTGGGGGGGAATGAAGACAGCCTGAGCACAGGGTATCCCAGGAGTGGTCTTGGCCTGCCCTTGGGAGTCCTGTTATGAACCCTGAAGAACATACATGCATAGCTGGATTCAGTTAAATTTGTAAAAAGTTTTGACAGAACATATTATTGCACAAGGGGCTGTTTAGGCATCAAAAGACTATTAAATTATAAAAGGTGGTTGGCCTCTGGCTTCAAAGGATTAGGGAGAAAAATAACACACTCACAAATCAAAAGCAGTGTGGGTTTAATACCAATCCTGACCGATAGCCGCATGACCTTGAAATATGTTACTTAACCTCTCTGAGCCCCAGTTTCCCTCATCTGTAAAATGCGGATAAGGAAACCTTTCAATTTTGTTTGGGTTTTCCCCAGAAGCACTCCCTGAAAACAAAGATTTGGGTTCAGATATTACATTTGGGAGGTACAGGAAACAACACCAGGAAAATGAGGAGGTAATACAAGGGAAGGAAATAAGAGTGTGTTATCATCAAGCAGAGGGGAATTAGAGCTCCAGCCACTGGGCAGTGGTGTGAGACCCACCCCTCAGAATTACACCCCCTCCATTAGTCACCGTCAGCTGCGGGGAGGGTTGGTCTTCCTGCAGGTGGGAGCAGGGCAACCTTCCACGGTTCAAAACAAGCCTTCAGGTACAGAGAGTCTGCAGAGCACAGGAAAGGCCTGGCAGCAGACTATTAAGGTTCTTTTAACTTGATACAAAGCAGAATCAAGGGTAGCGTTAAAAACAAGAGAGGACATTCTGATGGGGGAAGAGAGCCTGCAGAAATCCTTGGCCCAGAGCTGGCCTCTGAACGGTGATTGAGCTTTCACTCTCTAAAGAATAGTGTTTCTTCTTCTTCTTCTTTTTAAAAAGTCTTTGCTTCCTTTTTTTTTTTTTTTTGGCCGTGCCGTGCAGCTATGAGGGATCTTAGTTCCCCACCCTCACCCCCGACCAGTTCCCAAGCAGTGGAAGCACAGAGTCCTAACCCCTAGACCACCAGGGAATTCCCACAGAGTGTTTTTCTAAGGATGGAAGAGAGCTGGTGTCTTCAGGTGAGAGACGGAACTACAAACAGACATTGGTCAGACTGTAGGTGACAACAGAACTCTGACGCACAGCCTCTGCAGCAAAAACCCCAGAATCATGAGATTGGTCAGTGACTGCCAGCTTCCTAATTGTCCCCTTTCTCCAACTCAGAACCAACCAGAGCTGGCCAAATATACTCCCGAATCAATCACAGAAGATGTCTGCTTCTAGTTATCCCGCCTCCAGCTTCCCGGGCCAACAGCCTCCATTCAAGATATACCTGTGCTTTCCCTCTGGTCCTCTCTGAAGCTCTCCCACTCCCTGGAGGCCTGTGAGTCTCTGCCAAACACAGGTGATGTGCCTGATTCCCTTGTTAGGCCAGCGCTAAATAAACTACCTTTGCTGGTTCCCATCTGAGGGTTCTCATTTATTGCATCAGGGAAGCTGTAAAATCTGGTACAGTTGCAGCCAGGGCCGTGGAAGGATTGAAGCAGGCAGTGGCGAGGAGGGGAGAGCCTCCAAGAGTGTGCAAAGCTGGAAACCTGTCCTTCTGCTGGCAGGTGTGTCTCCTGGGCCAGCCTCTCTGGAGGACCGTCTGGTAGCATATGTTAAAATGCTAGACACACGTACCGGGACTTCCCTGGTGGCGCAGTGGTTAAGAATCCGCCTGCCAATGCAGGGGACACGGGTTCGAGCCCTGGTCCAGGAAGATCCCACGTGCTGTGGAGCAACTAAGCCCGTGCGCCACAACTACTGAGCCTGCGCTCTAGAGCCCACGAGCCACAACTACTGAGCCTGCACACCACAACTACTGAAGCCTGCGCGCCTAGAGCCCGTGCTCCGCAACAAGAGAAGCCACCGCAGTGAGAAGCCTGCGCACTGCAAGAGTAGCCCCCCCGCTCGCTACAACTAGAGAAAAGCCCACGCACAGCAACGAAGACCCAACACAGCTAAAATAAATAAATACATACATACACACACATGCCATTGAACCAGCAATTCCACCTCCAGAAATGTGTCCTACACATTTGCACAGAGGTTCATGTACAAGGATGCAGGCAGCACTATTTGTGGTTATAGAAAACTAGCAACAACCTAATTGCCAATTCATAGGGGACTCAGCAAAGATATATTTTTAAGTGAAAAAAAACAAGGTGCACAAGGACATGCACTGTATGATCCTATTCATGTAAAAAAAAATACACGTATGCTTAGCAACTTGATAGATGCAAACTATCAAAGTTGTGTTGACTGAAAAAAACGCACAACGTGAGAGTTGCGAGTTACGTTTTACAAAGTTAATGAGGGGCAAAATGAGGACTATAGTCCGGGAGACAGCATTTCAGATAGCTCTGAGAAACTGCTCCAAAGAGGTAGGGGGGAAGATGAGTATATATGTGATTTTGGTGAAGGGGGAGTACACGCAATCCAGCACATATTTTTTTGCAGAAGGTTGCTGCTAGTCACGAGGAGCAGACGTCACCATGAAGGATTTTAGTGCTTTTCTAGATACGAGGAGATGCAAGAGTTGGGCTCATAAAGTCTTCTCCTGAAAATATCTAACTATCTAAAGACATGTTCTGCCAGTTCTTCCCAGAGCACAGAGGGCCTCATTCCTGATCTCCACCCTGAACTCCTTTTAGGCGGGGTCAATGGTCAGCAGCTGCAGCAGCTCATAATTTGATCCTTGTAGAGGTACAGGGCAAGGGCCAATTTGTAGGTGACAGGTGGTTGCCTTAGGCAAGTCAGACTGGGAGTCAGGGAGAGAGAAGATACATCTTTATCAGTACTTTTCTGGGGTGTTTAAACTTCTTGCTATGTGCATTTATCCCTTTTGTAATAAAAACTAATGTACAGAAGCTGTCGATGCGTTGCCCGTGCACCTTTCCCTCAGACTGTTATCTTTCATCACGCTCCTGACTTCTTCCAACAGCCATGAGGATCTGCGTCTCTGTGCCTGGGTGCTTTGCCCCGAAGGCTGCTCTGCTGGGTCAGGCCAGGAGTGCCAGGGAATGAACAGCCCCCGGGCAGCCCTCAACCAACAGCTAATTAAAGTGGGTGTCTAACCACCACCCCAGGTCCCTAACTCCCTGGTCGGAATAGCTCTAGGGAGTGCGTTCTCCGCTCTCTGCCAATCCTTGCCCTGTTTCCCAATCAGTCACTGGCTTGACAACACATGCTTCTGGCTGGCTGCCCTTCTCCCCGGTGTCTCTGCCTCTCCTGAATAAACTACATACTCCCAAACCCTTGTCCCAGGGTTTGTATTTGGGAGAATACAAATTAAGTCAACTAGTTTAGATGACAAATAAATAAATAAAGGAGGAATGACTTGGTCTAGGAAGTCAGATGGACCTGGATTTGATCCCAGCCTCCTCGGTTTCTGGCTGTGTGGTGCCGGAGGAAGCTAACTGAGCTCTCGGGCCTCAGTTTCCACATCTATAAAATGAGCATAATGGAAGTACCTATTTCATGGGTCGGCTGTAAGTATTAAACAGGCAATTAATGCATGGCAAGCATTTAGCTGAGTGCCTGGCACGTGGTATAAAGGCTGTGGGCAGCCTCAAGTTTAGGCAGGAGGCAGAGAAGCTGAAGCTGGTCTTGCTGTGGCCAGGGCACCCAGCTAATACTTCTTTGGCCACTCCAGTGGCTCTGTGCCCCCTGCTACCTCCTGTCTCATTTCTCTGGTGGCCATTAAATGCCTCTGGAGAAAGGAGGCACTGACCGGAGTGCTGATCATGGGGCACCTGAACTGTCCACCAGAAGTCCTGGCCTGCCTTGGCCCGACCTGGCTTTGGGATGCGAGCCTTGGCCGTGGATGGCCAGTCTGTGTGTGGGGAGGTGACATCTCCCGCCCTGGCTCTGGGCGGACCACCAGCACAATGACAATGCACTGAGTCACCCACAGTCTTTCTCAAGCTACCTTGAGATATTCTGGAGATGGAGGGGTGCCGGAAGCTGCTGTGGTCAGGGAGGGACCGGGCTTAGTTTGTGGCCACGTTAAGACAAAGTTGGTCTGTGTTTTGGAGAATACTCCACCCCGGACAAAACTTGTCCTATGACTCACTGAAACTGAGTTAATTAAGCTCTGCTATAGCCCACGGCTGACATATCAAAAATCATAATCCAAGGGTGGAAGAGGAAGCGAGCACAGGTGAGCCCTTGAGTCCAAGGGTGGGAGGAGGAACAAAGAAGACCCACCGAACAGCAGTTCTCAACCCTAGCGGGGCTTTAGAATCAGAATCTGACTTAAAATGCAGGTTCCTGGGCCCTGCCCCATACGTGATGACTCTGCTGGGATGGGGCCCAGAAATCTGCATTCTTGAAGAAGTTGCCCCAGTTGGCGCAGCCACTATCGAAAACTGTATGGAGTGGGCTTTCCCGGTGGCGCAGTGGTTGAGAGTCCGCCTGCCGATGCAGGGGACACGGGTTCATGTCCCGGTCTGGGAGGATCCCGCGTGCCGCGCGGAGCGGCTTGGCCTGTGCGTCTGGAGCCTGTGCTCCGCAACGGGAGAGGCCAGGGCAGTGAGAGGCCCGTGTACCGCAAAACAAACAAACAAACAAACAAAAAAACCTGTATGGAGCTTTCTCAAAAACGTAGAAACAGAACTGCCATACGATCCAGGAATTCCACTTCTGGGTATTTACCAGAAGGAAATGAACACACTTAGTTGATAAGATGTCTGCACCCTGATGTTCATTGCAGCGTTATGTAAAACAGCCAAGACATGGAAGCAGCCTAAGTGTCCACTGGAGGCTGAATGGATAAAGAAAAAAATACACACACACACATATACACACAGTGGAATGGTACTCAGCCATAAAAAAGAATGAAACCTTGCCATTTGCGACAACATGGATGGACCTTGAGGGCATTGGGCTGAGCGAAATAAGATAGACAGAGAAAGACAAATGCCATCTGATCTCATTTATATGTGGGATCGAAAACACAGTAAAACCCCAGACTCATAGATACAGAGAACAGATTGGTGGTTGCCAGAGGCGGGGGCTAGGGGTTGGGCAAAATGGGTGAAGGGGGTCAAAGGTACAAATTTCCAGTTATAAGATGAATAAGCCCTGGAGATATAACATACAGCATGGTGACTGTACTTAACAATACTGTATTGTATATTTGAAAGTTGCTAAGACAGTAGATCTTAAAAGTTCTGCTCACAAGAAAACAAAATTTGTAACCCTACGTGGTGATGGATGTTAACTTGTGGCAATCATTTCACAGTGTATACATATATCAAATTATTGTGTCGTACACCTAAAATGAATACGTTATACGTCAATTATATCGCAATTAAAAAAAAAAAGTAGTCCAGGTTATTGTCACGGCCAGCCAGGTTGACAGACTTTATCTCCCACTCTGGCAAACAAGGGACCGGGGAGGAGAGAGGGACCTTTGGCTTCATCTGGCACAGAAGAACCAGTTGAGAAGTGCTGAGCTGGGTTAAGTGACTCAGGACCCCTGCTTGGGGGCAGGGGCAGCTGATGAGCAGAGTCTGGTCTCAGCCACCTCTCCTTCCAGGTGGCAGCTGGAGCGGCAAAATAATGTTGGGGTTATCATAAAGTCTTTTTTTTAATTGAGGTATAGTTTATGTACAATACATAAGTCTCAAGTGTACAACATGGCGATTCACTTTTTAAAGGTTATATTCCATTTATAGTTATTTTAAAATGTTGGCTAGGGGCTTCCCTGGTGGCGCAGTGGTTGAGGGTCCGCCTGCCGATGCAGCAGACACGGGTTCGTGCCCCGGTCCGGGAAGATCCCACATGCCGCGGAGCGGCTGGGCCCGTGAGCCATGGCCGCTGAGCCTGCGCGTCCGGAGCCTGTGCTCCGCAACGGGAGAGGCCACAACAGTGAGAGGCCCGCGTACCGCAAAGAAGATAAAATAAAAAATAATTATTAAAAAATATTTTTAAATAAAAAAAAGAAGAGAGCAACCAAACCAAAAGACAAATCCACCCATGATAACAAGCGCTAAAAACTATACTAAAAAAAAAAAAAGACAGACAGAACCCTAGGACAATGGTAAAAGCAAAGCTATACAGACAAAATCACACACAGAAGCATACACATACACACTCACAAAAAGAGGAAAAGGGGAAAACATATACATATCGTTGCTCCCAACGTCCATCTCCTCAATTTGGCATGATTCGTTATCTATTCATGTATTCTACAGATGCAGTGTACATCAAGTTGATTGTGGAGCTTTAATCCGCTGCTTCTGAGGCTGCTGGGAGAGATTTCCCTTTCTCTTCTTTGTTCGCACAGCTCCCGGGGTTCAGGTTTGGGTTGGGCCCCGCCTCTGCGTGTAGGTCGCCGGAGGGCGTCTGTTCTTCGCTCAGACAAGACGGGGTTAAAGGAGCCGCTGATTCGGGGGCTCTGGCTCACTCAGGCCGTGGGGGAGGGAGGGGCACGGAGTGCGGGGCGGGCCTGCGGCGGCAGAGACCGACGAGACGTTGCACCAGCCTGACGCGCGCCGTGCGTTCTCCCGGAGGAGTTGACCCTGGATCCCGGGACCCTGGCAGTGGCGGGCTGCACAGGCTCCCCAGAAGGGGGGTGTGGAGAGTGACCTGTGCTCGCACACAGGCTTCTTGGTGGCGGCAGCAGCAGCCTTAGCGTCTCATGCCCGCCTCTGGGGTCCGCGCTTTTAGCCGCGACTCGCGCCCGTCTCTGGAGCGCCTTTAAGCAGCGCTCTTAATCCCCTCTCCTCGCGCACCAGGAAACAAAGGGAAGAAAAAGTCTCTTGCCTCTTCGGCAGGTCCAGACTTTTCCCCGGACTCCCTCCCGGCTAGCCCTGGTGCACTAACCCCCTGCAGGCTGTGTTCACGCCGCCAACCCCAGTCCTCTCCCGGCGCTCCGACCGAAGCCCGAGCCTCAGCTCCCAGCCCCGCCCACCCCGGCGGGGGAACTGACAAGCCTCTCGGGCTGTTGAGTGCTGGTCGACACCGACCCTCTGTGCGGGAATGTCTCCGCTTTGCCCTCCACACCCCTGTGGCTGCGCTCTCCTCCGCGGCTCCGAAGCTTCCCCCCTCCGCCACCCTCAGTCTCCGCCCGCGAAGGGGCTTCCTAGTGTGTGGAAAGCTTTCCTCCTTCACAGCTGCCTCTCACTGGTGCGGGTCCTGTCCCTATCCTTTTGTCTCTGTTTATTCTTTTTTCTTTTGCCTTACCCAGGTACGTGGGGGGGGGGGGGGTTTCTTGCCTTTTGGGAGGTCTGAGGTGTTCTGCCAGCGTTCAGTAGGTGTTCTGTAGGAGTTTTTCCACGTGTAGATGTATTTCTGGTGTATCTGTGGGGAGGAAGGTGACCTCCACGTCTCTTACTCTCCTGCCATCTTGAAGCTCCTCCCTAGGAGCTTCATTCCTGAACATCCATTGTGTGGTCAGGCTGCTCTATGCTCCTGTCCTGAGACTATCCAGACCTCAACAAGAGATAAACAATGTTTAGAAAACCAAGGAAGGGGACTTCCCTGGTGGTCCAGTGGTTAGGACTCCGCGCTTCCAATGCGGGGGCACAGGTTCGATCCCTCGTCAGGGAACTAGCATCCTACATGCCATGCGGCGAAAAACAGAAAAAACTCTGGCCAAGAGCCAGGAATCTATCAGGAATAACTAACGTCAGCTCTCTGGGATTCTTATTTCCTCTTTCCCCTTTTGCTTTTCAAACAATCAAGCATTGCCTCAGACCATCGCACTGGCTGGGAGACGCTCAAGGGTGTGCTGACTCCTCCCCTTCCCGCCCCATGACACTTCCTCACTTTCCAATCTCCTTTTCACGGGTGTCAGGTTGCTTCCCCTCTGTAGTACAAAAGAGCTGCTTTTGTGCTTTTGTGCTTTACGTCAATTCTCTGGAATTATCTTCAAGGGCCACTCAGCCCCATAAAAGAGGGTACTGCTGAGACAGGAGGAATTAGGAAGAAGGTTGTGAAGGACCCAGCTTGTAGCACCATGAAGAACTTCCCCACGGCTTTCCCTCTCTTCCTGGTTTTTATCCTGAGTGTCCATCTCGGAGCTGCTGCACGTACGGCGCTGTCCAACTCCCTTCCCAGGCTGACGAGGGATGGAAGCAAAGGGACATCTCCGAGCTCCTTTCTCTCCCTGTTTATTTAGGTGGCAGTGATGTGGCTAAGTTCTGCTGCTTTCAATACACCCACAAGAGCCTTCCCTGGAGGTGGGTGAGTAACTATGAATTCACCAGGATCAGCTGCCCCCAGCAGGCTGTGATGTGAGTATTTCTCCTTTGGGCTTTTAGGGTCCCTTACCATTCATGCTGTTGGATGGATTCCGGGAAGACCCCCACAGCGCCAGGATGAGCCTCAAGATGGGAACCCAGTGACTTGGGTTATCACCTTACCTCGGCATTAAGAAGCGTAACCCTGACCTTGATTTCCTAGCTTGCAGACCATGAGCCGGGCGCCTGCCAGTCACTGTGCTAAGTGCTGTGTATAAAAGAATAAACAGCCCTTACAGACCTTACATCTAGCATAAGAAAGAGGGCATTAAAAGACATTTGCACAAAATAATCAAGATTGTGATGAGTGCCTGAAAAAGACAGCGGAAGAGAGAGCAGGAGGGAGCATATTGTAGCGCAGGCAAAACTTTCTCTCTACCCTCTTAGGGGCTCCAGCTGGGCTTTAGAATTAAATCGACATAAGACATTAACAAGAGGAAAACATATAGCTTTTTACACGCACACAGGAGCCCCACAGGAAGATGAAGACCCAAAGAAGTGGCAAAAGCTACATGCTTTTATATAAAACCTGCGTGCTTTTGAACAAGGAAGGAACTGTTTAGAAGTAATTAAAATATATGGGGGTGGGGAAAGCTAACGACTGATAAGAGTTATTTTAACAAGGTCTGTTTTTACAGAGTTCACTTGGCCTTGACTCTATCTCTGGTGTTAAGAATATTTCTTTCCTCCTGCTACGAGGAGGACATTTTTCACATGGGAGTTTCATCTCCTGCTTTCAGGGAAAAAAGGGGAGGTCAGAACGCTCTTCTTGCCCCCTGCTGGGGTTTTTTTGTTTTGTTTTGTTTCACTGGGGTTTTTTTTTTAGTGTCTTTCGTTCAAAATAATCCTTACGTCAAAGTGGCATATTTGGGGGCGGCATATTTGGCCACCCTTCATCATAGTCACAGGAGGACCTAACTTAGTGTTGGGAGGGTCTCCTGGAGGGAGTGACATTTACACTGAGACCCCCCAAGGCTAAGCGGGAGTGGCCCAGGTGAAGGCGGCAGGCAGGAGCATGGTGGAGGGGAGAAGGATGAACATGTTACTGACTAGGCAGACAGGTAGACAGGAGGCATGTCATGCCGAGCTCATCGGTAGCAGGAGAGATGACGCACACCTGGAAGGCTCCCTGGCAGGACTAAATGAGGTTAATATATGCAAAGAATTTAGCGCTGAGCCCGCACACGGGAAACATTCAGCAAATGGAAGCGATCTTTAAGTGCAAATACACAATCAGGGGACCTTGGGTTCCTGAGCATGAGAGAACGGTGCGGAAAGGGAGAAAACGGGCTCCAGGGACAAAGCTGAATGTTATCGTTTTGAGACAGTTAAGGACGGGAAAGAAGCACTCAAGTGCCTAGATATGGAGGGGGATGCTCCGGGGCTCAGGATGTCCTGGGTCTTCTCCTTCGTGTCTTGATTGGCTTTCTGGAGTTTTAAAGACACCAACACTTAACCAACAGCTGGCAAAGAGCCCTGAGCTGAGCTCAGAGCAGTGGCTCTTTCATTTTATAAGCTGTGTGACCTTGGGCAAGTCAAGTTTCCTCATTTGTAGAAGGAAGGTGAGGGGCCTATATCAGTCAACTGTTGCTGCATAACCAACCACCCAAAGCTTAGTGGCTTAATCCAACAATGGTCATCTTCTTACCTCTCGCGGTTTCCATGGGTCTGGAATTCCAGAAAGGCTTGGCTGCAAGGTTCTGGAAAGGCGTCTCTTGTGTGGTTGCAGACAGATGGTGCTGGAGCTGGAACAGCTCAGGGGGCTGGAGGCATCTCCCTCCAGGGCCCCTCTGTGTGGTCTCTCTGTTGGGCTAGTTTGGGCTTCCTCATACTATGGTGAGCTGGGGTGGTAGGACTCCTTATGAGGAAGTCCACAGCTCCTGTGTAAGTGCTCAGTGAACCAGGCAGAAGTTCTACAACCTTCTATGACTTAGCTACCAAATCACATAGCATCACTTTTGCCATTCTCTATTAGTCAACCAGTCCTTAAGACTGGCCTGAATTCAAGGGGAGGGGACATAGACTCCCATCTTTCAATGGGAGCAATGTCACATGGATGTTCAAACATCCACAAAGCCCTTCCTCTCTCTTATTTCCCCATCCTTTTGGCTCTTCTCCCCTGCTCCAGGTTAGAGCACCCCCTAACCTAGGCTCTTGTCACTTCCGAGTACTCTCAGGGAGTAAAGGCTGGAAGCCATTCAGGGACATCAACCACAACCCCCAGTCTTAATGAGCTCACAGTGTGGTAAGGAAGGCAGGAATCATATCCATATAAGCAGCCGTGGCTAACAACCCATGATAATGTGATTAAGAATTAAGTGGTACAATACATAAGAGGTTCCTTTGCGGGGCAATACAAATGTTATAAAATTGATCATGGTGATGGTTGCATCATCTATTGATATACTAAAACCAATGAATTATGATTATACACTTTAAGTGGGCAAATTAGTGACTTATATCCCAACAAAACTGTTATATTAAAACGAAAGAGTTAAGAGGCACGGTGCAGATTACCTGCTTCAGACCAGAGCTGTTGTTACATCTTTCCTGGTGAAGGTGGGCCAGGAAGTGTGGTTTCCAGTGGAAAACAGGATAGCAGAGAAGAGGGAGGTCAAGGGCCAGAAGAAGGAGCAGGGACAGTGTGACAGGGGTACAGCAAACCGAGCAAGAAGATTGGGGTGGGGGGCTGCCCCTCCCTTTCCATCCCTTTCCGGGAGACAAAAGTTTTTAGCATTGACTGTCAGCATCTCTTTTCCATAGATTCACCACCAAAAGAGGCCAGAAACTCTGTGCAACACCGAAGGAAGCATGGGTGCAAAAATACATATCTTTACTAAGAGCCCGGCAACAACCGTGACCACCGAATTCTCAGTCCAAAACGCCTGGATCCTGCTCTGTTCTTGGCTTTGCCCCCCTTGGTGGAGCCTGAAGAATTTCTCCAACAGAAGGCTGCGTGGGTCTGGTGGGGAGGAGAGGATATTTCTCACCAGTCTTTTTTTTTTTTAATAAAGATTTCATTTGCTCAATAAACATTCTAATTCAATAAAAAACTGAGTTTTCTTCAAAGAAAATAAAGCAGTTGATATTTGCAGCTGACAGCCTGGCAAGTCTCCAATCCCTGAACTGACCCTGGTATTGAATTCTGCCTTATGTTTTTGTTTGGGCAACAAAAGCAGGGACAATGTTAATATATTTTGGCAAAATGCCCATGAAATGTCTTAACATTATTTAGAGAGATAAGTTTATGTTGTATGGAAAATTAAACTCTGTACAACACCTCATAGCCTCATAGCCTGTTGGTGCGGGGTATATGAAATGCATCCATATTGGGCAGTGTTTTCTCATAAGGCATTAATTAATAAGCATGAATATTGTCTACCTACCAATCCTAAGATGCCTATGTCTATATAGCCTAAAGAACTTAAAAAAAAATAATTATAAATTCACCAGAAGTTGCAAAAACAATACAAGGAAGTCAGGGATACCTTTTACTCAGTTTTCCCCAATAGTCACATCTTACATAATTACAGTACAATACCACACCTAGGAAATTGACATTGGTATAAAGTGTATCGTTCTGTTACTTTATCACTCGTAGATTCGTGTAGCCACCATTACAACCAAGATACAGATCTTTTCCGTCAACACAAAGATCTCACCAGTGTTCTCTCTCTTCAGTCACATCTCCCCTCCCCCACCATCCTTAACCCTTAGCAACCACTAATCTATTCTTCTCCATAATTTTGTCATTTCGAGAAGGTCATATAAACAATCATATCATATCATATGTGACCTTTTGAGATTGTTTTTTTTTTTAACTTCACACAATGCTCTTGAGATACATCCAAGTTGTTGTGGGTTTCAATAATTTATTCTTTTTTACTGTTAACTAGTATTCCATGGAGTGCCACACTGCAGTTTATTGAACCACTACCCTCCTGTAGGTTTTCGTTTTGGGGCTATTACAAATAAAGCTAAGAAGAACAGTCATGCACACAGATGTTTTCGAGTGGACATAGGTTTTCATTTCTCTGAGATAAATGCCCAGGCATGCAATTAATTGCTGGGGTCATAAATTAAATGTATGTTTCGTTTTTTTTTTTAAGAAACTGCCAAGCTATTTTCCAGGGTCACTGTGTCATTTGACCTTTCCACGAGTAATGTATGTTTCCACCAGTTTTCTGTACAGCTGGGCTAGCATTTGCTATTATCACTTGTTTTTCATTTTAGCTGTTCTAATAGGTGTGTAGTGATATTGTAACCGAAAGTGGGGTCCGGCTGCTCATCGCTCAAAAGCCAATAAAGAGGCCAAGTTGGTGGAAAGGAAAGTTTGTTTTATTTTGGATGCTGGCAACGGGGGTGGGGGAGGGTGGATGCCTGTCTAAAGGCCGACTCCCCCCACTGACAATCAGGGGCCAAGAGCTTTTATAGGCGGAGGGAGGGGGCTACATGCAGAAACAGCACAGTCAGCTCTGACGGTCATCTTGAAATTAATCATGAAGGGGTCTGCCCAGCACCATCTTGATTGTTTTAAGTACGGTTAGTCTTCAGTTCCAGGGTTGGTTTGTTCCCATTTCCTTGAGGCCAGTTCTCGGAACTGTGGCAGCTTACCGTCATGGCTACAGTCTGGTCATCACGTAGTTAACTTCTTCCACCTGGTCTGGGTTTCAGTATCTATAAGACAGCTTACAGGATATGGCTCAGAATATTATCTGTAGCCTGTGGGGAGGACCTAAAGGTCCTTGACTATGCTTAGTGACTAAACGATTATTATTTGGTCTCCTTTGTTTTCCTTTGTTTCTGCATTTCCTCATTTCTCTGATTAAACTTATTCTTTGGCTAAAGTTTTTCCACAGACAAAAGGCAGGCTGAAGACATGGCGGAGCAAGGACCATGGGACCCTGCTCCATTTCAAAATCTCATTGTGGTCTTAATTTTCACTTCCTGAATGGCTATCACTATGCAATGTCTTATCATGTGCTTATTTGCCATCCATATATCCTCTTTGGTGAAATGTCTCTTGTGTTTTTTCTCTACTTTATAATTAGAGTGCTTGTTTTCACTGTTGAGGTTTTGTTTTTTTTTAATTTTATTTAATTTTTTTTATACAGCAGGCTCTTGTTAGTTATCTATTTTACACAGATTAGTGTATATATGTCAATTCCAATCTCCCAATTCATCCCACCACCACCACCCCCGCCACTTTCCCCCCTTGGTGTCCATACATTTGTTCTCTACATCTGTGTCTCTATTTCTGCCCTGCAGACTGGTTCTGTACCATTTTTCTAGGCTCCACACATATGCGTTAATATACGATATTTGTTTTTCTCTTTCTGACTTCCTTCACTCTGTATGACACTCTCTAAATCCATCCACGTCTCTACAAATGACCCAATTTCATTCCTTTTTATGGCTGAGTAATATTCCATTGTATATATGTACCACATCTTCTTTATCCATTCGTCTGTCAATGGGCATTTAGGTTGTTTCCATGACCTGGCTATTGTAAATAGCACTGTTGAGTTTTGATATGAGTCCTTTATTGGATAAATTCCAGATATGAGTCCTTTGTCAGATACGTGGTTTGCTGTCTTTTCTTCTTCTTAACAGCGTCTTTCACAGAGTTAAAGATTTAATTTTTTTTTTTTTTTTGGCCACATGGCGCAGCATGCAGGATCCCCGACCAGGGATCAAACTTGTGTCCCCTGCAGTGGAATTGGGGAGTCTTAACCGCTGTACTGCCAGGTAAGCCTCAAAGATTTAATTTTGATGAAGTCTAATTTATTGATTTTCTCCTTTTATGGAGAATGATTTTGGTGTCATCCCGAAGAACTCATCACCAAGCCCTAGGTCCCAAACATTCTTTTTCTATGTTTTCTCCTTAAAGTTTTATAGTTTTACATTTACATTTGAACCTAGGGTGGATTGGGTGTTAGTTTTTATATAGGTGTGAGGTTTAGGTCAAGGTTGACTGGTTGGTTGGTTGGTTGATTGATTTACGTACCTACCTACCTACCAACTCAATTGCTCCAGCACCGTTTAATGAAAAGACTCTTCTTCCCCCCTTGAATTGCTTTTGCCCTTCAGTTCTTGTGTGGAGCTATATCTGGCCTCTATGTTCTGTCTCATCTGTTTCATAAATACAATCAATTAAAAAAATTTTTTTTTGAGATTAATTTACACACCATAAAATTCACCATTTAGAAGTGTACAATTCAGTGATTTTTAGTATAGTCACAAAGTGCTGCAACCATCATCACTACTAATTCCAGAATATTTTCATCACTTCCCTAAAGAAACCCCATACCTGTTAGTATTCACTCCCTAACAGCCCTGGCAACCTCTTCCCCCACCCCCACCCCCAGCCCTGGCAACCACTAATCTACTTCTGTCTCTGTAGATTTTCCTATTCTGAACATTTCATATAAATGGGATCATACAATGTGTGGCCTTTTGCATCTGGCTTCTTTCATTTGGCATAATCTTTTCAAGTTTCATTCCTGTTGTAGCATATATCAGTATTTTGTTCCTTTTTATGGCTGAATAATATTCCATTGCATGGATATACCACATTTTGTTTATCCATTCATTAATTGAAGGACATTTGGTCTGTTTCCACTTTTTTGGCTATTATGAATGATGGTGTACAAATTTTTATGAACACATATTTTCATTTCTCTTGGGTATACGTGTACAGATGAAACTGTTGGGTATATGGTAACTCTATGTTTAACTTTTTGAGAAACTGTAGAACTGCTTTCCACAGCAGCTGCATCAATTTACATTCCCACCATCAGTGTATGAGGATTCTAATTTCTCCATATCCTTGCCAACCCTTGTCTGTCCTTTTGATGTTAGCCATCCTAGTAAATGGAAATTGGTATCTCATTGTGGTTTTGATTTGTATGTCCCTTATGACTAATGATGTTGAGCATCTTTTCATGTGCTTATTGGCCATTTGTACATCTTTGGAGAAATGTCTATTCAAATCCTTTGACTCTGTCTTTTCACTGTTGAGTTGTAAGAGGTATTTATATATTCTAAATACTGGAACCTTATTAGGTATTAGAACTTCTAAGCAGACTGTTGTGTCAGCTGCAGACAGGGGCAGTTTTATTTCCTTCTTTTTGATCTGTATGCCTTTTACTTCCTTTTCTTGACTTCTTGCACTAGCTAGAACTTCAAGTACTTTGTTGAATAAGAGTGGTGAGAGTAGACATCCTTGCTTTGTTCCCAGTCTCAGGGAGAAAGCAATCTTTCACCGTTAAGGATGATGGTAGTTCTAGTTGTTTAGGTTTTTTTTTTTTTTTTTTTGCTCATAATTGAGAAAGTTCCCCACTATGCCTATTTTTGGGAGTTTTTATCATGAACGAGTGTTCAGTTTTGTCAAATGCTTTTTTGGATTAACACGATTATGTGATTTTTCTCTTTTAGTCTGTTAATATGATGGATTACGTTGATTCAAATATTGAGCCAGTCTTGCATCCCTGGAAGAAACCTCACTTGTTATGGTGTATATATTGCTGAATTCTATTTGAAAGATTTCGTTAAGGATTTCTGTGTCTATAGTCACGAGAGATATTGATCTGTAGTCCCCTCTCTCTCTCAGTACTGTCGGTTTGGTTTTGGTATTAGAGTAGTTCTAGGTAAAATTAATTGGGAAGTGCTTCTTCCATTTCTACTTTCTATGAGAGATTGTGTAGAATTGACATTTATTCCTCTTTAAATGCTTGGCAAAATTCTGCAATGAAAACATCTGGGCCTGAAGATTTCTTTTTTAGGAGTTTTAAATTACAAACTCAAGTTACTTAATAGTTGCAGGGCTACTGAAATTATTTCATATTGTTGTTTAGATGTGATAGTTTGTATTTTTTGAGGAACTGGTTCATTTCATCTTTGTCAAATTCGTACGTGTGGATGTTCTACACGTAGATGTTCCAAGTGTTCTTTTATTAACCTTTTGAAGTCTGCAGGGTCTATAGTGGTTTCCTCCATGTCATCCCTGAATTTTGTAATTTGCATTTTCTCTCTTTTTTTCTTTGTCATTCTTGCTAGAGGTTTGTCAACGACATTGACCTTTTCAAAGAATCAGCTTTTGGTTTCTTTTATTTTCTCTATTGTTTTTCTGTTTTCAATCTTCATTGATTTCTACTTCTTATAATTTCTTCCCTTTTGTTTGCTTTGGGTTTATTCCTTTATTTCTAATATCTTAAGGTAGTAGCTTAGATGATTGATCTGAGACTGTTTCTTTTTCCTAATGTCAGCATTTAGTGCTATAAGTTTTCCTCTTAGCTCTGCTTTAGCTGTGTCTCACACATTTTAATATGTTGTAGTTTCACTCAATATATTTTTAAAATTTCCCTTGAGACTTCCTCTTTGGACCATGGATTATTTTAAGTCTGTTGTTTAGTATCCAAGTATTTGTTCCAAGTGTTTGTTATCCTTCTGTTATTAGTTTCTAGTTTTATTCCAGTGTGGTCAGAGAACACACTCTGTATGATTTCAATTCTTTTTGATCTGAGGTTTGTTTTATGGCTCAGAATATGAGTGTATCTTTCAATTGTGACATATTTACTGATGTTCTTAGCTCTCTACCGGACTGTAGCCTCCTGGAGGTCAGGAGTTAAGTGTAAATATCTTTGCAGAAGTGAAGGACTCAGCAAACATTTGTGGACTATGCCGCAAACGTTGCCAGACACACTTTGCCTAGGTTCCAGTAACAGTGGTTTATATACAGGAAGAGGGCAAGACATGCAAGCCTACAAGACTTTTGTCTGTAGTTCCACACAGCTACCAGCAGATGGCAACAGTCACTTACCATCTTTCCAAGACTCTTGTTACCTCTTCCCTGCCAAGGGGCCAATTTGCACAAAAGTCCATTCTATGAGTCTTTACTGAGGATCTACCTGAGATCCAGGGTCACACACAGGCACTGGAGGAGGAAGGCAAAGGAGAGATATGAGAAAAGGAAGACTTGGCTCAGTCTTCAGAGGGTACAGTTCAGGAATTGGGGGTCTAGGGAGGGTGGGAAGGAAATGCACACAAAACAATTAAGATCCCCTACAAGATACGGGAACTGTGGGAGCTTGAATGGAGACACAATCTCCTTGGGCCTCAGTTTCTTCATTCGTAAAATCAGAAGGTTGGAATAGATGCTAAAAGAGAGATCACCATGTGCAGATCTAGCTCTGCAAGGTTTTGTGAAGGAGACTGGGGCTGGGTCCAGAAAGATGGGCAGGGTTTGGTAAGGGAGAGGCAATTGTAGAAATAAACAGCTTTGTCCATGCTGCACCTGGTTCTTCCCATTCAGTCCTTTCTTCTTCTCAGCCACTTTCACAGGCTCTGTGCTAGACGCTCTGCTAGGTGCTGGGGGCCCTGAGGTGGGGGAGGGGTGACATGTAAAAGTGGCAAAGACTTTCCCTGATTCCTAGGAGTTCATGGTCTAACGGAGAACTGACATGCCAACAAATATTTACAGTGAAATTTGCCATGCGATAAGAGCTGTCAAAATAGCTAACGTTGATATACCTGTCACCTTATCATTTAAAAAACACGTCTAGAGTATTCCTCAGTCCTGTGAGGTGAGGAAGACAAGGATTCCCATTTTCAAGGAAGCAGAGGTAGAAACATGAAGTACTGGGGTTGAGGTCACACTTCTGGGAGTGGTGGAACGCAGGCTATCACCAGTTTCTCCAGATCCATATCCTGTGGTTTTGTGTACTTCCTCATGCTGCGATAAGACCCCGCTGGTCAGCTACAAAATCGAAAATCTTGGCTCTCAGACCAGAACATCAGAAAACTCCTCCTTTACTCTTTACTAATTAGGGAACAAACAAACCTCTTGGTCCCTTGAGGGAAATCCTGGGCTACTTGGGTAGCATATACTCCCAGAGTGACTGCCAGGGGCTGGTGTCCTTGCCCTGTCCCATGGTTACTGGCTCTCCAGGGACCCTCAGACTCATCCCAGGCTGCTGGGAATCTCATGAGACACTTGCCCCTCCCTGCTGAGCCCCTGACATCAGCAGTGAGTCACTCAATCTCCAGTTCCATTTGGTCAAAAATGGAGTATACTCATGTAGGACCCTGGAGATCCATATGGTTGATGCCCCCAAAGAGACTTCCAGAAGGCCTCTCCGGGTCCCTTCAACTCTGAACTTTTAAGTCTCAAAATCTCAAGTTTTAGTCCTGGTTTCAGCTCAGTCACTCCATCTTTGGGGACCTTTAATTTATAATTTAGTTTTTTAATTTATAATAATCCCTCTCATTTGCATGTAATTTAAAAACTGATAACATGTTCCCACATCCTCATGATTTTTTTTCATTCTTTACAACTCTGTTAGGAAATTTTTCCCTCTAATTTAGAGATAAGAAAATCTAAGGCTCCCAAAATTTATAACTAGCACAAGTGGCAGAGCTTGAATTCAACAGATACTTGACTTATTCAATCAGTAAATATTTATTACGAACCACTGGATGATCAGGTGCCATTTGAGAATATGGAGGCCAACAAATTATGCTCCCCTAGCCTGTGGCAATCATGTTCTAGCAAAAAAGATAGACACAGTAATATATTATTATGTTGCAATGTAATAAGTGCTACAGTAGAATGTTGAGGAAGGTAAGAACAGTGATTGGGTAGCTTCTATATGCTAAGCCCTGCATAAAGGGCTTGGTCACAACTTCCTTTGAGATCAGTCAGGACAAATTAAGTTATGCTCCAGAACAAATAAGCCCAAATCTCAGTTTATGTCCCACTCATACATGTCCCACTCTAACATGGGTGGGCAAGAAGCTTTGCTCACATGGTCACTCAGGGATCCAGGCCAACTGAGGTTCCATCTTGACTACGCTTTTGTGATTGCAATGACAGGATAAAATGAACTCTGAACCAGCAGCTAAATGTTGTGGCCCATAGTGACACCTGTCCATTCACTGTACAGATCCCCCTACAAGACCTCAGTCAACCATAAGGGGGCCTGGAAGTTGTCTTCCTTGTGCCCAGAAAGAAAGAAAGAAAATATTGGTGGGTACTAAAGTCAAATAGGGAGAGCAATGCAGTATCTATAGCATACCATCCACTCTATCAGATTCTGATTCTATGGGAACTCTTCTACAACTCTGTAAGGTTCAGGTAACTGATAGACACGTGAATTCTGTTCCATCTGACAGAAGTTCAATTAAGCGCACTCTCTCTTTGTGGAAAAACCAGTTTGCCTCTATTTGCATATTCATTTCAATATTCTTGATCTGTAAAGGTGTCTGTTTCTCAGATTCTCTTTTGAACCAGTCATAACATCTGCCTGGTTCCCTTATTATGAGTAAAATAAAATCTTTACAGTGTGTTCATTTTTATACCTGTATGAAGCCACGATTTTGCCTTTTTCTGAAAATTATCTTTCAATAATATACTTTAGAGATGAGAAAAGAGGTTCAGAGAGGTTAAGAAACTTGCCCAAAGTCACCAGCTAAACAAGTGGCAGAGGTGGGAATTCCTATCCCTCTGTCTGTCCTCAGAGCCAGGACATGGCAGAAGGTAGGGTTCATTCACTATCAGGATTGAAGAAGACTGGTGTTTACGCTGCGTCTTGGCAAGCAGGGAAGAGCACATGCAGAAACATCGGGAGCTGGGAAGGGCAGGGTGTGTTTGGAGAACACACAGAGCACCACAGTGGCAGGTTGCAGGGGAGCAGAAAGCGTAGGCTGGAATTGTGAAAAGACTCAAACACCCAGGGCAGCTCTGGACTCGACTGTGGGAACAACAGGGAGCATTTTGCGGATTTTAAGTAGGAGAGTAAATGATCAAATCTGTATTTTAGGAAATCGTGTCTGACATTTGTATGGAGAACAGGCTGGGTACACGATCAAAAGCAGGGATGCACCTGTGTTCATAACAATATCATTCACAATAGCCAAAAGGTGGAAATGACCCAGATGCCCATCACCACTGAATGGATACCCAAAATGTGGAATATACATGCAATAGAATATCATTCAGCCTTAAAAGGGACACATGCTGATACATGCCACAACATGGAGAAGCATTATGCCAAATGAAAGAAGCCAGACAGAAAAGGATAAATATTGTATGATTGACTTATATAAGGTATCTAGGAGAGGCAAATTCATAGAGATGGAAAGTAGAAGAGAGGTTACTGAGGACCAGGAGGGAGGAGTAGTGAGTTATTGTTTAATGGTTCAGAGTTTCTGTTTGGCTTGATGGAAAAGTTCTGGAAATAGATAGCGGTGGTGGTCACATGACATTGTGAAGTTACTTAATGCCCCTGAATTATACCCTTAAAAATGGTTAAAATGATACATTTTATGTTATGTATATTTTACCACAATGAAAAATAGTTTTTTTTAAATGGTGGGGAGGGGACTTCCCTGGTGGCGCAGTGGTTAAGAATCCGCCTGCCAATGCAGGGGACACGGGTTCGAGCCCTGGTCCAGGAAGATCCCACATGCCACAGAGCAAGCAAGCTCGTGCGCCGCAACTACTGAGACTGCGCTCAAGAGCCCACGAGCCACAACTACCGAGCCCTCATGCCACAACTACTGAAGCCTGTGTGCCTAGGGCCCGTGCTCCGCAACAAGAGAAGCCACTGCAAGGAGAAGCCCATGCACCACAAGGAAGAGTAGCCCCTGCTCTCCACAACTAGAGAAAGCCCACGCGCAGCAATGAAGACCCAATGCAGCCAAAAATAAATAAATAAATTTATTTTTAAAAAAATGGTGGGGAGACTGCTACAGAGTCCATGTGAGAAATGCCGAGGGCCACTGTTCCCACCTGGATCCTCTTCAAGGCTCACATGCTTTGATTCTATTCTAAAATTGTCTGCTTCTGTTATGCTACTACTATGAATTATCTAATACACCTTTTTTTTTAACATCTTTATTGGAGTATAATTGCTTTACAATGGTGTGTTAGTTTCTGCTTTATAACAAAGTGAATCAGTTATACATATACATATGTCCCCATATCTCTTCCTTCTTGCGTCTCCCTCCCTCCCACCCTCCCTATCCCACCCCTCTAGGTGGTCACAAAACACAGAGCTGATCTCCCTGTGCTATGCGGCTGCTTCCCACTAGCTATCTATTTTACATTTGGTAGTGTTTATATGTCCATATATACACTACCACTCTCACTTTGTCCCAGCTTACCCTTCCCCCCCCCCATGTCCTCAAGTCCATTCTCTAGTAGGTCTGCGTCTTTATTCCCATTCTGCACCTAGGTTCTTCATTACCTTTTTTTTTTTTTTTTAGATTCCATATATATGTATTAGCATACAGTATTTATTTTTCTCTTTCTGACTTACTTCACTCTGTATGACAGTCTCTAGGTCCACCACCTCACTACAAATAACCCAGTTTTGTTCCTTTTTATGGCTGAGTAATATTCCATTATATATATATGTGCCACATCTTCTGTATCCATTCATCTGTCGATGGACACTTAGGTTGCTTCCATGTCCTGGCTACTGTAAATAGAGCTGCAATGAACATTGTGGTACATGACTCTTTTTGAATTATGGTTTTCTCAGGGTATATGCCCAGTAGTGGGATTGCTGGGTCGCATGGTAGTTCTATTTTTTGTTTTTTAAGGAACTTCCATGCTGTTCTCCATAGTGGCTGTATCAATTTACATTCCCACCAACAGTGCAAGAGGGTTCCGTTTTCTCCACACCCTCTCCAGCATTTACTGTTTCTAGATTTTTTGATGATGGCCATTCTGACCGGTGTGAGATGATATCTCATTGTAGTTTTGATTTGCATTTCTCTAATGATTAGTGATGTTGAGCATTCTTTCATGTGTCTGTTGGCAGTCTGTATGTCTTCTTTGGAGAAATGTCTATTTAGGTCTTCTGCCCATTTTTGGATTGGGCTGTTTGTTATTTTGATACTGAGCTGCATGAGCTGCTTGTAAATTTTGGAGATTAATCCTTTGTCAGTTGCTTCATTTGCAAATATTTTCTCCCATTCTGAGGGTTGTCTTTTCATCTTGTTTATGGTTTCCTTTACTGTGCAAAAGCTTTGAAGTTTCATTAGGTCCCATTTGTTTATTTTTGTTTTTATTTCCATTTCTCTAGGAGGTGGGTCAGAAAGGATCTTGCTGTGATTTATGTCACGGAGTGTTCTGCCTGTGCTTTCCTCTAAGAGTTTGATGGTGTCTGGCCTTCCATTTAGGTCTTTAATCCATTTTGAGTTTATTTTTCTGTATGGTGTTAGGGAGTGTTCTAATTTCATTCTTTTACATGTAGCTGTCCAGTTATCTAATACATCTTTGATATAGTGCCTGGGCTAATGCCTGACACACATTAAATACTTAATACCAATGTATTGTAGGAAGGAAGGAAGGAATAAAAAAAACAGAACTCCACAGCAGTGGCTCTCAGCAGACACGGCAGAGAGGGAGTAGCATCATAGAATCACAGGGAAGCCTTTCCTACATAAACTTACTCCTGCCCTTCAAGGAATGGTGTCCCAGTGCCACGCCCAAATTCCAATGCAGTCTCAGGTGGGATGGAGGCTGGGGGATAAGCAATCAGGTGAGGTGGACTCCTGGCAGGTGAGAAACCCAGGCATACAGATGGATTGGAGCCTTGGTAGACACTGGGACCCTGAAACAGAGAAGAGAGAAGCTGTGGATGGAGAGGTAGGAGCCAAGGATTGGCCAGAGTGGGGTTGGATCCTTAGAAGCCAATCACAGTTCTTCTTTCCTCTACCTCCCAGCTCTGGTCCTTAATGACCTTGCCTCCTCCATTATTATCCACTGTTTCAGCTGAAGCTGTGACTCTGCAGGTCCATTAAGGTTCTCCTGGGGCTGTCAGGCTCCACCAAGTGCATTAGAGTGGAGACGGTGCGGGCAGAGAGGCACCACTCACCCACCGGCCTGCCCGTCAACTCCCCACACCTCCCCCCAACCAGAAACCCCAGCAAATTCAAGGAGCTTGACTAAGGACGTCTGCACCAAGCGGTTCCCAGCGTCCTACATAATAATTCCTCCTCCTTGTGAAGAAGTTTTCTCATTCCGGGACGTCCTGCACGTGATCTGCACGTTGCAGGCAGCAGAGCCAGTGGCTGGGAGTTCGGGCTTGGACTTAGGCTGCCTGGCTCGGGGCCCAGCACCATCGCTTATCACTTTGCGGATCTAAGATAAGTTCCTGAACCTGAACTCTCCATTAACCCCGGTTTCCTTACCAGGAAAGTGGAGACTGTAGAGACACTAAGCTCAAGGGGTCGCCCTGAGGTCTAAATGAGGTAATGCATTAAAAGCTGAGGGTGCAGGGCCGGGTCTATGGTCGGTGATTAACTATATCAGTTGCTGCCGCTGGGTCTTCTGTTGTCTTTATTATTGTTACAATGAGAAAGTCGGACAAGATGATCTCAGGGTCCTCTCAGGGGCTAAAATTCTGTTCATTCATTAAATGTTTTTTGAGCATGTATTGTATGCAAAGCACTCTTCTAGAGGCTGAGGATACAGCTGTGAAAGAGAAAAATCTCTGCATTCACATTTGTGGGGGGAGGGGAGCTATATGATGAGCAATAAATAAACATAATAAATAAGTAAACTAGATAGTGCATTGGAAGGAAAGAGCTCTGAAAGAATAGAAGTGGTGGGGAGGCGCTCAGCAAAAGCCTCAATGAGAAGGTGACCTCTGAGCAAAGACTTGAAGGAGGTGAGAGCATGAGCTCTGCAGGTATCTGAAAGAAGAATGTTCCAGGGATGGGCAATAGCCAGTGCAAAGGGCCTGAGGTAGAATTGTGCCTGGCTTTGTTAGATGAGATAGTATAATGAAAGAGAAGCGAGTGAAGTGAAGAAGATTAGCAGGTGGCATCAGAGAGATAATAGGGGACAAAGCATGTAGGGTCTTGTGGCTTATTGTCAAGACCTTGGCTCTTGCTGTGCACTGGTACGAAATTGAATCTGAGAGACAGTTTTGGGTGAAGCAGAAAAGAATAGCTTTATTGCTGTACCAGGCAAAGGGGGCCACAGTAGGCTAATGCCTGCAAAACTGTGTGTGGCAACCTGGGGATGGGGATGGGGGTGGGGGGTGTGTGTGTGTGAGAAGTCTTATAACCCAGGGGCGGGGTTGTTGATAAGGATCAGTGTGTCTGCAAGGCCCGCATTCCTTCAATCCGGAGATCATCTGGCATCAACTGGTGATGGGTGAACTGTGACCTTCTCTCTGGAGTGAAGAATGCTTCACCTAGCAGTTAACATCTTCCATTGGTTGGGGGCTTTAGTTCTGCATAAGAGTTCAAAGATATTGTTCTGTGTATCCCTTGAGGGGGAACCAGGACCTGCCCCAAGGCTGCACTATTGTATCTTGACTTCTGCTACCTTGTCTCTGCATCGCCTCCCTTCCCTGCTTAGAACCTGCCCTTTGGAACTCAGGGAAGGTCATAGAGGCTGAATGAAGTCTATTTCCTACACACAAGAAACAGGGGACACAGAAAGCCTTTTGTGCCCAGGAGCCCCACAGTGTCCTGCTCGGTTTCATTGCTAAGAGAGGAATGGGGGACTGTGGCAGTGGGGGCAATGAAGAGGTGGTAGACTCAAAGGATTGCAGACCCCACAGAACTGGAGTCAGGTTCTAGAGGAGGAAGGTGGAAGGATAAGAGGTGGTGGTCAGTGAGTGGAAAGCACAAAATCGAGTGATTGATATCTATGAAGTCAAGGGTATGAACTTGGGAATGGGTGGCTGGGATTGGGTGCAGGACGAGGAGCTGAGAACCGGGGATGCGGGAGGATGATTTGCGTGCAAATGGAAATCACCGGGAATCGAGACGGAGTAATGTTGATGAGAGTGACAGTGAGCCAGGAAGCTAGAATCATCAACGTTTTAAAATGCAGATTTTATTATCACTCAGGTATGGCAAGGCTGACAGATCGGGAGACAACTGCCATTGAAAAAGTAGTTTGTTAGACTCACAGATCCCATGAGAAGGCAGAGGGAGAAAGGAAAATGGCAAGAGCCTTTGTTGTGGTTTTAATGGGCGAGGAGGGTCAATAGGTTTAGGATTGGCTCCTTTGGATAATTTCAGCGGGCTCTGGGGTATGATAGGGCCGTCCCTAGTTGTCTGGTACCTGGCCCAGGGGAGATTAGGGCAGGTGGGTAGGGGCCTGGAATGAGCACCCCATAAAGGAGTGGGTTAAGGTGTGAACCCTGGGGTACGGGGTTTGCGTATGAAAGGTACACTCCCAGGGAAGTTGCCATCTCTAGGAATTAGCTGACCTGGGACGGGTGGTTCCAAGGGAAGGTTCCAGACCCAACATCTCCTTCCTTGTCTGCTACAGTTGCCTGAAACTCCTTAAAGAGAGGACAGAACCTCCCATCCCACAGCCATCATGAAGGGGAGGGGAAAGAAGGAGGGGAGGGGAGGAGGCTGATTCTTTGGTTTACTAGACTTAGAGAACTACTATTTGATATTTTAAAACTCTAAACATTACAACTTTGATAAAAATAAAAAATTTTAAAGGAAAAAAAAATACGAAAGATAATTCCAGCATTGTTTCCTTGGATCTAAGAGTTTACTATGGTAAGAATTAGTTAAATACTTATTTTACAGATGAGGAAGTTGAGGGTCAAAGAGGTTAAGTGATGAGTACATAGTTAGCAAGTGGGTCTGGCACCTGGCCTCAGGTCGGCTGACCCCAAAATCTGTGCTTCCCCAGCTGCACAGGCTCACTGTCAAAGGAAGAAATGACCAGCCACCTGGTGCATGGACATTGGGAAGGTTCCAGGCCCAACATCTCCTTCCTCGTCTGCTACAGATGCCCGAAACTCTTTTAAGAGAGGACAGAACCTCCCACCCCACAGCCATCATGAAAGCAAGGACTCTCCCTTGATGCTCATCGGCCACTTTTATTGTGAGTCCTCTTTCGTGTGTTAAGAATCTGGATTTGGGAATTCCCTGGAGGTCCAGTGGTTACGACTCCAAGCTTCCACTGCAGGGGGCCTGGGTTCGATCCCTGATTAGGGAACTAAGATCCTGCAAGCCACCAGGTGTGGCCCCCCCCACCAAAAATAGAATCTGGTCTGGGTTCCCTAAATAGAACTAGCAGACATCTGTTATACCTGGGCCCTTTTCTTTTCCCAACAGCACCCCTCTCCCAATAAGGACAACCTCAGAGGGAGGGTAAACCCAAAGTACCTGCCCATTAAGACAGAAAACTGTCAAAGGGACACCTTTGACATCCTTTCTCTAACTGTCCTGCTCAGCCTGACCTAAGCTCAGATACTCTCTCCCAAGATTTTGAATCTTGAGCAAGTGCTTGAAGGCTGAAGAAGGAAGGGATGGATCCACCAGAAAGGTTTACTGTAAGACCTATCATGTAGCTCCAGCTTCTGCGCTGTGTTGGTTGTCTACTGCTGTGTAACAAATTGCCCCAAAAAGTAGTGACAGAAACAGTTAATGTTCATTATCTCACAGTTGGGAATTCAGGCGTAGATTAGCTAGGTGTTTCCAGCTTACGGTTTCCCATGGTTTCATCCAACGTGCCCCCAGGGGCTGCAGTCATCTGAAAGCTCGAATGCAGCTGCAGGATGGGTTCCCAAGGTGATTCATTCACACATGTGGCTATTGGCAGAAGTCCTTAGTTCCTTGCCTTGTGGGCCTCTCCCTGGGCCATTTGAGTGTCCTCATGTCATGGCAGCTGGCTTCCCCCCAGTGAGGTGCAGGGCCTTTCACCACCCAGTCCCCAAATGCACACTCTGTCACTTCTGCTTTGTCCTATTCGTTAGAAGCCAATCACTATGTCCAGCCCACATTCAAGAGGAGGAGAATTAGGCTCCACCCCTTAAAGTGTGGATTGAAGATTTTGTGAACATAACTTGAAATCACTGATGAGTCCTTTGTAGCTGGCATGGTTTTCCCCTTTGCAAGCCTTATTCTCCTGCCTGCTCCACCTGCATAACAGGGCTGGCTTTGCTTCATGGGCCTATGACCTGTGTGTGCAGTTTTACAAGGCTTTGCACTTGGAAGGGTCCCATACTTGGTTCAATGCTCTGCTGTTGTTGTCTTGAAATTCTTGATCCTTTTTGAAAAAGGGACCCTGCGTTTTCATTTGGCACTGGCCTCTCCAAATTATGTAACTAGTCCTGCCAGATAGTCTTCCTATAAATTCCCGTGTGTTTGAATGAGCCAGAATTATTAACTCTTTCCTTCTTTCTTCTTCTTGCCTCCCTCTTTCTCTCCTTCTTTCTTCCTTTCTTCCTTCCTTCCTTCCCTCCTTTTTCTTTCTTTCTTTCTTTCTTTCTTTTATTCTTTCTTTCCTTCCTTCATTCCTTCCTTCTCCCTCTCTCCCTCCCTCCTTTCCTCCTTCTTTCCTTCCTTCCTTCCTTCCTTCCTTCCTTCCTTTCTTTCTTTCTTTCTCTCTCTCTTTCCTTCTCTTTCTTTCTTCTTTCTTTCTCTCTACGAAAGCTCTATGATAGAGTAACTTTTCCCATTCATATTTGTATGCACTCTAGACCAGCATGTAGAGACACTGAGCCAGTGTTTCTTGATGAATGCAAACTGACACAAATGTAAATTATATATCAGATCCTAAGAACAGTTTCTGATTATGTGCTTCTTAAGGGGAAAGATAGTATCTTCTGTGGTCATCCCTACATCTGTGGACAGGGATAGCAAGTGGTCATTAAATATTTAATTGAAAAAAAGAACAGACAAGAAAGGAAAATGAAATCCCAGATATGTCTAACTCCAAAGCTCATGCTTTCTCCTCTATACCATTCTATTTCAAGTGATTCATATTGCTTTAGAATCTGTGGCATTTGTGTGTCTATGTCCCTGTATTATTTATCAGGCTGACAATGCCTTGCCACCAGACTGAAAGTTCCATGCAGGCAAGGACCATGTCTGTCTCTCTGCCTGTGTCGTCCTCCTGCACAAAATCAGCCATGGACATTAGCTGAATGAACGAGAAATGGGATTGGAGCCACAGGATAAGAGGCAAGATGAAAACACAAACGAAGTTCTATTCTCCTGAGTTTCTCAACTGAACATATTTTTACAGGTATGTAAGTCCCTGGAAAGGAGGTTATATCCCCACATTAGAAGGAGAGGGTTAAGTGTTCTGAGTAGCAGGTGTGTTAGTCTACTCAGGCTGCCATAACAAAGTGCCACACACCTGGTGGCTTAAACAACACAAATTTATGTTCTCACAGTTCTGGAGGCTAAAAGTTCAAGGTGTTGGCAAGTTGGTTCCTTTTGACACCTCTCTCCCTGGCTTGTAGATGGTCACCTCCTCCTTGTGTCCTCACATGGCCTTCCCTCTGTGTATGTTTCGGTGTCCTAATCACCTCTTCTTATAAGGACAACTGTCATTGGATTAAGGCCCACCCCAAAGACCTCATTTAATTTAATTACCTCTCTAAAGACCTTATCTCCAAAAACAGTTACATTCTAAGGAACTGAGGGTTTGGACTTCAACACATGAATTTGGGTGGACGCATTTAGCCCATAACAGCCCATTGCTGCTAAATGATGGAGAGATGGGTGGGGGCAAAGGCTGCCAGACAGGCCCTGTCGTATGGTCAGGAGCACAGAGACGTGGTCCTGGAAAGGACAAGAGTCTTTCAGGAAGTGGTTTTGTAGGGGAACTTGCTTCATCCCAGAGTGTAACTGAGAACTTGGGATCACCCTTGGCCCTATTTTCCATGTGCCCTGCCACCCACCATGGCCCTGCTTACTGCCACCTATAGAAGCCCTCCACCCTCTCTTACTCACTGCTGCTGGAGTCTGGCTGGCTCCTTCAGTTCTTCCTGAAAATGACCTCAGCAGCCCTTTTTATTGGTTGGAGACCATTAGGAACTACAGAGAAAAAAGTGTTACTCAAGAAAGGCTCTGTTTCTCCATAATCAAGAAAACTGATGGGTATTGTAAAATGGAACCCTGGGCAAATAAGGATGGAAGTTTGGTCCAAACACTGTATCAGAAAGAAGTCCTTCCCTAGTCTACACGTGTTAGTTATCCAGATTGCAAAATTCACAGTCCGATGAAATGTACCTGTTTTTTTGTAAGCGAGCTGGAGTTCTCCTTTGAGCTCCTGGCCTTCCAGAGGGCAGAGCCCATCTCCAGCAGTTCAGGGTCTCATGGTGCCTTTCCCCACGGGGCTCTTATAGTGCTAAGGAATGTGGGGGGCGGGGCCATCAGGTCCTTGGTTGTCAGCATCTGTCCACACTGACACCCCCGAGACATCCTTGTGCCCCCTGTGCCCTCAGAGCACGGTCCCCACAAATCGATGCTGGCTCCCTGGGCCACTGCCCACAGCTCTTGGGTTCATGGGAGACATTCTGACTTCTCTGGTTTGAGGATGGGAAAGCCTGATATTTCCTCCGTTCTTTCCTATCTACTGTTTATGGCATAACTGTGCCCTTCCAGGCTTTGGAAACTCAAGCTCTAGGCTTCTGTAACCCCAAAGCATTTCTTTCTGCTTTTCTGCTGTATCTCTCTTCCCCTGAGGCAGTAAATGCCACTGGGTAAGGGGCAAGGGAATATACAGTGGGAAGCGTGGTGAGGGGGGACCTCAGTGACGTACTGCAAAAATATGGGGTTGACCAAGAAGTTCGTTCGGGTTTTCCGTAACATCTAATGGAAAAACCTGAACAAATTTTTGGCCAACTCAGTATTATCCTGCCACACCCCTAGTCACAGATTTCTCCCTTCAGGGAATTTTTCTTCTGATTTTGCTCTATCTCACGTCCAGTGTGAATGGCCCCATCAACTCTCACCCCCAGTTCTTTGTCTCCTCCTTTCCCGGAGGTGATACCCGGTCCCACTTTAGAATCTCACTGCCAGATGGGGAACCTCACCTTCCCTGCAGAAATCCTCTCCCAATCCTACCCCTCTCTGGACACAGCCTAAATGTCTTCCACCTGTCTTCTCTCTCATGACCTTGGACTCCACTCTGTGCTTTCGTGGCAGCCTGCATCTCTGCATTCCTGCAGCCCCTCATCATCTTTCCCTTTTTCTGCTCCTCCCCATTTCTCCACCTTCACTTTTCCTGACACATGATTTGGATTAGTGCCATAGAGCTACAGTGACAACTTCCCTTGCTCGTGTTTAGTTCACTTCTCAACTCACTGCAAGTTAGCATCTGTGTCGTAAAGCATTGATCTTACCCAAGGAGAGGGCTGGCTTTGCCTTCAGCTCCTGGTTGGTGATCTCAAAGCCCTTTGAGCATCCTGTCTGATAAGAGCATCTCTGTTTACCTGGGGGCCTTGGCCACACTGGACAGTCTAACAGTGTGATTTATCATTGGGGCTTGGGGCCACACAGTATCAGCTTGACCTTTGGAGGGGGTGGAGACTAAAGGGCAACCACCATGTCTATGTGATGGAGCCTCATTAAAATTCTGCACACAAGGCTTGGGGGTGGGGGGCTTCCCTGGTTGGCGATACTCCATGCATATTGTCACATGTCGTTGCTGGGAGAAGTTAGCACTGCCCACACCTCCACTGGGAGGGAAAACTGGAAACTCCAGGTGCAGAGCCCTCCCAGACTCTGTCCTTAGAGGATTTCGATTTGTGTCCTTTCACTGTACTAAACTGTAACCACAAGTCTAACAGCTTTCAGTGAATTCTGTGAGTCTTTCCAGTGAATTATCAAACCTTGGGGGCCCCTGAACATTGCAGCATCCATACACGTACGCAAACTTCTGCATCAGAGGCACAACTTTCCACTTTCGAGGTCCTCTCCCATTCATCCTCTGTGACCTTTGACACTTTTATTGGCCCCCTTTTTTCTTGCAATGCTCTCCTGCCTGGGCTCTGATGGCACTGAGATCTGCTGACCTCCCTTCTACTTCTCCGTCCTCATTTTCTCAGTCTCCTTTTCCTTGACCATTTCTTGTGGATGCTTCTTATGACTTCTCCAAGTGATAACTAAACACAGTGGGGTGGAAGCTCAGACCCAGATCCTTGTTGTTACAAATCCCTGACTTGGTCCCCTGTACTGTCCCCTTGCTCCTTAGTCATCCTGACCTGTGTGAATAATTTAAAACCAGGTAAACTTTAAATATGTATACTTAGTATATTCTAGATACATGTCCCTTATTGGATAAATGTTTTGAAAATATTTTCTCCCAGTGTGCGGCTTGCTCCAAGTTTCTCTCTGTATCCTCCTCTCTTCTCTCATTCAGGCCCACAGCTTCCCCTCTCCTCTCTATGAGGGTGGCACTCAGCTTACATCTACAGCTCTGACAGCCCTTCTGAGGTTCCAGTAGCCTGATGTACATCTCTGTGTGGCATTTGAACCCCGGAGTGTCCACAAGTGAACTCATTATCTTTCCCTGCTAGTGCAGGAGAAGATCAGCTTGCCCTGCAGACACTTGACCCTGGTCCATCACTGGAGTCAATTCAGCACTGTCCCCCCACTCCTGGTTTGCAGGCTGCTTGTCCGGCTTTAGCTGGGGTTCCCATTTTGGCTTAGTTCCTGTCTCCCTGGCTTCTGACTTGACACAGCCCCAGGCTCCAGTATCAGGTTCTGCCTTAGCTCCTGATTCAACCAGGATAGGTGACCCATCCCAGCTTACTTGGCCTGGTCAGGTGTGGGGCACCCCAGACCGCTCCTGGTAGGTCTCTGCTGCCCTGTTACTGGTCACCACCCTTCTCTACAATCTATCCTGACTCCCCTACAACACACACACACACACACACACACACACACACACAGAGTTAACATTTTGAGTACCAGCATGAACATTCCAAGATCTGGCAAAGCCTTTGGATAATAAAGTATAAGTCATTCCTGCATAACTAAGGAAAGTTTTCAGTCTTGGAGCTCCTACTGTACACCAGCTGGTAATAAGCTGAGAGTCTGTTTCAACCAACATTAAAAGTACTTCTTGGGGTGTGTTTTGTTGTTTCTGTGTTTATCGACTATTATGTTTACATTTTCTTAATTTTATTTTCTAAATTAAAAGATCCATAAAAGCAATAATCTCTATCTCTATAAAACCCTATCTCTGGGACTCCCCTGGTGGCACAGTGTTTGAGAATCCACCTGCCAATGCAGGGAACATGGGTTCGAGCCCTGGTCCAGGACGGTCCCCCATGCTGCGGAGCAGCTAACTAAGCCTGTGCACCACAACTACTGAGCCTGCGCTCTACAGCCTGTGAGCCACAACTACTGAGCCCCCACCTGCCACAACCACTGAAGCCCACGTGCCTAGAGCCCGTGCTCCACAACAAAGACAAGTCACTGCTATGAGAAGCCCGCGCACTGCAACGAAGAGTAGCCCCCACTCACCGCAACTAGAGAAAGCCCACGTGCAACAACAAAGACCCAATACAGCCAAAAATAAAATAAATAAACGTGTAAATTTATAAATAAATAAATAATAATACTTAAAAAAAAACCCTATCTCCATCTCATAACAAGTATTAGCAGCCTAGAATATGTTGTTTCATACCCTTTTCTGTGTTCATTCACATACAAAAGCTTATCTACAGCTCTATGCAAATTTTGTTTGCTTGTTTCTACCAAAGTAGAATCATTCTATACATATTACTTTGCAGCTTGCTTCTTCTCTTCCTTTTGACAATTTAACACAGACATTCTTATAATTCAGTAAATACAGATCTAACTCTACCTTTTTTTCTTACGTATTCATACACACATATGCACACATAGAGAGATATACGTTTTACGTTTGCATAAATGGGATCCAAGGGATTGAAACTGGGCCCTGGGCAGTGAAAGTGCAGAGTCCTAACCATTAGACCGCCAGGGAACTCCCTCCAATTCTTCTTTAATCCCACAAATATCTGGAGAAATGTGGCACTCTCCTACCTCTATTCTCTACCTTGCCTCCTTGTGTAAGATGTGTTTTTATTAACGTGTGTATCCATAACCAAACAGTAAATTTATAACCCCATTAGTCCTGTGCCTTCTCCAGACTAGGAGCTCAACCAATGTCTGCTGAGTGAATGAAAGCTATACTATTATTCTTCCTGGTTTACACTGGGTTAAGAGGCTCAGAGCATTAGCTAACCTGCTCAAGAACCCACAACTAAAATTCAATGGAACCAAATGTAAAATAGATGGTTAATGGGAAGCAGCCACATAGCACAGGGAGATCAGCTCGGTGCTTTGTGACCACCTAGAGGAGTGGGATAGGGAGGGTGGGAGGGAGACGCAAGACAGAGGAGATATGGGGATACATGTATATGTATAGCTGATTCACTTTGTTATGAAGCAGAAACTAACACACCATTGTAAAGCAATTATACTCAATAAAGATGTTAAAAAAAAAAATTCAGTGGAGCAGCAGCTCAGACACAGATCCTTGTCATTGTAAAGTCTGTATGTAGTTCCCTACACTGTCTTCTTGTGCCTGGGTCATCCTGATCTGTGTGAACAATTTAAAATCCAAGCCACGCAAACTTTAAAAATATATACTTGATATATTCTAGTTACAAATTCTTTGTTGGATGAATGTTTTACAATGATCTTTTCCCAGTCTGTGCCTTCCTTTTCATTTTCATAGCTGTCTTTTGAAGAGCGAAAGTTTTTAATTTTGATGAAGTCCTTTTTATTGATTTTTTTTTCTTTTTGTACTTCATGCTTTCGGTGTTGTATTTAGCAAACGTTTGCCAAACCTAAGGTCACTATGATTTTCTCCTGTTTTCTTTTATAAGTTTTAAGTCTTAGTTTTCAGACATGTCTATGATCCATCTAGAGTTAATTTTTGTATTGATATATGGTGTGAGGAAAGGACTGAAGTATTTGGATTTTTTTTTTTAATCGTTATCCAATTGTTCTAGCACCATTTGTTAAAATAGATTATCTTTCTTCCTTTGAATTTCCTGGTACCTTTTTGGAAAATCAACTGACCGTATATGTGTGGGTCTATTTCTGGGCTCTCTAATCTGTTCTATTGATTGATATATCTACCTTTTCACCAATACCACGCCGTTTTGACTATTGTAGCCTTGTAAGTCTTGATCTTGTAATGTAAATAGTGGAAATGTGTTCTGTTTCAAAGTCATTTTGGATAGTCTAGATCCTTTACCTTTCCATATAAATTTTAGAATCACCTTACTAGCTTTTACAAAAAAGCTGCTGGAAATTTGATCAGAACTGCATCAAATCTGTAAGTCAATTTGGGAAGAACTGGCACCTTAACAAAATTGAGTCTCAGACCCATGACCATGGTATAGCTCTCCACTATTTTAGTCTTCTTTATGTCTTTCAGGAATGTCTTAGTTTTCAGCGTACATGACTTTCATGTCTTTTGTCAAATTTATCCCTAAGTGCTTCATATTTTTGAAACTATTCTATATGGTATTGTTTTAAAATTTCTGATTGTTAACTGCTAGTGTACAGAAATACAATTGAATTTTGTATGTTGACTCTGATTCCTTCAGCCTTGCTAAACTCACTTATTCATTCAATAAAAAGACAAACCCAATTAAAAGATGGGCAAAAAATTTAAGAAGCAGCGTATTGGCATAGCCTCAAAGTATCTCCCCCCAACTTTTATTTATTACAAAGGGAAAAACAGTAACTTCACAGTGGAGAAAAATGATAGACACCACCACCATCCTGCAACTCTGTTTATTCTTATTTCAATACAAAAAGGTTTTTATAATGGGCAAAAGATTTAAATAAACACTTTACCAGAAGGAATATACAGATGTCAAATAAGAATCTGAAAAGACAATCAACATCATTAGTTATTGGGGAAACACAAATTTAAAAACCAATAAGATATCACCACACACTCATTAGAACGGCTAAAATCTAAAAGTCTATCATATCAAGTGTTGACAAGGATGTGAAGCAACTGGAACTCTCTGATGGTGGGAATGTAAAATGGCACAACTATTTTGGAAAACAGTTTGGCAATTTTTTAAAAACTTAAACATACACACAACCCAGACATTCGATGCTAGATACTCACCTACGAGAAATGAAAGCATATGTTCATACAAAGACTTGTACACAACTGTTCATAGCATCTTTCGGGGAGGAGGGTAATAGTCAGAAACTGGAAAGAATCCAAATGTCCATCAGCAGGTTAATAGATAAACAAATTGTGGACTTATCCATACCCTGGAATACTACTCAGCAAATAAGAGGAACAAACTATTGATACATGTAACAATATACATAAATTTCAAAATAACGATTCTCGGTGAATAAAGGGGGACAAGAAAGAGTACATCCTGTATGATTCTATTTATATAAAATTCTAGAAAATGCAACTAATCTATAGTGGCAAAAAGCGGATCAGTAATTGCCTAAGTACAGAGGTTTGGGAGGAAGTAAGACCGGATTGCAAAAGGGCATGAGGAAACGTTTGGGGTCGATGAATATGTTCTTGACGTGGTGATGTTTTCATGAGTCTTTATATGTATGTCAAACCTCATCAGATTGTATACTTTAAATATATGCAGTTTAATATATATTAATTATATCTCATCAAGCTATCAACATATGTATACGTGGGCTCCAGGAACCCGTAGGAACAGTGTGGTCAGCTTATGTATCATAAGATATTAAATCAGATCCAAACTGGGTGTGGGGTAGGGCAGATTTCACCAGTTGTGGAGAGGCAGGTAATAAGACAGCTATGATCCCCCTGTGGGTTTCCCAGAGATAGATTCCACGTCTGGAAACGGCATCCCTAGAACGTATAAAACAAGTGGTTTCAACGTTGCTGGGAGAGTTGCTAAGAGCTGAAGGAAGCAGGCAGGGTCCTGAAGTTTACTTCCTGGGGGAGGATTTCCCTCTACCCTTGGCAAAGGGTTTTGCTGCTGCGGCAAGTGGGAAATCTTATTTTTAACTTACTCTAGAGTTTCACAGTGGAAGGTAACTCGCTTGAATCTTTCTCCACAGGGTGCCTCCAAACCACAGATTCCTGACTCCTACTCTGGTTTATTCTAATAAGAAGTAGGCTGATCCCTTAATCCCTGTTTAAAGGGCTGCTGTTTATTGAAGCCATAAACTCAGGGCAAAGGATCATAAATCACTCTTTAGCTGGGTCCAGAGCAGGAGGTGGGTACAGAACAGAATGGGCTCAGAGAAGTAAAGCTTAGGAAGCTTGTCTGTTTTCTTTGTAGGCAGACTCCTGTGAGCCCCTCCCCACCCCCACCCCATGCTGGGAACCTCCAGATCCGGCCTCCACTCTTCTCCACTCTGCTCTGAGCCTGCAAGGAGGGGAGGGGCAGACCTGACCCATCACCCTTAGCCCTCCTGCCTCCAGCTGGGTTTGGCAAAGGGGAGGCACTAGTAGGAAATGAGAGGAGGGGAAAGACAGAGACTGCCGTCTCCCGGTGACTGGTTTTCTGCCTTAGATCACAATTCTTGTCAGGTGCCTCCTCTCCCATGATTAGAGCAAAGAATCCAAAACTAGGTGACAGCTAACCCCATCCCAGAGCAACCCAAGGAGAGCCACTCCTAAGGCCTCCCCTAAGAACACAATCTAAGAAGGCGAAACCAGTGTTCTTGCTATGCAAGTGTAGCCTCAACGCAATTCCCCTCCATCACGATGCCACCCTTAAATCCTTCTTCTACAGGAATTCTGGCCCCGACACTCCCTCCCCGCATTCCCTTTGTCCAAACCTATTCACAGAACCTCCCACGGGACCGAACTCTCTCCGCTCCTCGCTAGTGGAGGCCCTCGTTGTCTCACCTACTGCTGGAGTCTCCGCATTGGTTCCCTCCCTTCCCTCTCGCCCCCATAATCCCGTCCATACAATGCCAGCTGGCAAAGCCTTCAGTAGCTTCCTAGTGCCTACCGAGGCCCACCCCCTCTTCCCCTTCTCTACTGAATGTGCAAATTTTTATCAAAAGCTCTTAGTTTTTTTTTTTTAAAGTAACGGCTTTCTTTGAATTTCAAAAGCATTTATTTTAAAAACACCAAAATTGGCACTGAACGGAAAACTTTTAACTTTCTTCAGCATCTCCGCTAAGGATCACACTTCCCTCTGCCTGTCGGTACCCTGGCTGACGACTGAGCAGGATGGGAGGGGTGTCCCAGAGCCGGGGATAAATATAAAGTGTCTGAATACGTTCTGGCCAGATCCAGATGATGAGAGGTTTGGAAAGGTGTCGAGAAGTTTCCACTGACCCGACCCAGCCCAGCGCTCCCTGGTTTGAGAACATTACAAAAGGGATGGGCAGGGATTCGGGGCAGGGGGAGGATAAGGGAGGAACAGAGGGAGCTGGGCGGGAGTCGCTACCCATGGCGGCCAGGTCTGCAACAAGCTGACCCAACCTGCGCAAGCCGGGCCTCGAGGCAGCGCATCTTGGGACTCCGGCCGCCGAGCCGGTCCAACGCGCGCTCTCTCGTCCCCGGCCCGAAAGGAGTAAATAGGCCAGTCCCAAGCGGACCCGGATTCCCTGCGAGCGGTCCGACTCCCCGCCAGCTTGACTCCCGCCCACCAAGCCGGGATCTCGCAGCAGCCCCGACACTGGGAGAGCGCTGGTCGCGGGGAAGACTCGAGCGCCGGCAGGGCAGGGAGAGCGGTGCGCTGGGCGTCGGGGGAGGGGAGGGCGAGGGCAGGTCAGGGCCGCCCCAAGCCCCGCCCCAGGCCCGCCCCCGCCAGGGGAGGTGGGGCTCGGTGACGGACAGGCCTCCGGGCCGGTCACGGCCCGCCTCACCGTCCCTAGGGCCCAGCCGGGTAGGGCGAGTCAAGGGGCTCTGGAGAGGGCGGGGGCGGACGGGGAAGCCTCTAGGCAGGGGCGGGGCCTCAGGAGAGTAGCAGTGCTCTCAGCCAATGGGAGGCGGGAGCCGTCCCGTTAGCGCCGGATCCCAGTGGGTAGGGCGGGGCGGGCGGCGCAGAGGGGATCCCGGGGCTGCTGAGGGCCCCTGACTCGGCTCCGCGGGGCGACATGGACCGGATGACTAGCTCCATGAAGCAAGTACCCAACCCCCTGCCAAAGGTGCTGAGCCGACGTGGGGTCGGCGCGGGGATGGAGGCGGCGGAGCGGGAGAGCTTCGAGCGGACTCAGGTGAGGACCGGGGGACCCCGGGTCGCGCATGGCTGGGGCATCCCGAGAGACGCAGTGTCCTGGAGCGGACTTGAAGGGAGTAGGGGTCTTGCAGACCCAGGAAAGGACAGAGCAAGGGGACCGCGAGAGAGGGCATCTGGTGCGCAGGTCAGGGCGGTCAGGGAAGGTCGGGGACCCCGGGGGCACCCGGCTGGCCTGGGGAACAGGGCAGGGCGGCTCCGAGGAGCTGACATGATCCGTGCGGCGCGACTGAGGGGAGCCGATCCCGGCGGGACAAGGCAGGGGTCACAGGGGCGGTGAGAGGGGAAGGAACCCGAAAACGAGCCGAATGGAAGGCTTGCTCCTAGGCTGGGGAAGCTCACTGGGGGGGCTACTGAGGGTAGCTGAGGCTACTGAGGGGACTACTGGCGGCCGAGAGTGGGGCGCTGGGTCGGGGATGTGAAGGGTGGGGAGCCCTTTCCTCCCCTCTCGATCGCTTCAGGGTTGTGCTGACATTCCCCCCACCCCTAGCGCCCCCTTCCTTGTGCCTCTTGCTTGGCTCACACCACCCCCAGCTGTCGGTCTCCGAGGGCCCGGCTGAAGGGGTCTGAGCGGTGAGAAGGAATGTGGGAAATGTGATGTGTGGCCGAGTTTGGAAGATGACTGGGGGCTGGAGGGGGCCGGCCCCGGGGCAGGAATTGAGGCTTTTAGACCAGTGGCCCCATGCTAGTCAAGTTGAGCTGCCCTGGGGTGCCCAGAACCCTGAATTGGGGTTTTGGTTTCATCCCCCAAGATGTGCCTGACAGCTAATAGGCAGACTGCCCCATTTGTCCAGCCTGAGCAGGGCTGGGGGCCAAAATTCCTCACAGTCGTCAACAAAAAGCCACAATCCATTTTTACCTCAGAGTTTTAATGCCTTGTGTATTGATTGGACTGAATAAAGCTGACATGTTTATGGTGTTCATTGGCTCGTTTGTATGCAAAATCCATTTCCAAGGGCACAGCACCTCTTTGAATCCCAGGGCCAAAGCGGTATGGGCACATTTTTTCTTCGCTCTTGCTCTTGGAGTGGAACCTTTCAAGAACCAGTGGGACTTGCACTGCCAGAGCCTGGTTCTCCTGCTGTGTTCTGCTCCCCCCACCCCCAAATACAGTACCGTGTGAGGGAAGGGCTTTGGGGTTTTAGATACAGATGGTGAGCTCCTGACTGAGTGTTCTATATAGAGAATCTTGCAAAGAATGAAGCTTTTCATCCCAGGGGACTTCCTTCTCTTCTTTTTCCAAGCGCTTCGCAGGTGTACTTGGGTGATGTAGAGTAGGGAGTGTCCCCTTCCTAGGTCATCATCCTACCCCAGGTGGGATGGGAGAGATGGCTGTTCACTTCTGTCTTCCAGGGCCCAGCTGGGTTTAAGGTTTATTCTCTGACTTTGTGGATTGGACCCCAGAAAAGAAGGAAGCTACCTGTCTGCTGTGGGCATTATGGCCTCAACTAGCTGCCTGGGCACATGAGGCTTCTTGCTCCAGGAAACAGTGTGAATCTTTTTTTTTTTTTTTTAATGGCAAGGGAAAATAAATGGTAATTCATTCCTTCTAGAGTCTCAAATAAGTAAAAACTGGAGCAATAGAGAAATACACGTAAGACTTTGACCCATTATAGTGATAAGAAATTAGGTTTATGAAAGTTTCTCTAGATATCCAGGGACAGCCCAATAAGAAGAGTCTAGGTCAGTGTTTGCCAGTATTTTACATTCTATGGAACACTGATAATTGGCCAAATTTGACCTAGTGGCTTGTGCGTGTGTGTGTGTGTGTGTGTGTGTAGTATGGAGGGGAGGTAGAATGAATCAGGAAAAGAGAGTTTCTCTATTGTTGAAACTATTAGGGGAGTAGGAGAGTGAAGAAAAGGAAAGAGGATAATCCTAAAACCTCACCTTAGTCAAGCTGCAAAAATGTATTTTCTTTAATGACTACCTATGAAATGTATTATGAGATATAAACATGAGTTAGAAAAAAATTTTTTAATGAGTTAAGAAGCCATGAGAATTAGCGACGTTAGAATGATAATTGTAACTAATTATTGTGTTTGGCACTGTTCTAAGTACTTTATTATATTTCCTTCTTTAATCTCAGTAAGGTCCTGTGAGGTGGTATCGATAAGGACCTATGAGGTGGCTATCAGCCACATTTTACCTGGATGAAATTGTGTCACAGAGAAGTTAAGTAACTTGCCCAAGGTCACACAGCTGGAATTGATCCCAGCCTTTAACTACTACCTTGTGTGGCCTCTGAGTACTGGGCAGAACACTGGCATGGGGAGCTAGAAGAGGTTGGAGTTTGATTGCCAGGCACGTGGGTGGGTGGTGTGGCCCCAGGCAAGTTGTCTAACCTTTCTTTTTATTTAATTTACTTATTTATTTCTTTATTTATTTTTTGGCTGCATCGGGTCTTAGTTGCATCGGCTGTGATTAACTCTTCAGTAAAAGGGCAGAAGTGTTACTAGTTAATGCAATAATTACTAAGAGTGTGTGCTTAAAGTGCAGGCCATTGGGGTGGGAAGGGGGTGGCAAGGGGGTGGGAGCCCTCTGAGGTCTGAACCCCACCCTTCAGCCTGAGCTAGCACTTGCTGGGTGGAGAGGAGGGACAGGGCCATTCCAGGAATGGGGAATGGTCTGGAGATGGGTGTGGATGAGACTTATTGGCTGAGTGGAGACAGGAGCAGAACTGGTCCCTTTCACCTCTGAATGCCTCACACCTGCTACCTGTCCTGTCCCCATTTCTCTGTGACCCCCAGTAAACTGTGAGCGTCCTGAGGGCGGGACTGTGTCTTGTTGCTCTTGCCTCTGTCCTCACATGCCTGAGGCTCATGTGAGTGGTGAAGTGGCTGTAGTCAAGGGTACAGAGTGACTGGTTGGTCCCACGGGGAGGCCTGGCCTGGATGGGGAACTTGGCTCTGGGCTGCAGGGAACATCTGTAATTACTTGATGTTCTTTGCTAGTGGCCCCAAGTTCCCTCCTGGTCCTGCCTTGTCTCTGCAGTCTCAGTCGGGAGCCCTGCCCCAGGCCTATCAGACGACTCTGATTTCTCTGCCTTCCTTCCGGTCAGGCCCGTTCCCCAGCTGCCTGTGCCCTCAGACCCGTCTTGTTTCCCCACCACTGCAGGCCTCTTCTGGGAAGCCTTCCCTCCTCGACTCTCCGGGGATCATCCTCACACTTCACGTGGCCAGTGTCCCTGCCAGAGTGGGGACCCCTGCCCTGCCTGCCTCAGTCCCCATCTGCAACCAGACCCCTGGTGTGTCTCCCACCCAGCCCATCACAAGCAACCTTCAGTCTCTAGGGAAATAAAAAGTAGTTCCCGCCCTCAAAAAAGCTGCAGTAATAATGATACGTTGCCTGGAGTACTTTACAGTTTATAAAGCAGGTTTTAGCCATCCTTGGGGTTACACTGTGGTTCGGTGTTATCACCCTCATTTTATGGATGAGACCTTGGTAACTTGCCCAGGGCCGCTGGTCGGTGAGTGAAAGGGTCAGGATTCAAACCCAGGACTCTGGGTTCCAGGTCTCAGGCCCACTGCACTGTCCTCAAGTCGGGCAAGAGGGCAATTCTGGAATGAATCTGGAGGGTTGCCACTCACAAACAAGATACCCTGTCTGTGTTTACTTATCTGGAAAATGGTTTTCTGTATGGTTTACTTGTTTTTTTCCACATCCATTTAGTGAGTACCTACCATGAAGGGAACTCAGAGATGAGTAATGTAAAGAGAGTGGCCCCAGAGGAGCTCATGAGTCAGCAGGGAGGTGGACCGGCCACTGCGGGCCTTCTCTGCAAGGGGAACAGAGGACCCGTGGCACCGGCATCACTGGAGCCATTAGCAAGGCAGGACCTGCTGCATCAGAGCCTGCATTTCAATCAGACACGGAAGTTTGAGCAGCTCTGCTCTGTGGCAGGTGAATGCTGGGATCAGAGGAGAGGATGGGGTCTGGAAACACAGGGGAAGGAACAAACCGTTAGTCACAATCTCTTGGATGGAGCCCACGATAGAGTAAAGGATCCTAACCAGTCATACACCGGGAAGAGCCAGGAACAGAAACAAATATTTATGCAGGGCTTGCTGGGTCCTAGGAACATGCTAGGGGATTTACAGCCTTTAACCTATTTAACAGCTCAGGCTCAGAGAGGCCAAGTGACTTTTCCAAGGCCACATAGCAAGTAGACAGACAAGCCAGGGCTTCAAAATCAGATGACAAGTCCTCTTCTCCATGTTTAAGTCAGGGGTGTTTCTGCCATCTCGTTCATGATCATCAGAAGTTGTTCAACCTTCGATTAACCAGCTGAAAAATTGTACAGTTGGGCTGGAGGAATCAGTGGGTCCCAACCCTGGCTACACAGGAATGGTTTCTAACATAAAAGGTGCTGTACCCCTCCTGTCCCCTGCTTGCTCCCTTAGTTGGTATTGAAAACTAGAAAGGATGCCGAGAGCTTTCTTTGGTTTTTCTGTGGTTCTGTCCTCTTCTGGTTTCCTCCCACCGATACTAATGAGAAAAGCCTGCACTTATCACACTTACTCTTGTGCAAGTGTAAGGGCCTTGCACAAATCTGCCCTTTCAAGTCTTACAACAAACTTACAAATAGGGTTATAAACCCTATTTTACAGATGAGGCAATTGAGGCTGAGAGGGGTTAATAACCAGCTCAAGGTTCTGAAGTAAGTGACAGCTAGGACTCAAACCCAGGAAAACTGGCCCCGATTGCCATCCCTGTGGCACTGCCTGGCCCCCCCCCCAGCTCTCCTCCTCCTTCCTCCCCTAACACTTGGGGTCCCCAAGGCTCTGTCCTCACCCCACTTCTCTTTTTCCTCCTGTCCACTTCCTCTGCCCTCACTTCCATCTGATGGTTTCTGTTCTCACCTCAATGACGCCGACTCTCTGACTTCCTGGCCTGTGTGACCACTTCCCATTGGATATCTGCCCCCTGATAAACCACACATGCCCCAAACTCTGCTTGGACCTCCCCAGCCTGTGAACACCTGTGCCTGGTCCCTGTTAGTCCCATCATCTCCTGGGCATCAGCTCTGAGCCCTCCCCGCCTCTTGCCCTCACAGCCACACTCTTCTGTGATGTTTCTCTTGTCCTTCCCTCCTTTGCTTCTCGCTGTCGCTGCCCTTATTTCCTCCTTTGCCTGCATTGTTGTAATCCCATCCTCCCCGCCTCCCAAAGCGTCTGATGCCAGATGGATTGTCTCTAAAGCCCAGCACTGCCCATTTTCCAGGAACCTTTGCTGACTGCCCAGAGACCCCACATGATGTGGCACCATCAGTGTCCCTAGTCCCTGTCGTTTGCAGGCCTTAACTTACGGGGCATCCCTCCACCAGGCAGCCCCTGCAGTCTGGTTCAGGTGAGCAGGGTCCCTTAGCTACTCTGTGTCCCTCCCATTCATCCACGCGCACATCTTGGCTTCCCTTCCAGACTGGAAGGTCTTGAGGGCAGGGTCTGAGTTTCAGTGCCCAGTGGGCCCTTGCATGAGGCAGGCACTGGGGCCTGTTTGCCAAACATGTGAACACACAACAGTCAGAGGGTCTGCAGCAGCCTGGGGGCCGCAGGCAGACCTCTACTTGCAGAGTGCTTTTCCTTTGCACATTTTGGAGATTCTCCCTCTGTCTCCTTTGATTTCCCCAATGAGCATATCTCACTAAGTGCCTGCCCTGTGTGCCAGGCCTGGGCACCCAGGGTACCATGGAAGTACATGGCCCACTAGGTTGGAGATTTCACTTGGGAAAGAGCCTGCAGGGGCTGGAAACAGAATTAGGGCTCAATTCCGTCAATTAGGGCTTGAATTTTCGTCAAGTTCAGAACACTTGATAAACATTCCCAAACTATGGTCTTGGACTTCCCAGGGCTTCATTCTGCTTGAGGTCAGATCTTTCTGAGCTAGAAGAGGTTACAGGGAAGGGAGAGAAACTGGCCTAGTGTCCCGGGCACCTGGACGTGGCTGATGGCAGTGGCCTGCGTGCAGGTGCTGTAGTTTGCAGCAGGGCATAAGGGATGTTAGGATGAGTGCAGAGACAGGAAATCTGTCTCTGGCTCTGCCCCTGCATCTCTCATTTCAAAATGAGGAGGCTGGAAGAGATTTCTGAGGGTCCTTCCAGCTCTCAAATATTTCAGCTTATAAAACTCCTTTAAGCAGCCTTTGCCATTAGAATAAGGACACACATTTCTTCTGAGCTCTCAACTGCTCTCTTGAAAGGGGTTTCCAGTTGCCCCCTGTATGTGGAATGGGGCCCAGGTACCAGTGACGTAGGGCTCATGAAAGGATGCTAGTGCACCTTGGGAAGGGATAGGGTGTGTCCGTGTGGTCCAAGAGAGCAGATTCCCAGCCCCACTTGGGCACTGAAAGGGTTCCTTGCTTGTGAGGCACTGATGAGGCCCGTTTTATGCTCCCCATGCGTGGGCCCACTTATTCCACTACCTCGGGACAAAGTGTGGGAGTGACCTGGGCAGGGCGTAGGGCACAGCTTGGTGCAGTGGTGCCACAGGCCAGCGGCCATGGCTTCTGCATCCAGAAGGGTTGATGTCCTGGAGAGATGCCCACCTAGGAGAGGGAAGTAGTCAGCCCCACCTCCTGGCAGGGTGGGGACTGCTTCCTGTTTTCCTGCCTGGGCAGGCAGGGAGGAGCCCTGTTCCAGGCTGTGGGCAGTACAGTCTGACACTGCGGGGAGAGAGCTGGGGATTGAAGGTTCCTCTGGCTTAGCCTGCTGGAAAGAGAGAAGGGATCTTCTTGGATCTGAAAGGTGGCTGCTGCCACCTCTTCTATTAGTGCTGGGACACAGCTCAGGAAGCTGGTCGGGCAGTTCAGGAAGCCAGTGTGGCCAGTTGCTTCTGATTTAACTACAGCTACCACCAGGTGCAGTTTTTAAAGTACGTTTACACATAACCTCTTTCCAGCCACAGAACAACCGTGCAGGAGGTAATTTTGGTCAGTTCTCAAGTGTGGATAGTGAGGCCCAGAGAGCTCTGTGACTTGCCTAAGAGCACTCAGGAAGTGGCCCGAGGAGCTGAGACTTGAACCTGGTGGGTCTGATCTCAAATTGTACACTTTCCTTTCCATACTTCCCTCTAAAACTGAAGCCTGGCCTGGGGCTGGTAACTTAGGAAAGGTACAGAGATTTCTTTTTTTTTTTCCCCCTAGGTCTTTTCCAAATTGACTTATTTGGACATTTGAAATTCCTCCCAGAAGATTTTTAGCAACACACGTAACTATTGAAGGACCTTTATCCAGAATATGTAAAAAAAACTTAAAAGAAAAAAAAAAAGAACAACCTAATAGAAAAACAGGCAGGAGGTACTTCACAAAAGAGGATAAGCAAATGGCCAGTAACCATATGAAAAAGTGTGCAACTTCGTTATAAATCAAGGAAGTGAAAATTGAAATTACGAGCGAGATGCAGGATGGCTAAAATAAAAATGAAAAAAAAATCGATAGTGCCAAGTGTTGGCAAGCATGTGAAGCAGTGAAAGCACTCATGCACTGCTGAGGGGGGTGTACACTGGTGCAACTCATTGGAAAACAGCCTGGTATTATCCCAGAATTGAAGATAAGCACACTTAGTAACCCAGCAAGTCCACAGCGAGCTGCATACCCAACAGAAATGCATGCACATGCACCAAAAGGTATTTAGAAGACTATTCATAATCATGTCTAATAATAACCCCAAACCGGAAACAGTCCAAAAGCCCATCAGCAGTAGATGGATAAATAAATTGTGATCTGGTTTCTCATTGGGATACTATACAGCAGTGAAGATGAACAAACTGTAGTTTCTCTCAACAACACGGGTGACTCTTGCAAACATAACGTTGAGGGGAAAAAAGGCAGACCCTAAAGGACAACTCTGAAGGCTTCCATTTATATTAAGTTCAAAAAACAGGCAAAGCAAAACTGGGATTTAGGGGTGCTTGCTTAGATGGTAAAACTGAAAAGAAAAAAAAGGGAGTGATTATTATAAAAGTCCAGATAAAGGTCATCCCTGGGTGCAGGAGAGGTTAGTGGTGGGTAGGATGTTCAGAACAGGGGAGCTTCTGAGGTCCTGCCATCCATCTGTTTATTGGCCTGGGTGGTGGTTTATGATAATTCATTAAGCTTTCCATTTTTGCTTCATGCAGTTTTCTCTATTTATATATTTCAGAATACAAAGGATTATAAAAAGGCTCCTCCCAGGGAGTAGGAGACGGTCTTAAGGAGGCTAAATAAGAACCTGCCATTTAGATATCCACCCACCCTTTGAGGTCTCTCTCAAACACAGCCTCCCCCGTGAAAGCACTTCTGATGCTGCCCTAGAACTGGGAAATGTTTGATATATGAATCATGCATATACAAGCAGCACACCCTGAGCCCTGCTGTAACACATAGCCGGGAAGTTGACACCTATCATTAGCCCACACTTAGCATGGTGCCCTTGGCTCCCGTTCATGTGTGTCTTGTGCCTACCTTCCTTCGTGGCAGACAGGCCCTCATTTCTTTTTCTTTTTCTTTTTTTTTAAAAAATTATTTATTTATTTTTGGCTGCATTGGGTCTTCGTTGCTGCGCACGGGCTTTCTCTAGTTGCGGCGACTGGGGGCTACTCTTCGTTGCGGTGCGCAGGCTTCTCATTGTGGTGGCTTCTCTTGTTGCGGAGCACGGGCTCTAGAGCACAGGCTCAGTAGTTGTGGCTCACAGGCTTAGTTGCTCCGCAGCATGTGGGATCTTCCCGGACCAGGGCTGGAACCCATGTCCCCTGCATTGGCAGGCGGATTCTTAACTGCTGCGCCACCAGGGAAGTCCCGCGCCCTCGTTTCTCACTCATCTTTTGGTGAGTTGCCCCAGTGTCTAGCAGAGGGCTTTACACCAGCCAAAGCTCAGGATGTCTGTTAAATACGAAATAAATTAGGCGGTGAGAAGTTCTCAAAGGAGAGAACGAGAGAAGAAAGCGTGCCTCTAGGCTCAAAAGAAGCACATTTGAATAAACCAAAGACCCAGGTGATAGGCTTCTGAAACACAGAACCTCAGGCTTGGCTCCTGTTCCAAAGCTTTAGATCAAGCCAGACACGGTGAGCCACTGTGAGAATCTGGGAGCCTGGAGGATGTCACCTGGGAACATGGCAGAAATGCTGACCTTCTAACAGTGGTTCTTTGAGGTCTCCGTCTGGCTGTGTGGTCCCTGGGGCCAGCCCATGGTGACAGTTCTTAGACTAGACAGTTCCTGTGTGTGTTATTATGTCTTACTAGGCTGTCACGTGTCCCCTCTCCCATACTGGCCTGGAAGCAAATACCTTCTCTGTTCGGTTTTCCTTGGATCTGGCTTAACTATTGCTATATTCTTCCCTCCCGTTTCCCATAATCCTTCAGAAAGAGACAGGCATGAGCTCTGTGGTTTCCTCTCCGAGCAAGATCCAGATCAGCTTCCCTTGGAGTCACAGGTCATTCCAGGGCTCCACCTCTCTGGGCTTGGCACATGGTAGAAATTCAAAAAATATATATGTTGAGTGCCTTTTCTTTGTCAGCTCAAGTTCCTGGCCCCGAGCGACTCTTGATAAGAGTTCGTGGAATGAAGGATAAAATATTTTGGGTGAAGGACTGAATGGGCATCAACCATTTTTGGTCCCAGTTCTAAAATATGAACCCTGATTTGCGAACCCTGAATCTGGGGTCACATGAGCACAATTGGAGCCACCAAGAGGGACCCTGAAGACACCGTCTCTCTGATGTAACTGTGGGTGGTCCTTGGGGACTTCCTATTGAACATCAACTCCTTGACTGATGCTCGGCAGTGACTTGCGATCTCCTGCTTCCCTTGAGACCCTTATTCCAGGATGGGATCTCCCTGTACAGCCAAGGCCTTGTTACTGCTGATAAGAAAAATCCGACTCAAAAAAGCAAAAAGCAAAAGAAAAACCCAACCCGCCTAAACTTGGTCTCCATCTCCTGCCACAGACTTGCTCTTTCTCCTTTGTTCACAGTTTCAGAGAATCTCAGTTTATAAACCATCTCGGGCCATTCCACCTGAAGTTCTGCCAGTCACCCTAGGAGACCCCTCTGTTCTGCACCCCTGCAGCTAGTCACAGAGGCCTGTTGTTCCTGCCTCCTTGATAGCGCGCCGTATCGCCCCAACTTCTCCACCACCGCCTCCGCCTTCTCCACCTTAGTTCAGGCCTTCATCTCAAGCCCGAGCTATTTATTGCATGGCCCACCCGGCCCTCCTGCCCCCCAGTCTCGACCCTCATGAGATCTACCCTCTCCCTGGCCGTCCGAGTTTGGTTTTAAGAGGTCCAACTGTTTGTATCACTCCAGGATGTAACAATCTCTGTTTGTTATGCGTTACTCTAAGCTGAAACCCAAGCTCCTTGTCACGGCACACAGCCCAGCTTGGCCAGCCTTAATGTTAACACCCGCAGCCCTACCAAGCGCCTTAGCGCTTTCCCAGCACAGCCCACGGCTGCTTCACTCCTGGGTTTTACCAGGTGGCAGCATTCTCGTCTGCCTAGAACGCCTCTCCCACTTCATCCACCTGCCAAACTCTTCATCCGTTAAGTCCCACGCTCGATGGCCCCTCCTCTGGGAAGTCTCCCTCCACCCCCACCCAGGCAGATTTACTGACTGCTGTTTCTGTGTGTTCTGTGCTACCGTGTTTATCTGGGTGTCTGTCCCACACTGGACCGTAAGCTTCCTTATAGCTTAGCCTGCTCTGTAGGCCTCCCCACCCTGAGCAAAGGGCTCAGTGCCCAGTAGGACCTCAGGAGATGTTTGTCAAATGAACTAATGATGCATCTTAAGGACCCAATTGTATTTGATTGTTGCAGTAACGGAAAAGGGAATGGGCCCAGTTCCCACCCCAAGGCAGATGCTCAACACCGAGGTGAACGCATCTGATCTGTGTCACATTGTACTGAAACGAAAGTTTTGGCAACACTGGTGGGTTCGAGGTGAGCGTGTTTCAGGAGTGGAGAATTCAGTGCGAGGGACAGATTTACACAGGTGGCTTCCGTGTGCAGGCACGGTACACCTAGAGCCAGCGGATTAGGAGCCTGATTTATGTTCTGGCAGTGGACTGCTAGGTGTTCTTTCTGCAGCTCAGAAATGTGAAGTGAAATGTGGTAGGTAGAATAACGTCCCCACCATCAACATATCCACCTGTGACTATGTTCTGTTACCTGGCGAAAGGGACTCTGTAGATGTAATGAAGGACCTCAAGATACGGAGAGGAGCCTGGAGTATCCAGGTGGGCCCAGTCTAATCACACATGCCCTTAAAAGCAGAGAATCTTCTCTGGCTGCCAAGCAGAAGAGAGACATGGCAGAAGGGGAAGTCAGAGGGATTCCAAGTGAGAGAAGGATTCAATGTGCCATTGCTGGCTCTGAGATGGAGGGACTGATGTGCAGGGACCCAAGGGAAGCCTCCAGAAGCTCAGAGTGGCCCCTGGCCGACAACCAGCAAGGACATGGGGACCTCGGGTCTCAAATAGCAAGGAATTGAATTCTACCAACAACTGGAGTGAGCTTCAAAGCAAATTTTCCCCAGAGCTTCCAGTAAGGAATGCAGCCTGCTGACCCCTTGATTTTAGCCCAGTGAGACCTTGTTGGACTTCTGACCTATGGAACTGTGAGATGGTGAATGGGTGTTGTTTTAAGCTGCTAAGTTTGTGATAATTTGTTAAGCAGTGGTAAAAGCTAATACAGGATGGTAACAGGTAACGCACGCTCCAGGGCAAGAAGCCCAGTGGAGGCCAGGCCTCGCTGCACAGACAGGGCATGCTTTTAAACCTAGAGGAACACTTGTTATTTCATCCATGCTTGTTGTGGCCATAGATAAAACAATGGATTTCCACACTTGGCACTTATTCACAGGTGTTTTATCCTGGAAAAAACAATTCAGCCTGTTCGAAACATTCTTTCCTGTTGGGCCATGGAGTTCTCTGGTGCAATTCCAAGTTCGAGGATCATAGATGTAAGTTACTTAGCCTTAAAAAAAAATTTTTTTTGATCAAGTGCTGTGCTGTCTATTAAAAAAAAAAAAAGGCATGTGGGAAATCCCAGTGTTACCACAGGATCCTGATGGTGTCTTTGCTTGAGGGAACTGACTTAAAGGCAGGAAGCACAGGTGGGAATAAATGAAGGGCTTCCCTCAGGGTGGGCCTGCTGTGTCCTGAGACTTACTCAGGTTCGCTGGTGGTCTGGAATGTTCCTGTATCCTTGGGCTTAGCTGCAGAGCAGCCAGGAGGTCCTGGAACTCTGGATTAAGAATTGGGAAGCCTGGCCTCTCCTGGCTGTGGTTCTTTCTGTTCTGCCATGTTCCCTACCCTCTATAGGTCTGTGAAGTGAGGGGGTTGGATAAGATTGCCCCAAAGGCTTAGAAAATTGGGATTCCTTGCAAGTGTAGTTACTGAAGCAACAGCCCTGTCAGAATTGACTGCCTTCTAACAACACCTGACCATTGTTACCCCAGATTTTGGTTCTCAGCTTCAGACACTGAATTCTGTTTGGTTTTCCCCTCTGTGTGAGATCTTTCCTCCTGGATAACCCTGGCTGCACTTAGTTTCTATGGGTAACTTCTTCTGCGTTGGTCAGATGGACCTGTCCCCCCACCAAAAGAACTGGCCTCCCAAAGTCACTCAGAAAACACCCAGTGAGAAGCCCTTTGCAGTTGGTCACTTCTTCCCAGGCACCATCTTCTGTCTTCTGCTTAGAACTGCCAGGTACGTCTGCCCAGGCTGAGCACTGCACAACTTTGGAAGTGTCTTTTGAATTTCACCTTCCCGGTGGTAGCCCATCAGGCCTAACTTTGTAGCATAAATTTTTTTTCCAGAAAAACTCTTTGACACTGAATCAGAGGCCACATGGAGTGTCTGTCATGACGCCATTGCAGTGAACCTGAGGCCCGACCTATCAAATCTATTTGATTTAGAGAATGTTAGAGCCAGAAGGGATGTGTGAGATTCAAGCTAGCAGCTAAAGATGTGTTTCTTTAAATTTTACAAATAAACCTGAAACCTGTGGCCAGGGCATAAACACTGATTTTCCACAGTCTCCACCACTCCCTGTTGTCTTCTGCCAGCCTGCTTCATGCTTTGACCTTACCTCCCTGGTTCCTCTTTTTATCTAGATATGGTCTCTGATTCACTCCAGTTTCCTAAAGGGAAATGAAGATTAGAAAAGAAATGAAGATTAGAAAAAAAAAATAGGCAAGTCAGTGCCCAAATTTGAGGCAGACCCAGTTGTGTCTGGGTCTGGGTTGTGCCCCAAGACTCTGTAGACGTGATGAGCATGGGCTTTAGAGCCAGACGGTTTACCTGCCTGGGGTCCCAGGCAGCCCGCTTTACAGAGATGCTGGTGGGCATAGGTTAATCTGGATCAGTGAAATAGAGATTTGTTGAAAGAGCATCTACAGTAATAAAAATACCTACCTCATACGGTTGTGAAAGGATCAAATGACATAATACATAAAAGATGCTCAATGCGTTGCCTTCCACGTGGTGAGCACTTGGAAATATCAGCTCTTATAATTATTCTCTTACTTGTACTTAGTAACGTCTGAGTTTGGGGGTTAGTGCACTATTTGGCACAGAGTGTAGGCACATGGCTGTTGGATAAGTAAATGGATGGGTCTTGGTCTGGTTTGTCTGCTCCCTGATGAGGCCCGGGTTGACGCTCTTCTAGATGAGGACCTACACAGGGAAGTCCCCGGGTTTTCAGGGGCGCCGTTTCAGAGGGTGGTGTGCAGAACCACAGGAGGAATTACCCGGAGATCTCAGGAGGTGTTTTCCTGGACCATGACCTGAACACATCGGCCTGCCTTTGCACAGGATCTCGGGTGAACCGCCTGCTTGGAGGAATCTGCATTTCTGGTTCTAAGGCCTCAGGAAAGACATTGAGGCACAAAGCTGGCTCAGAGGTGACAGTTAAGGTGACAGAGGGCATGCAGTGAGAATTGCCCAGTCTGGAAAGACAAAGGCTGAAGCAAGGATGCAGACGGGGAGAGAACACAGGCCCCCAGGGCAGGGCGTGGGGTTTGGGTTGAGGCTCTACCCCTGACTAGTTGTGTGATTTTATTTTCCTTAAAGGTATACACGTACAGGAGGAAAGAGTCAGTTCCACAGGCTTGTTACCAAAACCCAACAGTCTCCTGGCCCAGTTCCTTCTCCCTCCCCAAGTATTTCCTGCTTAAACTGCTTTCATGATAGCCATTAGCATGAACCTGCCATTACATAAGAGAAAGATCTCGCTTTCATTAATATAGGTGCCTTCCATCCCCTGACAATCACTTTCCCTTCATTATCCCCCCAGAGTTTTAACTCTGTATTCAGTGTCAACTTTATCATGACCGTGTCCATGCTAGGGACAGCTGAGCCCCTCCTATATATATATATATTTTTTTTTAAATTAATCTTTATTTTTGGCTACATTGGGTCTTTGTTGCTGCACGCAGGCTTTCTCTAATTGCGGCAAGCGGGGGCTACTCTTCATTGCGGTGTGCAGGCTTCTCATTGCGGTGGCTTCTCTTTGTTGCAGAGCATGGGCTCTAGGCATGCGGGCTTCAGTAGTTGTGGCATGCGGGCTCAGTAGTTGTGGTGCATGGGCTTAGTTGCTCCACAGCATGTGGGATCTTCCCAGACCAGGGGTCGAACCCATGTCCCGTGCACTGGCAGGCAGATTCTTAACCACTGCACCACCCGGGAAGCGCCCCCCCCCCCATATTTTGATATACATTCCTGCATGCATTTTTGTTATTCTTTGTTTGCTTGGGTTCATCACTGATTTATCTAGGGCCATCCCTCCAGTGTGTAAATCGCCACCTACTTAATATGGTACGTATTGTCAGTTTCATCATCCTAGGGTCAAGTGAGAATGCGGATGGGCAGGGGCTTGGTAAGGAGTCAGGAATCATGAAGATGACCTAGACTGGGGATAATGGCTGCAGTCCAGAACTTTCTTTGCAAACCTCCAAACTGGACAGTAATTATAGGGCAAATGAAAGGATACCTCCCTGTGAAAAGAGTGGGGACTAAGGCACATCCAACCCAAGAGGCAAAATAGGCTACACGTGTTTCCAGGTCCATGAGGAGTTTGGATCAATTCATAGATGATGTAGCTGGGACTTATGAAGGAAAGTTTGAGCAATTAAGCGTGTCCTTATGTCATTGAGAACAACCTGCATGTCTCCCAGACCCCTGCTCCAGGAACAGCTGAGCCTAGGAGTTTTCTGAAAATTTATTTTCATTTATTCTGAGTGCCAGTTGAGTATATTTAGAATGTGTTTTGTCATGGAAAACGGGGAATAAAAACCAAGTGATAGGAGAGTCTTAAATGTCAGGGGAATTAGGCCTCAGAGTGAGGGGGCAGACTGGCTGTGAGACGCCCTAAAGCTCTGTTTCCTCATTTGCAAGTTACTTTACATAATAGTACAGGCCTGCAGTCTGTTATCCCCACAAAATCCCAGAGGCTCTGGAAACCTAAAGTTCTTTTCAAAGTTTGGTACCCGACCTGTTCTTGTCTGGGCCTATTTATAGTCTGTTATTTGCCCATCTTAGAATGGATGGTCATACGATACGCTGCAAAGATGTTACCGTGTTTGATTAGAGGGTGTAACCCAGACCCCCAAATTCCCAAACACACCAGCCCCCAAGAGTTTGGGATAAGGGATTGTACCCTGGAGTGCCCACTCCATCGTGTTGTTGGAAGGATCTGAATATGATACCTTAGATGGAAAAGATGAAGCACTATGCCAAGGAAATAGGAGGTGCTCAATAAGTAAATGTTAGCTGTTATCCTTATTATTCATTGGTTTTAGAATCACACTTGTAGAACTAGGAATAATTAACATCCAAGTCCAACTTCCTATATTCAGTCAAGATCATGATGAATTATTTTAAACTAAAAAGACTTGAAGTAGCAGCTTGGTGTGTAATAGCATGATCCAAAGACAGAACTGAGTTCAAATCCTGTCTCTGTTACTTACCACCCCTGTGACCTTGGGCAAATGCCTTAACTTCCTTGCCTCAGTTTTCCAATCTATAGAGTGGGGGTAGTAATACCTCTCGAATGGGTTTACCCTGAGGATACAGAGAAAGTCAGAGAGGGCAGTGTATTGAAATGAATGACGATGTAGACTGACCTGGGCACATCACCTATGTGGCTTTCTTGCCAAAAGTCCATAACCTCAATTTAATCATGAGAAAACATCAGACAAACCCCAATTGAGGGATGTTCTACAGAATAACTGACCAGTCCTCTTCAAACATGTCAAGGTCATGAAAGACCAGGAATGACTAAGGATATGTGACAATTAATACAAGCTGGGATCCTGGATTGGATCCTGAAACAGAAAGAGGACACTGGGGGTGGGGGGGAGGGATAAAATAGGAGTTTGGGATTAACATATACACTACTATATATAAAATAGATAACCAACAAGGACCTACTGTGTAGCACAGGGAACTATACTCAATATTCTTTTTTAAAAATATATATAAATTTATTTATTTATTTTTGGCTGTGTTGGGTCTTTGTTGCTGTGCGCGGGCTTCCTCTAGTTGCGGTGAGCCAGGGCTACTCTTCGTTGTGGTGCGCAGGCTTCTCATTGTGGTGGCCTCTCATTGCGGAGCACGGGCTCTAGGCACACGGGCTTCAGTAGTTGTGGCTCACGGGCCTAGTTGCTCCACGGCATGTGGGATCTACCTGGACCAGGGCTTGAACCCATGTCCCCTGCATTGGCAGGCGGATTCTTAACCACTGCGCCACCAGGGAAGTCCCAATATACTCATTATTCTGTAATAACCTATATTGGAAAATAATTTGAAAAAGAATATATATGTGCATATATATATATATATATATATATATATATATATATAAAATAACTGAATCACTTTGCTGTACACCTGAAACTAACACGACATTGTAAATCAGCTATACTTCAGTTAAAAAAAAAAAGAGGATACTAATGGAAAAACTGGAGAAATCTAAATTAATTTTGTAATATAGTTAATAATATTGTACCAAAGTGAATTTCTTCATTTTGATGATTTTTCCTATGGTTATATAAGATGTTAGTTAATATAAGGGGAAGCCAGGCAAAGATGTACAGGAACTTTGTACTATTTTTGCAGTTCTTCTGAAAGTCTAAAATTATCTCAAACTAAAATGTTAAAAAAAAAAAAGAATGGCATGTTGCTTGGCAAACGTTAGTCAGGGCTAAGTAAACGTGCATTCCTTTACTCCCTTGGGTCATCGTGGAGACCCCGGAGACCCCACATGCAGAGGGACAGGACAGTGGTGTCTGAGGAGGGAAAGTATGGAAAGTCTAGGTTGCTTTGGAGGAGGGAACAGATCTGGGGCCTTTTCCAGGGAGGAGCTGCTTTGAGTGCCCCAGGTCTTGAAGGGAGAAATGGCGTAAGACCTTTGTCTGCAGTCTGGCAGATGTACTTCTGTTGGCCTCCTTCTGCTGCAGATGGCCTGGCCCACGTAGTTAAGCACTTATCAGTCAAACAAGCTTAGCTCCAGCTCCAGTTTGGTTACTTATCTTGGGGGGGCCTTGGGAAAACTCCTCATCTGGAATATGGGGTAATGTACTGACATCTGGGCTCAGTGAATGGGTTGAATGAGAGAGCCCGGAGCAGTAGCCAGTGCCGGTGGTGGTTTCCCCTCCCCATGAAGCCTTCCTGAACGGCCCCCGTGGAAGTGCCCATCGCCCTCCAGGTCCCCCACAGCAGTCACTTTGTGTCCCTCCAAGGGCCCTTTCTAGGGACACCCTTCTAAGTCCCATGGTTTGTGTATCTTGTTTGCCCCATGACTTAGAGCTTTTGTAAACCAAAGGGCTTTGCACATGGGGAAATACACAAATGTGGTTAGTAAATGAGTGGGTGAGTGAGAGAATGAATGAATGAGTATATGAGTGAGTCACTGAATGAATGAGTGAGTGATGATAAATGAGTGAATGATGAAGGAGTGAGTGAGCGAGTGAGTGAATGAATGAGTAGACTGATCTCCCTCCTGCCTCTCTGAAAGAGGACTATGTACCACATTCAGTTATCGGCCCAAACACTTGCCTGGTGTCAGGCAGTTCTCTCGAACGACTTTGGTGGTGTTCAGAGTGAACACCCTTTTATTATGGTTTTTCTCCCTCTATCCTGGATGCCAGTCATCGCTCCAGAAAAAGCAGTCAACTCCTTTCTTACACTGTTTGAACATCTCCAGCTTTAAAGCTCTTTGTCACTGCTTCAGAATTCTCCAGGCCTCTCTCCTTGTTGCTGAGAACTTTTTGCCACAGGAAATCAGGCTCATTTTAAGGGCCAAACAGTCACTAAATATAGCCTCCTGGCACAGATATTTAAAGAGCTGCGTTGATGATGTTATGTCTGAAGAGAGAAGGAGAAGAAAATAACTTTTTTTTTCTTGATAGAAGAGTGAAGTTATACCAGATTTTCTGTGGGTCCACAGGGAGCAGAGTGCGGGTATGGTGTCAGTGTCTTAATTATGAAATCACCGGCTTAGTGCTTGGGGCCAGGGAGTCATTTCTTGTTAATTCCTTCTCGTCTGTATTTAAAACTACCTCCTGTCCTGGAGAGTTACCTCGGGCGAGTGTGCCCTCCCTGTCAAGCCTGGCTCGGCGCCGTGGGGGGGGGGGGGGGGAGGTGGAGTGCACAGGGAGGTGTAAGAGCTGCTCTGCCCTCTCCTGGGACCAGCATTTTTCCACGGGCCGTGCAGGGTGGATGGTTCAGGCAGTAATGCGAGCAATGGGGAGCCATGGGGAGCGGCAGAGGAAGCTTCACTCGCTCGCCCGCCACCCGCCTCCTGCTATGTGGCCCGGTTCCTAACAGGCCACGGGATAGCGGTCCGTGGCCCAGGGGTTAGGGACCCCTGCCTCATAGCACATGTCTGGCGTGTTTATCCCGTAGCATGTGGCTTCAAATCTCATTTGCCTCCGTAGCTTTCTGGTACCTGGAGATGCTTTCAAGTTCATTTCCATGTTAATGATATTTTTTTAATGTGTTTTTTTCTAGTATGTCTACATATTATGTGGGAGAGGTCATGTGTATGACAGCTCAGTCTGCTCTTTTTATCTGAGTCTTAGTTCCCTATTATTCGTCTCCTGCAGCATAGCCAGAGAGCTTAAAATTTAAAAAAACAAAAACATAAATCAGATTATTTCACTGTCCTGCTTAAAACCTTCCAGGGGCTTCCTAATTGCTTAGAATAAAATCCACCTTCGTTAACTGAACTGTAAGGTCCTCTGTAAGCTGCTCACACCCTCACCGGCCCCAGCTTGCTTACCACGTGTCAGCTTCTTGCTCCTGTCTTAGAAACTTCGCATCAGCTCTTTGCTTTCCATCCAATTGCTACCTCTTTAAAGGGGCTTCTTCTGACTCCCCAGAAAGCTGTACCCACTCACTGTCTCATCAGCTCATTGTATTTTCTTCATGACACTTACCACTGGGTAGAGTCACCTTGTTTATTTGTTTTCGGGTTTCATCATTTGTTTCCCACCACCAAGGCCAGAATGGAGGCTTCATGAGCAACGGAAGGATCTGTGTTGCTTGCAGTTACAACCTCAGTCTCTACCACAGCACAGTGGGACAGCAGTTAACCCCAGGCTTCTCCTCTGCAGGTCACATCATTCAAACCCCTGCCACCTCTCTTCAGAATTCCTACCTGGAATCTCCCAGGAAAGAACAGTGGAGGTAGAGTCAAAGTTCAGTGTCCCAGTTCTGGCTGCAGGGCACACTCCCCGTGTGATCTTGGACGAGTCACTTAACTTCTCCCAGTCTCCATTTTTTCATCTCTAAAGTGAGGACCACCGTACAAGATAAGAGTTTTTGCTAGAATAAAATGTGAATGTTCGCACAGCCTTGGGAGGGGTGAAGGCAATCATTCTCATTTAGGGGCAAAAGTATTCACGTCTCAGTGAGGGGCTCCATGGGTGCTCCAGGGTCATGAAGCCCCGTGAGACTTTTCTCACCCCCTTCTTATTGGTGTCCCTCATACATCGTTTTTTTTTTGTCTCTGGGTGGCTGTATGGGTGGTAAGCATCATGTCGGCCAGCCAATAAATACATTTCTGAGGGCTTGCTCTACGTGACAGGTGTAAAAAACAGACCCCACCTCATGGAGGCTGTGCCTGGTCCCTGGAGGACAGGGGTGCCATCATCCTCTTTGGCTTGTTCTACAAAGTTCCATCAGGGTTTTGGATGCGTGGGTTAGTTGGAATGCCTGCCAAGAGGAAGACCTGCCCGACAGCCTTCGTCACTCAGCAGACAAGGTTTCCCAAGCGCCTGCAGTGCCAGGCGCCAGGCGTCGTGCATGAATCAGACTTGATTGCTGAGTTTAAGTTGCTCCTAGACCCCAGGAAGAATGGGTGGGCTGAACGGTCACTGTGATCTGATCCGCTAACCACAGGAGCAGAGGATGCTGGCAAGGGTGGGAGGAGCCCAGCAAGGCAGGATTAACTGTCTCAAGTTGCTTATTAAAGAGCCCGGAGCCACATTGAGTCTTGCCGTGATTCTAAAAGTGGTTCTAAACCTGACAGCTGTGGAGAAGAGTAGAAAGCTCCGTGCAGACTGGAGGAGCTGGGGAGGCCTGGGGGCAGGTGGGTCTGGAAGAAGGCTTTGGAAAATGCGGTGGGGGGAGGCGTGGTGGGGGGGAGGCATGGGGACGGTGTAGCTGAGGGGAAGAGGGAGGGGGAAAGCATGAGTGAACAGGGAATACTGCAAGCAGAGGCCGCAGACTGGCAGCCCGAGGGCTGGATTCTTTTGTGGGCTTGTTTCGTTTGGCCCACACAGTGTTTTTTAAAAAATGGAACTCAGTGTCTTTACATGGAAAACACACTCTTTCCTTTACCACCATCCTTACCGTTCCTCATTTTCATCCCTGGCCTGTCTGAACACATTTATGGACCTGCCCTATTCACTGAAAACCCAGAAGAACCAATGGAAAAGGGTCTTAGAATTAATAAGCAAGTTCACTATAAGGAATAAAAGTGTTAGGAGTGAGATTATAAAAATTAATAATATATTTTCCTATATATTAGCAAGCAGCTTGAAACTATACTATAAAACAGATCCTATTCAGAGAAGCGGCAAGACCATAAAATATCTTTGTAAGTATCTATGTAATTGTTAATCCTTCACTTATAATTTACTGTCTGCTATGTATTTTATTTTAAATTAAAATGTTTTAAATTTACTTAATTTTGAGGAAGTAATACACTTACTTGATTAAAAAAAAAAAGCAAGGGCTTCCCTGGTGGCGCAGTGGTTGAGAGTCCACCTGCCGATGCAGGGGACACAGGTTTGTGCCTCGGGCCGGGAAGATCCCACATGCCGGGGAGCGGCTGGGCCCGTGGGCCATGGCCGCTGAGCCTGTGTGTGCGGAGCCTGTGCTCTGCAACAGGAGAGGCCACAACAGTGAGAGGCCCACGTACTGAAAAAAAAAAAAAAGCAAAAAGTCTCCCTCCCACTCCTGTCCCCCTGCTGCCTAGTTTCTGCTCAACTCCAAGACAGAGAACCACTCACTTACTAATTTCTTTTTTTTTTTTTTGCGGTACGTGGGCCTCTCACTGTTGTGGCCTCTCCTGTTGCGGAGCACTGGCTCCGGACGCGCAGGCTCAGTGGCCATGGTTCACAGGACCAGCCGCTCCGCGGCATGTGGGATCTTCCCAGACCGCGGCACGAACCCGTGTCCCCTGCATCGGCAGGCGGACTCTCAACCACTGCGCCACCAGGGAAGCCCACTAATTTCTTTTTGTGTCCATTCAAATATTTAATTTTTATGTATAAGCAAATATACATTACTGGAATATTACCCTCTTCCCCACTTTTTATATAAATGATAGTTCAGAATCACTTTTTTGCTTAACCAACTATCTTGGCAGTTTTTATATATCAGCAGATAACAGGCTTCCTCATTCTTTTTTACAGTTGAATAGTAAAAATATTGATTTGAGATAAGACCATGGGCTCCAGAGTAAAATTGCTTGGATTTGAACCTGGTTCTGTCTCTGTGACCTTGAACTAATTATCTCTCTGTGTCTTAGTTGTTTTCATATGTAAGTGGAAATGATAGGTACCAGCTCATACTGGTGCAAGAATTTGGTGAGATGATGCTTATAAAAGGGCTTAGAACAAGGTGTGGCATCTAGTGAGCCCCCTAAATATTAGCTGCTTTTCTTATTCTTCTTATAATGATGAATATACTATACACGCAGGGTAAGGTAAAGGAATAAGGAGTGACTTCGGCGGGGGAGGGTATATGTGATAGAGGGGTCCTGATGAAAATTATAAGACTTTACTGAGAGATATAAAGCAGATGTGCTAGTGGAGAGACGTACTTTGTTTCCAGATGGAAACTATGGAATTTGTAGAGAGGTCAGCTCTTTCTAGTGTAATTTATACTTGTCCTATTTGTAAACAAAACCCCAGTAGAATTTATTTTGGAACTTCAGTTTTTCTAAAACTTATCAGGAAGAATAAATAAAAATTTTAAGGGCTTCCCTGGTGGCACAGTGGATAAGAATCCACCTGCCAACACAGGGGACGTGGGTTCAATCCCTGGTCCGGGAAGATCGCACATGCTGCGGACCAACTAAGCCCATGCGCCACAACTACTGAGCCCGTGCTCTAGAGCCTGCGAGCCACAACTACTGAGCCTGTGAGCCACAACTACTGAAGCCCACGTGCCTAGAGCCCATGCTCTGCAACAAGAGAAGCCACCGCAACGAAAGCCCGCGCACCGCAATGAAGAGTAGCCCCCGCTCACCACAACTAGAGGAAGCCTGTGTGTAGCAACAAAGACCCAACACAACCAAAAATAAATAAATGAAATAAATTTAGAAAAAAAAAGAAAAATGTTAAAACTTTGAAAAAGATTGCAGTGAGGACAAACTTTCCCTACTAAATATCCAAACACATTTTAATGATTAAAATAGTGACTTACTCGTTTAAGAATAAGTAGATCAGTAAAATAGTATAAATAGCCCAGAAACATACTTTATACACATGTAAATTAATTCTATGTCAAAAGTAACCTCACAAGTCAATAGGAATGGAAGGATTATTTAACAAATTAGGTGGGGCTCGTTTGGTTAGCTGTTTGGGAGAAGAGGATGTTTAGATTCTCACCTCAAGCTGCATGCCTGTATAAATTCCAAACAGATAAAAAAGTTAAATTTGAGGGGGAAAAAAATCAAACCATTAGAAAAACGCTTGAAGAAGGTAGAAGGAAGTTTGGGGTAGAGGAGGACCTTTGAATTTTAAAGCAGTCAAAAATATCACAGTGAGGACTTCCCTGGTGGCGCAGTGATTAAGAATCCGCCTGCCAACGCAGGGGACACGGGTCCGATCCCTGGTCCGGGAAGATCCCACATGCCGCAGACCAACTAAGCCTGTGCGCCACAACTACTGAAGCCTGCGTGCCTAGAGCCCATGCTCTGCAACAAGAGAAGTCACCGCAATGAGAAGCCTGCACACCACAGTGAAGAGTAACCCCTGGTTGCCGCAACTAGAGAAAGCCTGCGTGAAGCAACGAAGACCCAACACAGCCAAAAAAAAAAAAAAAAATCACAGTGAAAACAACGCTGATTTATGCGATCACAAAAAGTTACGGGTTCCGTATTAGTTTTCTAGGTTGGCTGTAGTAAAGTGCCATATACTACTTGGCTTAAAACAACAGAAATTTACTGTTTCACTGTTCTGGAGGCTAGACGTCCAAAATCAAGCTGTCGGCAGGGCCATGCTCCCTCTGAAACCTACAGGAAGAAATCCTTCCTTGCCTCCCAGTTTCTGGTGTTTGCTGGCACTCCTTGGTAGCCTGTGGCTTGTAGGCGCATCACTCCAGCCTCTGTCTCCATGTTCCTGTGGAGTTCTCCCTGTGGGTCTCTGTGTCTCTCTCTTCTTATAAGGACACCAGTCATATTGGGTTAAGGGCCCATCCTTAACCAGCGTGATCTTATCTCAACTAATTACACATGCAACAACCCTATTTCCAAATAAGGTCACATTCTGCAGTACTAGGGTGTAGGACTTCAACATATCTTTTTTGGGGGATGTCACTTAACCCATCACTGGCTTCATATGTCAAAGCACAATACAGGACTTCAGCTAAAGTAGTGGATTGGCTGCACGCCTTCATCTCCCAAGATTTGCTACAAAAATAGTGAAAATAAGAATGATGAAGACTCACCAAGACAAAGAATGAGAAAGGGATTATTATCAAATAAGATACTTAAAACGGTTTGGAGAGAATGGAAGAGGTGATGACAGGAGGAGGGCAGATGGATGTGCTTGAGCTTGGAGGCATCATGGTGGGGATGGGGGTCGGGGGGAGGCGGGACTGAAGTCAGGTGGAGAGGATGTCCGTCTGTAAGAACTGACCACCCCCGGCTGCCGCGCCTGCTGTATTCAAGCAGGCAGGCATTTATACTGCAGCTGTGAAGCTGTGAACCAGGTGGGAGAAACTGACCCAGGAAAGATCCTCACTCAGAAACGCCTTGTTGGGAATTCCCTGGTGGTCCAGTGGTTAGGACTCTGCACTTCCACTGCAAGGGGCACGGGTTCAGTTCCTGGTCGAGGAACTAAGATCCTGCTAGCCCGCAGCACAGCCCCCTCCCACACACACCCCCCCCCAAAAAAAAAAAAAAAGAAAAGAAAAGAAACTCCATGTAGCAGAGGGTATTGAAAACAAGGGATTAGCCTGGAACCTTCACACCATCCAGATGAGTCAAGTACATCCACATCCCAGGCAGGTGATCAGAAGGTGCTTCTCTGGAGAAATTCAAGTCCTCAGAGCAGAACCCTCCCAGCCTGATCTCTGGGAGGCCCAGAGGTGGCCTGGTTCCCTGTGCACCCTCCCTAAAACGAAATTTGCCAGTTGATACATTACACCTCTGGGAACTTCCACATGGAACTTCCAATTAACTTTTTAGAGCCACACAGTTAATAGAAACACCTAATCAAGGATTAGCCATCGGGGACTTCCCTGGTGGTGCAGTGGTTAAGAATCCACCTGCCAATGCAGGGGACACGGGTTCGAGCCCTTGTCCGGGAAGATCCCACATGCCGCGGAGCAACTAAGCCGTGCGCCACAACTACTGAGCCTTCATGCCACAACAACTGAAGGCCTCACGCCTAGAGCCCGTGCTCCTCAACAAGAGAAGCCACCACAATGAGAAGCTCGTGCACCACAACGAAGAGTAGCCCCTGCTCACCACAGCTAGAGAAAGCCCGCACGCAGCAATGAAGACCCAACGCAGCCAAAAATAAATAAATAAATAAATAAATAAAAGGATTAGCTGTCGGATAAGGAAAGGCAAGCCCCTGCATGAACAAAAGAACTTAACAATCAGGAAAGAGCAATCTATAAAAAACAGACAATGCCAGTTCAGAAGAAAACTTGAGGAACTTCCAAGTAGTATTCTCTTAGAGTTCAAGAGGGCAGTGAACTCCAAATTTCAGTCGAAGGTAGAGGAGCTAAACCTGAAGAAATCTCTCACAAAGTAGCAAAAAAGGACAAGGAGTTGAAAAGTACAGAGAACAGATGAGAGTCATGGAGCATCAATCCAGAATGTTCAGTATAAACACACTTAGAGTTCTGGAAAGAGACACAGAGGCACCAGAGGGGAGGAAATCAGAGAATTTGTACAAGGAACACAATTGCAGACCACCAGTTGCCAGCATAATAAAAGACACGCCAAGGCACAACGTAGTGAAATTTTAGAACACCAGGCGTAACAAGGTTCTACAAGCTTCCAGAGAGGAAAAACAGGCATCAGGCCAAGGAATGAGAGTTGGATGGGACCAGATTTTTTCAAGAGTGACTCTGGAGGCTAGGTGTCGCATACCCGCCGGGGTTGTGGGGGAAGAGGATTTTCTATCAATTTCATACCCAGCCAAGTGACTAATAATAAAGTGTGAAAGCAGAACAGAGATATTTCCAGATAATCTAGGATGTAAAACATGTATCTCTGGGACTCCTTTTACTGGAGGGTGGACTTCAGCAAGACAAGAGGAAGGGGGAACGTGAGATTCAGGAAAAGTGGATCCAGCACAGGCAAGTGGCAAAGGATGCTGAGGGTTGCCTCCTGGAGATGAGATACCCCACACAATATCCGACACAACAGAGCAGTTGGGAAACTTTCAGAACGTGTATGTAGAAAATTATGCAACTAAAAGAACAGAGGAATTGTTAACTCCCAGAAAAGTAAAAAATTGAGCAAGAATGGAAATGTAATCATCCCTTTCCACTTGGATCTGTGCTGAGTGACATTTCTTTTTTTTAATTTATTTGATTTATTTATTTTTGGCTGCATTGGGTCTTCATTGCTGTGTGTGGGCTTTCTCTAGTTGCAGAGAGCGGGGGCTACTCTTCGTCGTGGTGCACGAGTTTCTCATTGTGGTGGCTTCTCTTGTTGTGGAGCACGGGCTCTAGGTGCACGGGCTTCAGTAGTTGTGGCTCATGGGCTCTAGAGCGCAGGCTCAGTAGTTGTGGCGCAGGGGCTTAGTTGCTCCACGGCATGTGGGATCTTCCCGGACGAGGGCTCGAACCCGTGTCCCCTGCATTGGTAGGCGGATTCTTAACCACTGCACCACCAAGGAAGTCCTGAGTGACATTTCTCTGTAGTCATCATTTAAACACTTATTATTTCACTAAAATATTTGTATAACTATGATGAGAAGATGAGGAAGGAGAGGTGGTGGGAGAGCTAAGGGAATTATATCTTATCTGTCATAATAGGAAGTCATTAGGTAACATTTAAAATTAGTAAATGAAGAGATGGCAGCATAAGTATATTAATTGGATATCTCGAATTCATTATGAGAAGGGAAAAGAGATCAAAAGCGTGACTGCCTTTGGGAAGTAGAATCGGGAAGATGGAACAGATGACAGCTTGATGATTACAAGCTGTCCTTACCACTTGATTTTGGTGGTGGTGGTGTAAAATTTCACATAACATAAAATGAACCATTAACCATTTGAAAATATACACTTCAGTAGCATTTAGTACACTCACAGTGTTGTGCAACCTCTACCTCTGTCTAGTTCTAAGACATTTTCATGCCCCCCTGCAAAGGAAACCACATATCCATCAAGCAGCCCCTCCCCACCCCCTGTCTCTTTCCCCCAACCCTCCAGCTCCTGGCAACCACTAATCTGCCTTCTGTCTCTACTGATTTACCTATTCTGGAAGTTTGATTTCAATGGAATCACACAGTATGTGACCTTTTGTGTCGGCATCTTTCATTTAGCATGATGTTTTTGAGGTTCACCCATGTTGTAATATGTCTCAGTGTTTCATGCCTTTTTATGGCTGAATAATATTCTCTTGCCTGAATAATACCAGCTTTGTTTGTTTATCCATTCAGTAACTGAAGGACATTTGGGTTATTTCCACTTGGGGCTGTTGTGAATGGTGACGCTATGAACATTCATTGTTCAAGTATTTGTTTGAATATCTGTTTTCAATTCTTAGGGTATAAACGTAGGAATGGAATTGCTGGGTCATGTCGTAATTCTATATTTAACTTTCTGAGGAATTCCCAAACTCTTCCACTGAAGTTACACCATTTTACATTTCCCGCCAGCAATGTATGAGGGTTCCAGTTTCTCTGCATCCTTGCCAACATCTGTTATTTTCTGTTTTTTGTTTTTTTTAATAGCCATCCTAGTGGGTGTGAAGTAGTATCTTGTGATTTTGATTTGTATTTCCTTACTGACTAATGATGTTGAGTATCTTCTCAGGTGCTTTTTACCCACTTGTATATTTTCTTTAGATAAATATCCATTCGCGTCCTTTACCTTTTTTTTTTTTTTTTTTTTTTTTTTGCGGTACGCAGGCCTCTCACTGTTGTGGCCTCTCCTGTTGTGGAGCACAGGCTCCGGACGCGCAGGCTTAGCGGCCATGGCTCACGGGCCCAGCCGCTTCGCGGCATGTGGGATCTTCCCGGACCGGGGCACGAACCTGTGTCCCCTGCATCGGCAGGTGGACCCCTTTACCTATTTTTAAACTGGATTGTTTTTCTTGTTGCTGAGTTGTAAGTGTGCTTTATATATTCTGGATACTAGACTCTGATCAGATATATGATTTGCAAATATTGTCTCCCATTCTGTCTTTTCACTTTCTTGGTAGTGTTACCATCTGATTTTAAAACTATATTCATGTGTGATTTTGATGATCTTTATTAAAAAAATTAAAATTAGTAAAAGAATAAAATCATAGATATTATTTTTTAAAGATAATATGTTTAAAAATGATAGAGTAACTATCTTAGTATATAAAAAATTTATACAGACCTCTAAGAAAGACACAGACTCCAATAGATAACTGGATATGAATAGATGACTCACAAAGGAAGGAAAAATTTTTAAAAACACAAGAAAAATTAGTAAGAGATACAAATTAATCGAATAAGATATTTGTACTTTTTTTCCTAGTGACAAAATTGAATAATGTCAGGATATACAAAATAGATACTCTTCTGATAAAGAAAGTACAAATTGGTATGCCTTATTGTTTTTCAAATATTTATTTGGCTGCAGCGGGTCTACGTTGCGGCATGCAGGCTCTCAGTTGCGGCACGTGGAATCTAGTTCCCTGACCAGGGATTGAACCTGGGCCCCCAGCCCCCTGCATTGGGAAACATGTAGTTTTGACCACTGGACACCAGGGAAGTCCCTGGTACGCCTTTTGGAAAGCAGTTTGGCACAATGTATTGAGAATCTTAAAAATATTGTTACTCTTTGACCCAGTAATTCAACTTCTAAGAATCTACCCTAAGAAAATAACTTGAAATATAAAACCCCTCTTACATACAAAGATGTTTGTCATAGTGTTAGTTTAAGAATGAAAAATTGCAAACAACCTAAACATTCAACAGATGGTGGATGAGTAATTTCTGATACACCCAGTGCTTGAAAATGCCTACCACATAGTAGGCATAAAATAAGTAGTTGCTGAATGAACCAAAACATCCATAGGATGAGATATTATGCAATCTTGTGAAATTGTATTTATATTATTTTTTAATAATATGAAATTCTTAACCTTCAAGGCAAAAATGACATTTAAAAGTTTATCCGGAATATGGTCCAACCATCTCTCTTCGTTTAAATTTAATTTTAAATATTTCTTAATACAGCAGGTCCCTATTAGTCACCAGTTTTATGCACATCAGTATATACATGTCAATCCCAATCGCCCAGTTCATCACACCACCACCACCACCCCACCACCACTTTCCCCCCTTGGTGTCCATATGTTTGTTCTCTACATCTGTGACTCAATTTCTGCCCTGCAAACCAGTTCATCTGTACCATTTTTCTAGGTTCCACATATATGCGTTAATATATGATATTTGTTTTTCTCTTTCTGACTTACTTCACTCTGTGTGACAGTCTTTAGATCCATCCATGTCTCTACAAATGACCCAATTTTGTTCCTTTTTATGGCTGAGTAATATTCCATTGTATATATGTACCACACCTTCTTTATCCATTCGTCTGTCGATGGGCATTTAGGTTGCTTCCATGACCTGGCTATTGTAAATAGTGCTGCAATGAACATTGGGGTGCATGTGTCTTTTTGAATTATGGTTTTCTCTGGGTATATGCCCAGTAGTGGAATTGCTGGATCATATGGTAATTCTATTTTTAGTTTTTTAAGGAACCTCCATACTGTTCTCCATAGCAGCTGTATCAATTTGCATTCCCACCAACAGTGCAAGAGGGTTCCCTTTTCTCCACACCCTCTCCAACATTTATTGTTTATAGATTTTCTTATGATGCCCATTCTAACTGGTGTGAGGTGATACCTCATTGTAGTTTTGATTTGCATTTCTCTAATAATCAGTGATGTTGAGCAGCTTTTCATGTGCTTCTTGGCCATCTGTATGTCTTCTTTGGAGAAATGCCTTTTTAGGTCTTCTGCCCATTTTTGGATTGGGTTGTTTGTTTGTTTAATATTGAGCTGCATGAGCTGTTTATATATTTTGGAGATTAATCCTTTGTCCGTTGATTCATTTTCAAATATTTTCTCTCATTCTGAGGTTTGTCTTTTCATCTTGTTTATGGTTTCCTTTCCTGTGCAAAAGCTTTGAAGTTTCATTAGGTCCCATTTGTTTATTTTTGTTTTTATTTCCATTACTCTAGGAGGTGGATCAAAAAAGATCTTGCTGTGATTTATGTCAAAGAGTGTTCTTCCTATGTTTTCCTCTAAGTTTTATAGTGTCTGGTCTTACATTTAGGTCTCGAATCCATTTAGAGTTTATTTTTGTGTATGGTGTTAGGGAGTGTTCTAATTTCGTTCTTTTACAGGTAGCTGTCCAGTTTTCCCAGCAACACTTATTGAAGAGACTGTCTTTTCTCCGTTGTATATCCTTGCCTCCTTTGTCATAGATTAGTTGACCATAGGTGCGTGGATTTATCTCTGGGCTTTCTATCTTGTTCCATTGACCTATGTTTCTGTTTTTTTGCCAGTACCATATTGTCTTGATTACTGTAGCTTTGTAGTATAGTCTTAAGTCAGGGAGTCTGATTCCTCCAGCTCCGTTTTTTTCCCTCAAGACTGCTTTGGCTATTCAGGGTCTTTTGTGTCTCCATACAAATTTTAAGATTTTTTTGTTCTAGTTCCGTAAAAAGTTACATTGGAAATTTGATGGGGATTGCATTGAATCTGTAGATTGCTTTGGGTAGTATAGTCATTTTCACAATATTGATTCTTCCAGTCCAAGAACATGGTATATCTCTCCATCTGTTGGTATCATCTTTTTTTTTTTTTGCGGTACGCGGGCCTCTCACTGTTGTGGCCTCTCCCGCTGTGGAGCACAGGCTCCGGACGTGCAGGCTCAGTGGCCATGGCTCACGGGCCCAGCTGCTCCGTGGCATGTGGGATCTTCCTGGACCGGGGCACAAATCCGTGTCCCCTGCATCGGCAGGCAGACTCTCAACCGCTGCGCCACCAGGGAAGCCCCGGTATCATCTTTAATTTCTTTCAAAAGTGTCTTATAGTTTTCTGCATAAAGGTCTTTTGTCTCCCTAGGTAGGTTTTTGCCTAGGTATTTTATTCTTTTTCTTGCAGTGGTAAATGGGAGTGTTTCCTTAATTTCTCTTTCTGATTTTTCATCACTAGTGTATAGGAATGCAAGAGATTTCTGTGCATTAATTTTGTATCCTGCTACTTTTACAAATTCATTGATTAGCTCTAGTAGTTTTCTGGTGGCATCTTTAGGTTTCTCTATGTATAGTATCATGTCATCTGCAAACAGTGACAGTTTTACTTCTTGTTTTCCAATTTGTATTCCTTTTATTTCTTTTTCTTCTCTGATTGCTGTGGCTAGGACTTCCAAAACTATGTTGAATAATAGTGGTGAGAGTAGACACCCTTGTCTTGTTCCTGATCGTAGAGGAAATGCTTTCTGTTTTTCACCATTGAGAATGATGTTTGCTGTGGGTTTGTCGTATATGGCCTTTATTATGTTGAGGTAGGTTCCCTCTAGGCCCACTTTCTGGAGAGTTTTTATCATAAATGGGTGTTGAATTTTGTCAAAAGCTTTTTCTGCACCTATTGAGATGATCGTATGGTTTTTGTTCTTCAATTTGTTAATATGGTGTATCACATTGATTGGTTTACATATATTGAAGAATCCTTGCATCCCTGGGATAAATCCCACCTGATCATGGTGTATGATCCTTTTAATGTGTTGTTGGATTCTGTTTGCTAGTATTTTGTTGAGGATTTTTGTATCTATATTCATCAGTGATATTGGTCTGTAATTTTCTTTTTTTGTAGTATCTTTGTCTGGTTTTGATATCAGGGTGATGGTGGCCTCATAGAATGAGTTTGGGAGTGTTCCTTCCTCTGCAATTTTTTGGAAGAGTTTGAGAAGGATGGGTGTTAGCTCCTCTCTAAATGTTTGATAGAATTCACCTGTGAAGCCATCTGGTTCTGGACTTTTGTTTGTTGGAAGATTTTTAATCACAGTTTCAGTTTCATTACTTGTGATTGGTCTGTTCATATTTTCTATTTCTTCCTGGTTCAGTCTTAGAAGGTTATACCTTTCTAAGAATTTGTCCATTTCTTCCAGGTTGTCCATTTTATTGGCATAGAGTTGCTTGTAGTAGTCTCTTAGGATGCTTTGTATTTCTGTGGTGTCTGTTGTAACTTCTCCTTTTTCATTTCTAATTTTATTGATTTGAGTCCTCTCCCTCTTTTTCTTTTTTTTTTTTTTTTTTTTGTGGTTTTTTTTTTTGCGGTACACGGGCCTTTCACCGTTGTGGCCTCTCCCCGTTGCGGAGCACAGGCTCCGGACGCGGAGGCCCAGCGGCCATGGCTCACGGGCCCAGCCGCTCCGCAGCACGTGGGATCCTCCCGGACCAGGGCACGAACCCGCGTCCCCTGGATCGGCAGGCGGACTCTCAACCACTGCGCCACCAGGGAAGCCCCTCCCTCTTTTTCTTGATGAGTCTGGCTAATGGTTTATCAATTTTGTTTATCTTCTCAAAGAACCAGCTTTTACTTTTACTGATCTTTGCTATTGTTTTCTTTGTTTCTATTTCATTTATTTCTGCTCTGATCTTTATGATTTCTTTCCTTCTGCTAACTTTGGTTTTGTTTGTTCTTCTTTCTTTAGTTCTTTTAGGTGTAAGGTTAGATTGTTTATTTGAGATTTTTCTTGTTTCTTGAGGTAGGCTTGTATAGCTATAAACTTCCTGCTTAGAATTGCTTTTGCTGCATCCCATAGGTTTTATGTCATTGTGTTTTCGTTGTCCTTTGGCTCTAGGTATTTTTTGATTTCCTCTTTGATTTCTTCAGTGATCTCTTGGTTATTTAGTAACATATTGTTTAGCCTCCATGTCTTTGTGTTTTCTACGTTTTTTCCCCTGTAATTCATTTTTAATCTCATAGTGTTGTGGTCAGAAAAGATGCTTGATATGATTTCAGTTTTCTTAAATTTACTGAGGCTTGATTTGTGACCCAGGATGTGATCTATCCTGGAGAATGTTCCGTGCGCACTTGAGAAGAAAGTGTAATCTGTTGTTCCTGGATGGAATGTCCTATAAATATCAATTAAATCTATCTGGTCTATTGTGTCATTTAAAGCTTCTGTTTCCTTATTTATTTTCATTTTGGATGTTCTGTCCACTGATGTAAGTGAGGTGTTAAAGTCCCCCACTATTATTGTGTTACTGTCGATGTCCATAGCAGTTGCCTTATGTATTGAGGTGCTCCTGTGTTGGATGCATATATATTTATAATTGTTATCTGTTCTTCTTGGATTGATTCCTTGATCATTATGTAGTGTCATTCCTTGTCTCTTGTAACATTCTTTATTTTAAAGTCTATTTTATCTGATATGAGTATTGCTACTCCAGCTTTCTTTTGATTTCCATTTGCATGGAATATCTTTTTCCATCCCCTCACTTTCAGCCTGTATGTGTCCCTAGGTCTGAAGTGGGTCTCTTGTAGACAGCATATATATGGGTCTTGTTTTTGTATCCATTCATGAAGCCTGTGTCTTTTGGTTGGAGCATTTAATCCATTCATGCTTAAGGTAATTATCGATATGTATGTTCCTATGACCATTTTCTTAATTGTTTTGGGTTTGTTTTTGTAGGTCCTTTTCTCCTCTTGTGTTTCCCACTTAGAGAAGTTCCTTTAGCATTTGTTGTAGAGCTGGTTTGATGGTGCTGAATTCTCTTAGCTTTTGCTTGTCTGTAAAGCTTTTGATTTCTCCATCGAATCTGAATGAGATCCTTGCCGGGTAGAGTAATCTTGGTTGTAGGTTCTTCCCTTTCATCACTTTAAGTATATCATGCCACTCCCTTCTGGCTTGTAGAGTTTCTGCTGAGAAATCAGCTGTTAACCTTATGGGAGTTCCCTTGTATGGTATTTGTCATTTTTCCCTTGCTGCTTTCAATAATTTTTCTTTGTCTTTGATTTTTGCCAGTTTGATTACTATGTGTCTTGGCATGTATCTCCTTGGATTTATCCTGTATGGGACTCTCTGCGCTTCCTGGACTTGGGTGGCCCTTTCCTTTCCCATGTTAGGAAAGTTTTCAAGTATAATCTCTTTAAATATTTTCTCGGGTCCTTTCTCTCTCTCTTCTCCTTCTGGGACCCCTCTAGTGAGAACGTTGGTGCATTTAATGTTGTCCCAGAGGTCTCTTAGGCTGTCTTCATTTCTTTTCATTCTTTTTTCTTTATTCTGTTCCACAGCAGTGAATTCCACCATTCTGTCTTCCAGGGCATTTATCCGTTCTTCTGCCTCAGTTATTCTGCTATTGATTCCTTCTAGTGTAGTTTTCATTTCAGTTATTATATTGTTCATCTCTGTTTGTTTGTTCTTTAGTTCTTCTAGGTCTTTGTTAAACATTTCTTGCATCTTCTTGATCTTTGCCTCTATTCTTTCTCCGAGGTCCTGGATCATCTTTACTGTCATTATTCTGAATTCTTTTTCTGGAAGGCTGCCTATCTCCACTTCATTTAGTTGTTTTTCTGGGGTTTTATTTTGTTCTTTCATCTGGTATATAGCCCTCTGCCTTTTCATCTTGTCTGTCTTTCTGTGAATGTGGTTTTCGTTCCACAGGCTGCAGGATTGTAGTTCTTCTTGCTTCTGCTGTCTGCCCTGTGGTGGATGAGGCTATCTAAGAGGCTTGTGCAAGCTTCCTGATCAGAGGGACTGGTGGTGGGTAGAGCTGACTGTTGCTCTGATGGGTGGAGCTCAGTAAAATTTTAATCCGCTTGACTGCTGATGGGTGGCACTGGGTTCTCTCCCTGTTGGTGTTTGGCCTGAGGCAACCCAACACTGGAGCCTAACTGGGCTCTTTGGTGGGGCTAATGGCTGACTCTGGGAGGGCTCACGCCAAGGAGTACTTCCCAGAACTTCTGCTGCCAGTGTCCTTGTCCCCACGGTGAGCCACAGGCACTGCCCACCTCTGCAGGAGACCCTCCAACACTAGCAGGTAGGTCTGGTTCAGTCTCCCCTGGGGTCACTGCTCCTTCGCCTGGGTCCCAATGCACATACTACTTTGTGTGTGCCCTCCAAGAGTGGAGTCTCTGTCGAAGTCCTGCAGTCAAATCCCACGAGTCTTCAAAGTCTGACTCTCTAGGAATTCCTCCTCCTGTTGCCGGACCCCCAGGTTGGGAAGCCTGACGTGGGGCTCAGAACCTTCACTCTAGTGGGTGGACTTCTGTGGTATAAGTGTTCTCCAGTCTGTGAGTCAGCCACCCAGCAGTTATGGGATTTGATTTTACTGTGATTGCGCCCCTCCTACCATCTCACTGTGGCTTCTCCTTTGTCTTTGGATGTGGGTATCTTTTCTGGTGAGTTCCAGTGTCTTCCTGTCGATGATTGTCCAGCAGCTAGTTGTGATTCCGTTGCTCTCACAAGAGGGAGTGAGAGCACGTCCTTCTACTCTGCCATCTTGGTTCCTAATCTCCCAACCATCTCTTTTTTTAAAGATTTTACTTATTAGGTAAAAATAAAGTTGAAAAGGTAGCATAGGGAAAAGAAGGAAGTAAATAAAAATGTTACCTCTGGGTGGTGGAATATTAAATAATCAAAAATACACCATCTCCTTAGCTGTTGCAGAATCATCCGACCTGTCTCAGCCAGGACAGTTTTCCCAGGGTTTCATCACCTGGGGCGGGGGGAGAGAATGAGCAGGAAGCTTGGGCTGGGCTCTCGCTGCCCCTGTGTGATTATTTACGTAAAGATTATTTATGATCTTTATGCCTTCTTTGGGGCTGGGGCATCTGACTCTGAGCGTGCTGGGAAATGCAAAATGCATGAAATTTATTCTCTAGCTCTTACCAGCACCCGTTTTGCACCAGGGACCAAGGACACAAAGTTCATGAAACCTCTCACATCAGGGAGTTCACATTCAAGATCAAATAAAATCCATCAGGGCTCCAGACCATCTTCCGTGCATGCACCTGTCACAGCCCACTCAGCTGACATCTCTCTACTTGCAGCCGTTTCTAAGATACCTGAGTGTTCATTTTGTTGACAGTCGTCACCCTCTATTTATTCTCATGGTCTGTGGCCTGGGCTGCTCGTGGAAACACAGACGCAGTCACTGACTATACTCCAAGGAGACTGACTGTGCCCCAGTGCCAGGGCACAGCCAAAATTTGTATTTATAGTATCCATTCCTATATGTATGTGTATACATAAATTTATACATGCACGCATCTATACATGTATACATAATTTTGTACAATGAGCGGGTATTACCTTTATAAAAAAATTAAAAAGAGTCTGCTCCGCATTTCTCTTTAGGATTTCATTCTGTGTGTTTGCTTTGTTGTCCTGCTGTCTGGCTTGGCTGCAGGCTGTCCAGAAGGCTCTGCAGAGGGAGAACAGGGGTCCCAGGCATAGTCACAGTGTGGAGCTGCGCCAGGGGAGCTCACAGGGGATGAAGGGGGCCTTGAAGAGAGCCTCTGGTCAACCAGTCAGCTGGAAGCACCTGTCCTTTGCTTGTCACTCAAGTTGAGGACACCAGGTGCCATGGGGCCACTCTCTGCCAGGGAGTGTCCAGCAATTTGAAGGTTGCTCTTAGGAGCCCGAGCTGGGAGGCCTGTGATAAACCCCCTTCTGCCTGCTGCTGCAGTGCAGCTGTCCCCGGGACAGGACCAGAGGCCCCTGAGGGAGGGAGGGAGGGAGGGAGCAAGGGAGGGAGGGTGGCAGCTGCTGGTTGCGGGCAGGCCAGGCCTGGGAGAACCAGGCAGGCGGAGGATTTGCGTGGAGCCTGACAGGTGGAGCTCTGTGTCCTGGGTGCCCTCATCTGGAGGGGTGGCCAAGCACATCTCCCCTCAACCCAGCTCCTCTCTTCCAGGCCGCACTTGGCCACCTTCCAGCCACTCACCCCTTGAGGGTCTCTGTCAAGAGCCCCTCCCCGCCCCCCTCCTGCAGACCCAGCAAGGTGGGCACCAGTTTGGAACCCGGGCTCCACATTCTCTGGGTCCACGCAGCCTTGCCCACTCATTGTGGCACTGAGAGCCTTCTGTTTTCATGGTGGTGGGAGTCTCACTCTCCGATCACAGAAAGTTCTGTGAGGTCCCACCCGGCTCAAGGCAAGGAAGCCCTGGTGGGTTTGCAGACAGTACCTCTGGGATTGTGGCTCACAGGGTGGGGCACCAGCAGCCTGGGCAGGTGCTGTGTTGGGTCCAGGATGGAGGAAAGACCCCAGCATTGCACCCAGTTTCTTGGAGGAGAGACTCATCCCCAGCTAGAGTGAGTGTGCTAGCTGAGGGACGTAGGGATGCTCTAGGGGCTCTAGGAGGGATGTGAAGGACTCTTAATAGACGGGGAGGGTAAGCTTACAGAGGAGGTAACCCTTGAGCCGTGCCTTGAAGAAGTCTTACAGATGAGGGCACCAAAGAAAAACTTCAGTGAAGAAAACATGATGTGGAAAGACCCAGAGGTATGAAAGAGATCAGTGTTCTGGGATCAAGGAGAGTTTGGGGATACAGGTTGGGAAGGGAGTGAGGCACAGAGGAAATGAAGCTGGGAAGGAAGGTTGGGCCCAGATGGTGTGTGTTTGTCACCCTAGATTTTAAAGGCGTGGTGTGAGGGAGCAGATATGAGGTGCCAGCTGGGCTCCTGGGGAGAGGTCCTGGAGCCGCTGGAGACTTTTGGTTACAGCCTCAGAGTGGACCAGACAACCTGAAAATCCTGATGCCACAAACACTTAGAAATGAGAAATAAAGAGAACAAACATCCTTTCACATGCATAGAAGTGCTCATCCGATAGTAAGAGAATTCCTCATCTCACCTTCCTGACCCCCTGCCCCAGGGTTGCCTGGGACCCCTTCCAAATAAACTGTCTGCTCTAGGATCCTCTTCTCTTTGGAGTCTGCTTCTGTGGGAACCCAAACTAAGATGGATTCTTCAATAAATGATGCCGAAGCAACTGGTTTTCCATAGGAGAAACATAAGATTAGAATCTTACTTTATATCCAAACTAAAAAATAAATTCCAAGTATATTAAAGGCCTAACTGTAAAAACCAAGACTTTAAAACTTCTAGAGGAAAATATGAGAGTCTCTTTATGATCTTAGAGCAGGGGAAAAATTCTTAAATATGACACCAAAAGTGCAAAAATAAAGGAAAATATCAAAGAAAATTGTCAAGTGTCCACAAAAGATGCCATTGTAAATAAAAAGACAGTTCACAGGCCAAAGCAGGTATTTGTAGAAATACCTGTAGAAAACTGACAGAGAACTAGTAATGAGAACATATAAAGAGCTAGTATAGATCTACATGAAAGGAGACAGGCAACGCTGTAGAAAAGTGGACAAACATAAATAGGTATTTCATGGAAGAGGAAATGTGTACAGCCAACGAACATAAGAAAAACCATTTCACACCCATCAGATTGGCAAAAATCGAAAAGTCTGAGAACACAAATGATGGCCAGTAGATGGGCCCCCTGGGGCACTGTCTCCTGGTGGTGGTAGTGTACATTGTCACCACTGTGGAGATCCATTTGGAAGTAGAGTTTAAAATTTGCATGCCCTGGGCTTCCCTGGTGGCCCAGTGGTTGAGAGTCCGCCTGCTGATGCAGGGGACACAGGTTCGTGCCCCGGTCCGGGAGGATCCCACATGCCGCGGAGCGGCTGGGCCCGTGAGCCATGGTCGCTGAGCCTGCGCGTCCAGAGCCTGTGCTCCGCAACGGGAGAGGCCACAACAGTGAGAGGCCCGCGTACCGCAAAAAAACCCCACAAAAAACAACGAAATTTGCATGCCCTGAGCCCCAGCAATTTCACTTCTAGGCAGTCCACTCACGTACCAGTGAACCTCTTTGAAACTCTTGAAGCACCCTGGAAGGAGCAGCGTCATGCGTGTAGCCGTGAGACTCCCGGGGAATCACTTAACCTCTCTGTGCAGCAGTTTCAAGTGGCGAATGGGGATGATACCAGTTTGCAAAGTTGTTATGAGGACTACATAATAATATGAACGCTGAGCAGCACGTGCTTCCTGGCACCAGGTGCTGTGCTGTACTTTCCCGGATTTAATCAGCAACCCACAGAGTGGTTAGAGGTGACCTCTAACCCTAACTTAGAGATGGGGAAACTGAGGCTCTGGGGAGTAGTTGGTCCAAGTTCACCAGCTGGTTGGCTGCAGAGCTGGGATTTGACTCAAGCCACACTGCCTCCCATTATGGAATAATGCCCACGAAAGGGTTTTATAAACTGTGAAGGGCTGTACAAATTGTCCTTTGTCTCTCGTTCCTCCTTGATGAACTTCAGAGACCAGAAGAGACCCTTTAACAAATGGGGACCAGGTGCTCTTCTCTCCCCAGTGCCACATGGGCAGGGGCAGGGGCAGGATACATAGATGACCATGAGCTCTGAACCTCCACGAGCTGCACTTCCAGAGGCTTAGAGCCTCAAGATGCCTCTCTCCTCCATGCCCGAAAAGTAGAGGCCCCAAGTGGTCTCATTTCTTCCTCCAAGCTTGTTCTTCTCCTGCCCCTACGGCTTCCCTGAGGCACATCCACACACATGCACATGCACACCCCCTGCAGTCCTATGCGTCTGTGCCACAAGCCTGAAGGAAAGCCTGTGCCTCCTGCCAGGCCACCTCTCTTCCAGCATGTACACAGCTACCAAAACCATCTTCCTCACTCTTTTCCGATCAGTTCCTGCCCAGGAACCTCACAGGAACAGCCTTTTGGGGTCCAAAGGGACCTTCACAGCTCATTTGGTCACACAATCTCATCTGATGCATGGTTAGATCCTCTCCACAGTGCCCCACTCCAGGCACCTCCCGGTCCTTCATAAATCTTACGTGGATGATGAATACTAATGTTTGCCGCTTGGAGTTCATTTAAATCCTCCAGCCTCACTCCTAAAGTCCTTGAATAGCAAGCCCCATCCCAGGTACCTTGGCCTTGCCTGACCAGCAGAGCAAGAATGGATTAGCAGCAAATCCCTCTAGGGCAGCAACTAGGGACACATTAGCAAGGAGGAGGTGGGTGCGTGGTCAGAACAGTTTGCCTCTGTTTATGAGTTTTGTAGCAGGTGTGTTATGGAATGTTCCAGTGTGTGTATATATGTATTTGTCAGTGCCTCCTTAAGCATTCCAAGGTCAAAGGCCTGCAGAAACAACTACAACTCTTGTGTCCTGGAAAACAGGAATATTAATTCCCTCTGGGCTACAGGATTTTTTTGTTTGTTTGTATTGGGCTGTGTGTGTGTGTGTGTGTGTGTGTGTGTGTGTAAAATGAGGATATTGATCTAGATAAACAGCTTTCAAGCCTTTTAAATTTATTTATTTAACAGGCATTTATTGCTTGCTTGCTATGAGCAGGCATTGTGCCAGCCTTGCTGGCACCTATGGTGGGTGGACAAGGCAGGACCCGGTGCCACCTTCATGGGTCTGGTGGGTGGACAGATGTTCAACATGTAATGACAAACGTGTCGTGGCCATAAAGAAGAACAGGTACTATGGTGTGAATTATAGGAAAACCGCCTGGTCTGGGGATGGCAGGAAGGGAGATTCAGGCCAAGATCTGAAGGAAGAGCAGGAATTAGCTGGAAGAGAAGGTCAAGAAAATTCCAGGGTGCAAAGGCCAGAGGGTTAGGAAGATGCTGCTCATTCCAGGAATGGTGTGGCATGCCTGCAGGGTAGACAAGGAGGGGTTAAGGGGCTTAAGGTAGGGATGAAGAGACAGGACAGATGCACAGGGCCCTGAAGCTGTGTTGAGAGTGTTATATTTCATCCTAAGGACAATGGAAAACCTTCAAGGCAAAATAATGTCATGATTGCCCCTGCACTTTTTAAAGATCCTTTTGGCATATAGTTGCGACCCTATAAAGTTTTGAATGAGGTGGTAGGACAGGATGAAATGAAGGCCTCATTGTGAAGAATGGGGTGGGGGGGCAAAGGGTCAGTTAGAAGGATGATGGTGGTAACCATGGAAACAGAGAGACATGGACTTGGTTGGGGGGCGTGCATTAAAAGACTGAATTGCCAGGACTTGGTCACTGGTTAAGGATTATCCTCAGCATTCTGGTGTTGGCCACAACTGAAAGCAGAATGGTGTTGTTAGATTTGCAGGGATGGTCAGAGTGGATTTGTGACGTGTTAAGTCTGAGGTCACTGTGGCATTGCTAAGATCTGGAGATCAGCAAGATGGAAGTTATGCTGGTGTATGGGTGGTAATTGGAGGCATGGGGGTGGATGAGGCCCCTGAAGGAGAGAGTGCAGAGGGCTAAGGGGGTCTACAACTGCCCTGAGGACCCCAACATTTAACACACAGGTTGAGAAGAAGCCAGCAAAGGAAATGAAAATGAAGAGAGAAAGGAGGGAAACCAGGAAAGCTTGGTACCATGGAGACGAAGGGAAGAGAATTTCATGGAGGTCAGAATGACAAGTTCTAGTCAGATGGAACTAAAAACAAGTGTCCTTTGGATTTCGCAAGTGGAACTTATTGTTGACCTAGCGAGAGCAAGAGGAGTTCTTGAAATGAAGACAGTGAGTGAATGTAGGTCTTTCAAGAAGTTTGACTAGGAAAGGTAGAAGGGGTTGTTCAAGGAGGGAATTAATTTTTTTAATTGGGGAATTTTTTTAAAAAACAGATAGGGATAAATTAATAGAGAATGGTTGAAGTTATAGGACAGAGGAGGCATATCAGGTAGGTTCAATCAGAGAAGTAGATTAGAGGTACATGTAATAAGAGATCTGTCATAAAGATTTGACCTTGTGCAGCTGTGGGAGCCCATTACCCTGTCATTGAGAAGTTGTTGTCTCTGTGTCTGGTGCTGGACCTTGAAGGCCACAGGGACCTTGAAGGCCATAGGCCAGTTGGGAAGGGAAGAGGGATGTGAAGTGGAGAAAGCAAGAAAAAGCTGGAACCTTATAGGCTGAGCTGGAACCCACAAAGATAGCTTGGAACCCTTGTCCATTTCTCATTGACTCCATTCCTCCAACTTGGATAATGAGGGTGTCGTGTGGGGTACTGGTGTTTGTCACAGAGCTAAACATGCACCTGGCCCAGGAGTTAGAGAAGCTAGGGCTGGAGGAGCTGCAGACCCAGCTGCTGCTCCAGGGCAGCCAGATGACCCTGGCAATGTGCATGAGCTACAGCCATGCCTGGTACCCTGCACCACCTTCTGAGCATAAAGGAGCATGGTTGCTCCTTCATGGCTGCCTTCCAAACTTTGGGCAAAGTCTCATACTAATTTGGAACGATACAAGGAAAGTGTAGTTCAGTTTTGCTAATCTGACAGAATACAAATCCATCCTAGGAGGTAACTTTATTTTTAGGCAAGTATTTGTTTATTAGTGGATCCAGGCACAGTTCTAGGAGCTGGGGATACAATGTCAGTTAGACAGAGTTTGTCCTTACAGAGCTGAGGTTCCAGCAGGAAAATCAGACAGTAGCAAGTGCATATGTGATATGGCGCCTGATTGTGAAAAGTACTACTTGAAAAAAAAAAAGAGAGAGAGAGAAAGAGAATAGTGAGTGTTGGAGGTGGGGGTTGGGTAAGAAGGAGGTTATACTAGAGAGGGTAGTTGGAAAACCTCCTTGATGAAGTACCACTTAACCACAAACCATAATGAAGTTATGGAACCAGCCAAGTAGAGAGCCCAGGAAAGAGTTTTGCAGGCAGCAGAAACAGTATGTGCAAAGGTCCTGAGGCAGGAACAAGCTTGTTCAAGAAACTGCAAGAATGCCTGAGTATCTAGAACAGAGTGAGTGAGGCAGAGAAGGATAGGAGGTGAAGTTGAAAGTTAGGCAGCAGCCAGATCATGCAGATAGTCATTATTTGACCTGGCTAGTGCTCCCCTTGAAGACCTCACTTGGAAGGCTTGTCCTTTTTTGACCTTACTTGAACCGCACCAGTGCTAAAAGCCTTTCCTGGGAACATTTGTCAAGGATTTTGACATCACAGCTGCCTGAGGCAATGGATAACAGTTGGCATAAACAATAGACTAACATAAAACTAAAAAGGAAAGGCTGAGGAATGAAGTGTCCATAGGGGGCTTTAAAAAGCTCTGACATATTCCTGGAATCTATGTGCATGTTTTGGCCGTGTGCTTGGGAAGGCAATAATCTGTCACCTCTGAATCCCCTCTGAAGCTCTGTCAAGCAGGACATGAAAGTTGAGGCAGAGTTACAAACTGCCTGGCTGAGTGTTAAACGTATGTCCCAACACACATACAGAACCCTTCAGTGAAGAGTGGGCAACTTACTGTTTCCAGGAGGTTAAGGAAATATCTGCCTCAACATTAGCTGACCACTCAAGTTAACTGAGCAAAGACTTCAGAAGGTATACCTGACACAGAATACAGGCTTTGCAGAATTACTTAAGGAAAGTCACTAAACAAACAACAACTACGATATGAAGCAACAACAAACCCTGTGGAGGGGGCGGAATCTGATTTCAGAGTTGTCACGTTATAGTATTTGAAATATCCAGCTTTCAACAAAAATTATGAAACATGCAAAGAAACAATAAGGAAATATGATCCATACACAGGAGGGAAAAAAAGCAATTAATTGAAACTGATCCTGAGGAAGCCCAGAAGCTGGAATTAGTAGACAAATACTTTAAATCAGCTATTTTAAATCTGTTCAAAGAACTAAAGGAAACAGTATGTAAACAATGAAGGGAAAGTATGAAAATGGAGTCTCACATAGAGACAATCAACAGGTAGAAATTATAAAAAGGAACCAGAGAGAAAATTAAGGAATTGAAAAGTATAATTATTCAAACAAAAATATTCACTGAGGGGCTCAACAGCAGACTTGAGGAGGCAGAAGAAAGAATAAGTGAACTTGAAGATAGGTCAATTGAGATTATCCAGTCTGAAGAACAGAAAGAAAAAGAATGAAGATAAATGAACTTGTGGGACAGACACCTATGGGACACCATCAAGTCACCTGAAATATGCATAATGGAAATCCCATAAAGAGAAGGGGGGGGTGGGCAGATAGAATATTTGAAAAGATAATAGCTGAAAACATGCAAAATTTGATGAAAAGCATTCATCTACACATCTAAGACACTCAAGGAACTCCAAGTAGGGTAAATTTAAAGAGATTGCCACCTACATGCATCATATTCACACCACCAAAAGCCGAAGATGAAGAGAGAAAGCAGCAAGAGGAAGGTGACTCATCATGTACAGGGATCCTCAATAAGACTTCTCATTAAAAAACAAGACAAAACATAGAGACCAGAAGGCGGTGGGATGATGTATTCAAAGTGATGAAAGGAGAAAAAGAACTGCCAATCAAAAATTCTATATTTGGTAAAACTATTCTTCAAAAATGAAGGAGAAATTAAGGTATTCTTCAGCCTGATAAAAGGCATCTGCAAAAACCCCACAACTAACATCATACTTAATAGTGAAAGACTGAAGGTTTTCCCCCTAAGATGAGGAGTAAAGCGAGGATGTCTGTTTCTACACTTCTGTTCAGTATTGTACTGGAGGTCGTAACGAAGGCAGTTAGGCAAGAAAAAGAAATAAAAAGCATCCAGGTTGGCAAAGAAGAAGTGAAACTATCTCTATTGGTTGATGACATAATCTTACATGTATAGAAAACTCTAAAGAGTCCAGCAATGACAACAACCAAAAAAGGAAGAAAACTATTAGATTAATAAATGAATCAAACAAGGTTACAGGATACAAGATCAATATTTTAAAAATCAGTTGGATTTCTATACACTAGTTATGAAAAATCCAAAAATGAAATAAAGGATATAATTCCTTTTATAATAGCATCAAAAAGAATAAAATAGGAATACATTTAACCAAAGATGTGCAAGACTTCTACACTAAAAACTATGAAACATTGTTGAAAGAAATTAAAGAAGACTTAAATAAAGAAAAGACATCCCATGATCGTGGGTCAGAAGACTTAATGTTGTTAACATGGCAGTACTCCCTTAACTGATCTACAGATTCAATGCAATCCTTATCAAAATTTCAATGCCTTTTTGTAGAAATAGACAAGCTGATACAGAAATTCATATGGAAACTCAAAGGACCCCCAGTAGCCAAAACAATCTTGAAAAAGAAAAACAAAGTTGGTGGGCTCATACTCCCCAATTTCAAAACTTACTACAAAGCTATAGTAATCAAAATAGTGTGGTACTGGCATAAGAACAGAAATACAGATCAGTGGAATAGTATTGAGTGTCCAGAAAGAAACCCATATGTCTATGGTCAGTTTATTTTCAACAAGGGTACCAAGACTATTCAATGGGGAAAGAATAGTCTTTTCAACAAACAGTGCTGGGACAACTGGATATCCATATGCAGAAGATGAAGCTGGACCCCTACTTCATGCTTTATACAAAAATGAACTCCAAATGGGTCAAAGACCTAAATGTCAGAGTTAAGCCTATAAAACCCTTAGAAGGAAATGTAGATGTTTTAATGCTATCATCCTTTTGGCCTAGCATTCCCATCAAGGAAATTGGAATCTTCATACTTTGGGAGTATAAAATGGTGAATTTTATGGTATCTGAATTATATCTCAACTTTTTAAAAAAGATAATTCTGGCTGCATATAGGGATGGACCATAGGCAACTGAGAGTGGGAACTGGAAGGTTGTTGTAGTCTAGTCTAGTGGTGAGCTGATGGTGCTCTAAGGCCAAGGGCATGATGGCTTTAAAAGATAGGAAAGCTCAGGACAGGAATCCTTTGGAGAGGCTGGCTTCAGCAGGAAGAGGGACAACTCCCAACACCGAAGTAAGAGGGAAGAAGGAATATAGACACAGGGGTAGGCATTCTAGAAAACTGAATCTGTCTTTTGGTTTGGTACAGAAAGGGTTATGAGCCATTGTGGGCAGAGGATGTCTGGAAGCTTGAAATAGCTGTGGGCAAGCAGAGAACATGGCCTTGGCTTCCAGGAAGATGGGGAGCCCTGAGACTGGGTATATAGGGCTGCATGTCAAGGAAGCAGTCCTCTTGGACCTAACAGTGACTTTTGAGCTAGAATAAGAGGAAACTTCAACAGGGGGATACCTAGAGATTATCATATTAAGTGAAGTAAGTCAGGCAGAGAAAGGCAAATATCATATGATATCACTTATATGTGGAATCTAAAAAATTGATAAAAATGAAAAGAAATAGACTCACAGATATAGAAAACAAAGTTATGGTTACCAGAGGGGATGGGGGTGGGGGGAGATAAGTTATGAGTTTGGGATTAACATATACCCAGTACTATGTATAAAATAGAGAAGGAAGGACCTACTGTATAGCACATGGAACTATATTTAATGCCTTGTAAAAACCTATAATGGAAAAGAACCTGAATCACTTTGCTATACACCTGAAGCTAACACAACATTATAAATTAACTATACTTCAATTTAAAAAATGTTAAAAAAAAAGAATAAGAGGAAACCAGGTATTCTATAATTATGGCTCAATAATACAAGCCATAGCCTGATTTTAATTCCGTATTATGAAATCAAAGTGACTGATTAGTCAAGAATAAGCCTTGTATTTTTACAATCACAGTTTAATTTTCTTTTTAATTTTTTAAATTTTTGTCTGTGTCGGGTTGTGTTTGTCTGTGTTGCTTCGTGTGGGCTTTCTCTAGTTGCGGCGAGCAGTGCTACTGTTTGTTGTGGTGTGCACGCTTCTCATTGTGGTGGCTTCTCTTGTTGCGGAGAACGGGCTCTAGGCGTGCGGGCTTCAGTAGTTGGGGCACATGGGCTCAGTAGTTGTGGTGCACGGGCTTAGTTGCTCCGCGGCATGTGGGATCTTTCCGTACCAGGGCTCCCCTGCATTGGCAGGCAGATTCTTAACCACTGTGCCACCAGGGAAGCCCTAATTTTTTTTTTTTAAGATTTTTTTGGGGGGGACTTCTCCGGTGGCGCAGTGGTTAAGAATCCGCCTGCCAGTGCAGGGGATATGGGTTCGAGCCCTGCTCCGCGAAGATCCCACATGCTGCAGAGCAACTAAGCCCGTGTGCCACAACTACTGAGCCTGCACTCTGGAGCACACGTGCCACAACTACTGAGCCTGCATGCCACAACTACTGAAGCCCGCACGCCTAGAGCCCGTGCTCCACAACAAGAGAAGCCACCTCAATGAGAAGGCCGCGCACCACAACGAAGAGTAGCCGTTGCTTGCCGCAACTAGAGAAAGCCCGTGCTCAGCAACCAAGACCCAATGCAGCCAAAAAAAAAAAAAAAGATTTGTTTTGGATGTAAACCATTTTAAATGGTCTTTATTGAATTTGTTATAATATTGCTTCTGTTTTATGTTTTGGTTTTTTGGCTGCGAGGCATGTGGGATCTTATCTCCCTGACCGGGGATCGAACCTGCACCACCTGCATTGCAAGGCGAAGTCTTAACCACTGGACCACCTGGGAAAGCCCGCACAGTTTAATTTTGAATTGGGTATATGCCCATCTCAATTGGGTATATGCATTAATAAAAGAGTATAAGGTAGCATGACTAATAATATTAATTGATTATTAATGGTTTAATTGATTGACACAATTTTTTCACCTGCAGTGTCTCACTTGGTCTCTACAACAACCTCGTAAAGCAAGTTTTATTATTTTCACACTTATTTTACATAAGGAAATGGAGGCTTAGGGAGTTAACACTTTTCTAAGTAGTCTGAATCCAGGTCTCCTAAATCTCACGTTCTTTCTTTCCACTATTACCCCATGAATCAAGCAGAGTACTTCTTTTTTTGTCTATTCAAATTCTCAGGGTATGTTGCCAAGGTATCTTTTTCCAGAAAGTCTATTTTTGTAAAGTGTCTTTAATGCTTGTCCACTCCAGTGATTATTTCCAATAACATTTCTTTTCTGTTAATGCGAACTGTAGAAAATCTAGAAAAACTTGTTTTTAATCCCACGCAGATAGCTACTGTTAACAATTTAGTGTATTTCTTTCCAGTATCTGCCTATAAATAAATATACTGCCTATAAATATGTACACACATATATATACATACACACATATATATACACATACATGTATATTAATAATTTTTTTACAAAATTGTACTCATACCATAAACAGTGTTGTGTCTTGCTTTTTCACATAGTATGATGTTGTGAGACGTGGCATGGCCTTGTGGTGAAGGTTAATTAGGCCCTGAAGCCAGAATGTAATGGGCCTGTTAGCTGTGTGCCCTTGTCAATGCTACTTAGCCTTTTTGTACCTTAGAACAATATTAGCTATTACAAACCTTAGTGCAAAATATGGTCTATCCTGTGCACTCCCCTTTCAGACCAGGTGATCTCTGTTCCTGGCTTCAGGAACTGCTCTGTGTCTGAAACACATCCTCTCCCCTTCCCCTTGGCCAGCAGCATCCTTGCTGTCAGTTCATCTTGCTCATACCCTCCGATCTGTTGTGTACCCCCCGCCCCATGACCTCCGTAACATCCACTCCAACCAGTTGACTCCCCAGAGGCAGCTCCCTTACAGTCTCTGGACTGTCTCCCTGAGACAGTCTGTGCATCTGCAAGCTTATTGTCAACAAGGATTTGCTATTTCACTTAACAATATACATCTTGGATGTCGTTTATATCAGCACATAGGGCACTGCCTTGCTTTTGTTTTGTTTGTTTATTTCGTTTTGTTTGTTTTAAACTGCCATATGGGGGAAGGCTTTTTCAAGGCATGCCATGAAACCTCGAAGCTATAAAGGAGAAGTTGATTGTTTGGCTACGTAAAAATTAGAATCTTCAGTATAGGAAAACATACCATAAGCAAAGTCGAAAGACAAAACAGCCTCCACATTCAACTGGGGCTCTAACAGTGCTCCGTGACTCTCTCATTTGCTCGGCTTGTACTTTACACAGAAAACCAAAGTCATCGGGTGCAAATATTCTCTGCTTCCACCACCAGACCTCAAAATGTATTTGAACTCAAACCCATCCATTCCACCTCCCACCTGTTAAAACAGAATGTGTCTCCCCTCCTGTCTGAAGCTAACGCCGCCTCTGTGCTGGGATCCCATCCCATCTTGCTCTAGTAGGACTGTGGCTCTGTTAATTGCCCGAGTCAGGCTGCCCTCCCTGCTGCTCCCAGCCTGTGGATTACCCCGGCCCACTGGGTTTTACCTTCTAGATATATCTTGTCTCTGCCCTCTCCTCTCTTTTCTGCCTTCACTGCTCTGGGGCAGGCCTCATCATTTCACGCCTGGACCATTGCAGTAGCTTCCTCATTGGTCTCTTCCAACCTGGCCATCCTTGTTTTTTTGGCTGCGCCTCGTGGCTTGTGGGATCCTAGTTCCCCGACCAGGGATTGAACCCAGGCCCTCGGCAGCGAAAGCGTGGAGTCCTAACCACTGGACCGCCATCAACCTGGCCATCCTTGATGCTGTCCTCCGCACAGGTGCCAGCAGAGCATCTAAAACCCAGGCCTACTCTCATCCCCTGCCATAGGTCAGTCTCATCTGCTGTAGCTTGGGGGTCAGAGCGGTGTGGAAGGAATCCCCTTGTTGGTGAGGGAGCGCCTATAATTTGGAAAAAAGCCTCCCATGCCATTCGAGTCCCAGACCTTGATAGCTTGCCATTGCAAAGCCCTCTCCTCCATTACCCCTAACTGCCCAGCTCCCCAGATTCACCTGCCTTGGACTTTATGTCTTAGTGACAGCAACGTGCCACACACCTACCCCACTCCTTCCAAGAACACGCTTACTGCCCTACTTCAGCCGGCAGGCGGCTCAGCCATCCTCGGCCCTGAGCCCCAGGCTGGGGACGTGACACCCCCTCCTCCAGGCAATCCTAGCATCCTGCATGTTCCTAAGTGGTTTGCTGAGCAGCCTGCTGGTCTGGATGCCTCTCAGGAGGCTGGTTGGGAGCTGACTCTAGCATATAGAGCTCATATCACCGCTTGAACCTCAGCTTTGGGTCCCAGCAGCCAATTCTAGGGCAGTGGGAACTGTCCCACTTCCTTCCTTCATAGCATCTGTCACGATATTGAAACTGTATTAAAATGGTCTGTCTTTGTCCCCACACTACACTAGTGCATCTTGAGAGCAAGGATAGTGTCTTGTTTTTCACACGGCCTGGCACGTACCCAGTGCTACAGCTGAACTGAAAAGGGACTTGGCAAGCCATAGACCGAGTTTAATGTTTTCTTGGTCATTGTACTGGAACAGATGGTCATAAAGACAATTTATGAAATGTCATTAGGATAAGTATAAATTCCTGTAGTTACATCCAAAAGTAACAGGCGTGTGCATTTTCGGTGGACCACCATGGCTTTGCAGCAGTTCTTGTGATAAGAGGTGGGGATTTTCACTGGGGAAGCAGCCTCGACGTGGGTCGCCAGTGTGGTGAGGCTGCAGGACGCTGCTGGGACGCTGGCCTGCCCAGCTGGTGTCCCGGAGACGTTGCTCTGCCATTGTCCCCATTCTCTCTCGTTCTTCAGTAATCTTCCCTCCCATCCGTCCTTTCAGCCTGTAAACATGCCCATGTGTCCTCCAACCTTTAAAACCCACTTTCCCACCCTGCCTCTTGGTTCTCTTGGTTCTTCCTTCCAGGAGCTAACTTAGCCTTATGGGAAAGGTGGAGACCCTCCAATGCAAGCTGCTTTCCCATTTCTGATTTTTTCCACCATGATGTCGTCAGATACACCGCGCCCTCCCCACCTCTCCCCAACCATGGTTCACCAACTCCCTGGTTCCCTTGAGCCCACCTCCTCCTTGCTCAGTCGTCCATCTCTCTTCTGTTGCACTTCTTGCCCATTCCTTCCGTTATGCCCATGAGCAGTTACAGATCTTCCCCTTCCTTACACACCCTACTGCCTTCTCAGGAATTTTCCATCCCCTTAGGAACTTCCTGGGATTCTCTGCCCTTCACCACTAGCCTTTTCCAAAGAGAAGGCCACTTCCCTGCCTCCCCCTTTTCCCTCTCCCCAGATGTTCAACATCTCACAGTCTGACTTAGGCCTGAATTCCTCTGCTGCGGCTGCTCCCCAGATGGCATCAGAGACCTAGCCAGCGTCTCTCTTTCTTTTTTTGGCCATGCCACACGGCTTGCAGGATCTTAGTTCCCCGACCAGGGATTGAACCCCCGTCCTCAGCAGTGAAAGCATGGAGTCCTAACCACTGGACCACCACGGAATTCCCAGCATCTTTAATTTAGTGCCTTGCCCTCCCCTCTGCCCCTGGTTCCCATCCTCAGGGATCTCCCCGAAGGATTTGGCCAACTCCTCCTTCTACGGCAGCCCCCGGTCCTCACCTTCTCCTACCGTGTTGTCTGCACTTTCTTGGGCTCCTGCAGGGGCCGCTCCTCCCATCCTAGATGGAGACTTTCCCCAATGCTCTGTCCTCGGTCTTTTCTCTTCTTGACACTTTCTGCATTATCTATAATAATAAACAAGGAGATGAAGAGAGGTGCTGAGAAGACTTTGAGGATAGGGGGAATTCTTTGGGTTGGTTTGGTGGTACTGCTGGGTTTTTGTTGGCTTTTTATTGGTGGGGGAGGTTTGGGCAGAATGGCATGAGGGATTCCTTAGGGTACAGCAAAAAGGGTTGGAAGGAGACCAGCAAGCCACATGTCGGTTTCGCTATTTTCTGGACGCGCCCCAAACTTTCTTTGCCTCATGGCCTTTGTCTACCTGTTGTGTCTTACCCCCCGCTCATGACCTTTGTAACATTCTGGTCATACTTGTCTTACCAGTCAAATATGGCATTGTAGTCATTTTACCACGTACTGTAGCTCATGCTGTCCATCAGTTCACTTAGGTTGTCTGGAGATCAGGACTTGACTTATTTTAACTCTGGAACATTTAACAGAGATGCTTACATGTAGGGGCTACTCAGTGTTCCTCAGGAGCATCAGCTAATGGGAAGAGCATGAGTCTTAGATGTAAACAGACCCAGATTCTGATGCTGATCCTGGACTTGATGCTTGTTCATTGTGTGACCTCGGGCACATTGCTTACCTTTCTAATTACGGTAATCGTGAGGATGAAATGTGATATTGGATGCTCAAGAAATGTGAGTCCCCTCCCCCATCCCTGGAAGTGGCCAGAAGTAGGAGGAGACAAAATGACCTAAAGCATCATCTGAGGACATGCTGATATCACAGGATGTGTCTCCACCCATAAATGACGGGCCAGTGGTTAGAATATTACTACACTTGGTATGGCCCTTTTGGCCTTCACACCGGCTTGCCTTAGTTTGCTTTCCAGCTGTTTTAATAGTTTTTTCTCTGCTTCCCTCCCTCTCTTGGCCCCCACTACATGCGTGAATACCAGTACCCAATCCAGGTGCCCCCTTCCTTACTTTCCCTCCCTCAAAGTTCAGCTGCTAGGGTAGGACGTTCCAAGGTCTTATCACAAGTCTGACAGCTCTTCAAATAGCATCACACAGTGTCATCGTGGAGCTGGGCAGATGTGTATTCCACCTGCAAAATTCTTTGAAAATGAGGAAGAAGCTGGTAAGCCCGCAAGCAGATCCATTTGGAGTGATCCAGGGTATCTTTCTCTTTCTTTCTTTTATTTTTTTTTGAGATTGTTTTTCTGTTAGCATTTTTAGATCAACCTAATTCTTTTTGGTTACTGCATAGTATTCCTTAGAATTAACGTGCCCTACTTTGTTTGAACTTTCTGCTCTTGTGGAAACATTTAAGTTGTTTTTGCTTTTTCCCTAGGAACAATGTTTCAGGGAATGCCCTTGAACACGGCTCATGGGAGCGTTTTTCTAGGACAGATGCCCAGGGGTTAGATGATATATATATTTATATGTATTTGAAATTGTATTAGATCCTGCCAGATTGTTCAGATCAAAGACTGTATGTACTACCACAGGAAAAATGTTTTCTGTTTTGGCGTCATCATTTCATGTCTTGCATAAGAAGGTCTTCTCATTGCTAAAGGTATAAACAGATTTTTCTGTATTTTTATTCAAAGTTTGTAGTTTTGCTTTTTACATTTGGCTCCACACACCCCGCCCCGGGGGTGGGGGGGACTTTTTCCATTGTATTGGTACCACCTGAATAGTCCACCTTGTTTTTAGACTTGCTGTTCTATTTCACTGACCCAAATGTTTGCTCCTGTACTACTGCAATCATTTTGAGTGTGTTTGTCCTTTAAAAAAAAAATTGTGGTTTTATATATATATATATATATATATATATATATAAAATCATAAAATTTTTCATTTTAACCAGTTTTAAGTATTAAGTAACAGTTTTAAGTAACCAGTTTTAAGTATACAATATACAGGTGGCATTAATCACATTCATAATGTTGTATAACAATCATCACTATTTCCAGAATTTTTCATCAGTCCAAGTAGAAACTCTCTACCCATTACACAATAGCTCCCTTTGCCCCTCCAATCCTGTGCCCTGTAACATCTACCCTACTTTCTGTGTCTGTGAATTTCCAAATTCTAGATTTCACATAAGTGAAATCATACAATAATTGTCCTTCCGTGTCTGGCTTGTTTCACTTAGAATAAGTTTGCAAGATTCATCCACGTTGTATCATATATCAGAACTTCATTTCTTTTTATAGCTGAAGAATATTCCATTGTATGGATATACTCCATTTTATACATCCGTTCATCTGTTGGCAGGCAACTTGGGTTGTTCCACCTTTCGGCTATGGTGAATAGTGCTGCTCTGAATACTGGCGTACACTTACCTGAGTCCCTGTTTTTAATGCTCTTGGGTATATACCCAGGAGTGGAACTGCTGGGTCCGATGGTAATTCTGTGTTTAACTCTTTTCCTTGGTGGCCACAGAGGAGATGTCATTTCCTTCACTGTTAGTAGAAAGATCAGTCCCTGAGTCCTGTTCGTACCCCATTTTTACATTCACCTGCCCACATTTCCCCCCACCCCTGGAGCCAAGCACAGAACTTGGCACATGGTGGTACCAAGTAAAGGCCAGCCTGGGTGGGTGGGTGGATGGACAGATGAACTCCAGACCACTGGAAGAGCAAGATTTTCCCTGACTGTATAAGGGGACAGCAAGAAGCAATGGAAAGAGCCTGCAGCCATACTATTGGTGCATGCATCCAACAAGAGACCTGGGTTCTGCTTCTTACATGAGCCCTTAGTTTCTGTGTGTCTTATTTAGCTCATCTGTGAAGGGCAACTGCACTCCTGCTGTACAGGATGTTGAGACATGAGATCTGGGTATGAAAGCCCTTTGCTGAAGTCAAAGGCACTCACTGGCGGGAGGGATGGCAGAGTCCCGTGTGTACCCCACACTCAGAATAGAGCCTGGCACATCAGTGAACTGATTTCTTGCGTGCATTCATTCCTACATCCAACCACTGTCTACTGAGTGCCTGCTCTGTGCCAGGCAGTGTTCTGGAGGCTGGGCTTCAGCCATGAGCAAGAGAGACAAAAAGGCCCTGGCCTCATCAATCTGCTCAAGAACGAGATCCAAGAACAAGCCCCAAGGGTCCTAACTGCCTTCCCAATGCTTCTGGTACCAACTCTAGACTTTTAAAAACACAGCAAGAAATGCCAGTGGAGAGCTTGTATTTTAAGGAGGTGTCTCCAGCTTTAAGGAGAAAAATGGATTTGAAAATGTAACACAAAGAATAGGCCAGGTACTTGGCAAATCAAGCAGCTTGAAATGCCATGAGGGAGGGGAACTTTTGGGGGGTTCTATGTGAAGCAAAGGGAGAGAAAAGATTCCAGATACTCCCCTGACTGCCACCCACAGGAAAAATGTGAGAGCCTCCAAGCCTCTTCTTGCAGGAGTTTAGGGGTGGGAATCAGGGCGACTGTCACCAGGCTCTCTGCAACACTAGGTCTGCCTAGGAATGTTGCTGGTGACACTTTGGCCCTGTTTGGCCCCATGGGAGACAGAGGTTGGCTTATCTGGTTTGGTCACTGAGCTCTGCCCCTCAGGAGCCCTTGGAGGTGGCCCAAGAGCTCATGGCCCCTGAGCACACATCCCATGCACTGCATATCAATCATCTCATTGAAGCCTCTCCACAGCCCTTGATCACCTCCAGAAAACAGGCTCAGGGAAAGTAACGGCCTTAGTCTGGGTCACGCAGTTATGCACAACAGAGCCAGAATCCTTGCTTTTACCCGGACCCTAGTTGAGCCAGACCCCAGAAGCCAGGCAAAGGGAGGAGCAGCAAGGTTGATAGGGTAAGAATTGGCAAGAGACTCTAGGTAACAAAACCTGTTATACCCACAAGGACAGGTTTTATGATTTATTAATAAACTTAGCAATAAAGGGATTCTTTTGGAGCTCGGAAAATTTTATGGGCACTAATATGTAGTTTCCAAAGTTCTTTCACATATGTTCTTTTTCACTTGATCCTTATAACAACCTCTTTTAAGAGCAATGGTGTGGGTTTTTTTTTCGGTACGCGGGCCTCTCACTGTTGTGGCCTCTCCTGTTGCGGGGCACAGGCTCCGGACGCGCAGGCTCAGCAGCCATGGCTCACGGGCCCAGCCGCTCCGCGGCATGTGGGATCTTCCCGGACCGGGGCACAAACCCGTGTCTCCTGCGTCGGCAGGTGGACTCTCAACCACTGCGCCACCAAGGAAGCCCACAAGAGCAATGGTTTTTATACCCATTTTATAGACAGAGAAACTGGCTCACAGAGAGTAAGTGCCCTAGATTGCACTACTAGTGTGTGTGGAGGGGGCATCCTGACAGTTGTGGGCAACAGCCTTATCAAGTGTTTCATTTCCTGTGAGATTCTCAGAGCAGAGGTGACCCCAACCCGGAGGAGGAGAAGGAATTCCTCAGCCTAATGAGGTCACAGTTTGTTTCTTTCCCGAACCTTTATTACTCAAAGCATGTATTCTAGTGAATGCAATTGACATATATTTGTTATTTACCAGTCTTTTCTCTGGAACATGAACCTAGCTTTGCCTTCATACAATCATCATTTATTAAAGGGACTGTGACCCCCAGTGATGTATATTTAGTAATGGCAGAATCTTTCCTGCACATATTCTTCAAGGTCTCACCTGAAGTTTGGAAGAGCTACTTACCCTGGGCTGGGCTGGACTTGGGATAAGACCAGGTTCCTGACCCCAAAGGATCAGCCAGCATATGTAATCCCACCAGAGCTAGAGATGTACACAAAGTGCTGTGGGGAGACTAACCCTGCCTGGGAAGATGTCACAGAAGAGGTGAAACAGAGACAGGAACACAGGTGGCCTTGTAGGGAGAGGGGCCGGCTCATGCAGAGGCCCTGTGGAAGGAGTGATGTGGGATAAGGCTGGAGGGGCAGCAAGTCAGAGGAAGGCCCTTGGGATTCCCCCTCGAAAGCCATGGGTAGGGAGCTCTTGGGGTTTTTAAGAGCATGATCTGCCTGTTTCTGAATGATCCCTGAGGTGGCAGATGGGGACTCTGGAGGAGAGGAGACCACTGTCCCCAGCATCTTGCCACCTAAGACCAAGAGACCATGACAGAAGTGGACCCTGGCCCTGGAGTCTCTGCAGAGGTGCTCAGCCTGGGAGAATTTCAGGGAGGAAGGAGCAGCCCCAACGGAGGTGAACGCAGGTGTGGAAAGAGTGGGATTCGGACCACGTTGACCAGGGGCCAAAGTGAGGGCCGCAGGCAGTGAGAGCTGTGGGAATTCGGTTCCTCTCCCAGTGCCTCCCCTGCAGGCCCCCTGCCGAGTCTCCCCTCCCTGCTTGTGAGCACTGCTGCTTGGAACACCTTTGTCTGTCACTTCCTGTAGGAAGATGTCCCTGGCCTTCTGCCCCTTCCCCCACCTGCCTCCAGCCTCTGCTTGGTGCTCCCTGGTCACCTGCACTGTCTTCTTGTGCAGGTAACCCTCACATGGGCTTGAAATGATCTGCGGGCTGAGACCCTGGCTTTATTTGTCTCAGTAGTCATGGCACTTAGCCCAGTGCCTTGCATATAGTAGACACTCAATAAAGGTTTACTGAATGGAACTAGAAGGGAGAGGTTAGTAGAAGCTGGGTTAACATGTAAGGGGTGTCGAGGGCAGAAGGAGCAACAAGTGAGGCAGGTGGGTGTCGGGGAGTGGGCAGGTGGAGGGTGGCCCGTGCAAATAAGGGTGATGGCTGGGAGAGAGAGGCCAGATGTGGGTCTGATTGAGTGGGCAGCCAGAGAAACAACACACACACACACACACACACACACACACACACACACACACACTGATTGATTGATTGATTGATTATAGGAAATTGGCTCACGCTACCATCTGCAAGCTAGACACCCCAGGAAAGCCAGTGGTATAATTCAGTCTAAGTCCAAAGGCCTGAGAACCAGGGGAGCCAGTGGTGTAAGTTCCAGGCCTAACTGATATCCCAGCTCATGTGATCAGGCAGAAAAAGAACTGAAATCTCCCTTCTTCTGCCTTTTTGTTCTATTCAAGCCTTCAACCATGGATGACGCCCATGCAGTTTGGGAAGGGCCATCTTCTGTACTCAGTTTCCTGATTCAATCTCTTCATGAAACACCTTCACAGACACACCCAGAAATAACGTTTAGCCAAATATTTGGGCACCCTGTGACCCAGTCAAGTTGACACAAAATTAGCCATCACAGCAGGCTAGGTGATTTCAGAGTCAACTAGCATTACCAAGCACCCCCCTGTGGCCATGCTGTGTGCAACCATTTGCCCCCCAAGAGTGGGTATTACCCTACATACAAGAAGAGAAACTAAGTCCAGCGTTCACACCTAAACAGAGCAAAGCCTCTTCCCATCGTTGGCAGGCGTTGGGTCGTGACTATAGCTTGCTGCAACTTTACCTCTTTTCCACCTCAGACCTTCTGTGGTTTCATACTCCATCCTACTCCAATGTACTATTTTAATGATTAGTATTACTGACAGCGATAATTAACATATGTGTGGTGCTATAATAGAAACGACAGCTAACTCTTACATAACATTGGATATACCAGGCAATTCTCTGTGTTTTACCTACATTAACTAGCCTCCTTTCATCAATGGGGAAATTGAGGCACAGAGAGGTTGAGTGACTTGCCCAAGGCCACATGTGGCCAGGGTTGCAGCCCAGGGTCTTATCTGACTTTCCCAGTAAGCTGCCCAAGGCCATATGGCAAGAGAAAGCTGGAGGTTGGACTTGAACCTGGGAATTTGGATTTAAAAACCTTTATTCATCCAGACTTCTGACTCTGCCTTCAGAATCCTGGGATGTTTTTACTGTGAGGGGGTCCTCGAAGACCCTCTCACTTTCCCTCCTTCTCCCGCAGGCCCTGTGCTCACAGGTGTCCCCTGCCCCATCTGCCTGTGTGAGCAACTGCCTTCTGCTAAATGGCTTTTATACAGAGCCCATGTCCTGGCTCTTAAAAAGGAATGTGTGGGATGAATAAGCACCTAAAAATAACTCCAGATCAATTTTTTGGGTGGGGTGGATTGGGGTGGGGAGAGGTCTGTGTTTTCCTTTCTCTTCTCTCCCTCCCTCCCTCTGCCCGCAAGGCCCATAAACTGCTGCTGGCTGACATCTGGGCCAGGCTGGCTTCCTGTAAGGCTGTAATAACACGGAATTAGCCTGGCGGCCGCCCTCTCCCACATAAAAATGCCAGTGCTTGGTCACTACAGACGTCTCCGAGTTGCTGCCTTCCTGCCCTGGTCCATGCTCCCGGGACAGGTCCTTGTTCATCAGATAACTGGGCGAGACACATTCCTGGACTTGTCCTCCCTGTGGAGGAGCAGTGGAAAAACCCCTCCAAGTGAGAGGCTGGCAGCTTCTGGGCTGGGCCATTTGAGGGAGCCCCAAATTCCTGCCTCCAGGGAGGAGCCTGGAGGGCAGGAGCGGAGCGCTCTCTGGTAGCCTGGGTCCCCGCATCGAGGTTTCCAGGCCATCTGCTGACTCAGGGACTTGGCTGAATGGCTCGCATCTGTCTCTGTGCTTCTAACAGGCCCCTTACCCCCACCAGCCACCCACAGGCCGCCTGGAGAGGATTTAGAAATCCAGCAGATCTTTGCTGCCCAGAACCCGCCAGCTAAAAGCGGCATCCTGAGAGTGGGCTACGTTTCTTCCTCGGCGGAGTCTGTCTTGCAGAATGGATTGGTTCTGGGGATATGCCAGGCGTTTTTGTACAGCTCAGCCGTGCTTGAGGTCTCTTTCCCCTGTGATGTCAAATATGTAGAAAGGGACACTGGTGTTTAATATGGCAGGGGTTGGGGGGAATGGAATGGCAATGTAAAGAGGGAAAAGAAACCTACCAGGGGCAAAGGGTTCAGAGGTCCCCGCTTATGCTGAACCTTTGGCCAAGGGATGGAAAATTCCAGGTGGAAGCTCCGGAATTCCCAGTGTAGAAGTGCTAAGGGAAGCGCCACACCTAGAAGACCTAGTCTTCTGCCCCCCTCGGCTTCAGCCAGGACTGGGGCGGGGCTTCCTGTGCCCCAGCTATGTGGTTGGTCAGTGGTTCACTTGTTCCCAGTCTCGGGTGCACATCCTGGGGGAAACTTGAAAATGCCAGTGCCCAGGCTCTGTCCCCAGGCCAGTTATATCAGCATCCCTGGGGTGGGGCCCCACCTTCCCAGGTGATGGCAGCATGCAGCAGGGGTGGTGAGCCACCTCTGGCAATAACCTCTGTTTTCCTCCACCCTCCGCCTTGCTTCTCAGCTTCTGATTTCTCAAATTCAGAGGTGGGCACTGCCACACCAAGTGTCATGTCCTACCTAACGGGCTTGGTAAGTAATGTTGAGGGCTGCTGTGCCGTTGATGATGATGATGATGACAATTTAGGCCACACTCTAGGGACTAGAAGCATTCGAAAAGTCCTTTTCTATGGCTTCATTAAAAAGAGCCCCCTATAGGGCTTTCCTGGTGGCGCAGTGATTGGGAGTCCGCCTGCCGATGCAGGGGACACGGGTGCGTGCCCCGGTCCGGGAAGATCCCACATGCCGCGGAGCGGCTGGGCCCATGAGCCATGGCCACTGAGCCTGCGCATCCGGAGCCTGTGCTCCGCAACGGGAGAGGCCACAACAGTGAGAGGCCCGCAGTTCCTTATAAATACTGAAGGGAAAAGGTCAGTTTTAAAGTTGTACTTAAGATCCCAAAGGGCTCTTTTTTAAAAAAATTTTTTGGCCACAGTGCACTTGGCATGAGGGATCTTAGTTCCCCAGGGATCAAACCCAGGCCCCTGCAGTGGAAGTGCAGAGTCTTTTTTTTTTTTTTTTTTTTTTTTTGTGGTATGCGGGCCTCTCATTGGCCTCCCCAGCCCATTTATGTGTATCATTTCTCTGGAGGGAAGCACATTTCCCGGATGCTTTAGCAGCTGCAGCTGCAGTCCCAAAGGGAGCCACTGGTAAGCAGGACTGGAAATAGAATTCTAGATCTGGAGGTTCGCAGATGATAAAACCAGGGCTCAGGCACTCAGGCTCATGCACACTTAGTGCCAGAGTGAGGGGGTACCCCAGACCACTGGCCCTTCCTCCTAGGATGGCCCTCTCCCTGACCAGGAGGGGGCATTTCCAGGAGCTGCACCCCCGGGCTCCCGGGTATGTGCCCACAACTCCCTTGGTCCTGGAGGGGGCCTGATGATAGCAGAGCCCTTGACCTTTCCCAGCTCTAAGTGGCACTTCAGGCCTCTTCTCATTACTCATTTATGCTGAGGGTCCCAGGGGTAGCTGTGACATCTCCAGCAGTCCCAGCAGGGGCAGACGCACCCCAGCTGATGGAGGGGCTTCCATGGCCTTGCTCCTGGAAGGCTGACAAGCTGTCAGCAGACAGTGATCTGAGCCCCAGCAGTGCCTGAGTTTACCCTGGGAAAGTGAGCTGTGGATACAGAGGGAAAGCAGGGAATTTGCAGGCAGACGGCCTGTCATAGTCGCATCTATGGGACCTTGGGAAGACACTGGCCTCTCCATAGCTCAGGATCCATATCTGGAGAACTGTGAGCTGGGGGGATGAGACAGGACAGTGTAGGCAGAGCATCTGGTCTGGTGCCTGGCACGTTGCAGGTGAGTTCCTTGCTCCCATGGACCCTGTGATGGGCAGGCCACTCACAGATGTTTATTACTTTTAATGCAGGCTCAACACTGCCCTTCAGTAGCTGAACCTTTATTGAACGGCTGCTCAGAGGCCAGGCCAGAGCCCCTGTGCCAATTTGGTGGCACTGCCTGCTCAGTGGGGCCTCTTGTGAACATCAACACACCTGAGGCTGGTCCGGGTGAGGAGGGCTGGTGGCCTGTCCACAAGACAGCCAGGGGTTCCTGCAGACCCGGTACCTGGCTGTGGCGTGAGCTCGGGACTCCAATCAGATGAGTTAAGCTCCTGACAACCTGGCCCTTCAGGACCACAAAGGATGAGCCTTCTGGGGGCAGCTGTGGCAACTCACTGAGCTGAGTCGTTTCACACGGATGCCCACTGAGATCCAGGGCTCGGCAGAAATGTCCAGGTGGGGAACCTTTTTGCCACCAGCTGCCCCTGCCAGCCGAGGGCCTCCCCAGGAGAGTTATCAGCTTCACATTTTATTGTCACCATGTCACCATCACCTGGGTATTGCTGAGAGGTTCCTATAGAATGAAATTTGCATATTGAAAGCAAATAACTAGGATTCCATATAAATTAGAGGTATGCTCCAAGAGGTCATGGGAAAGACTTCCCACCGGTTCCAGCTGAGAGGTTTTGGCAAGATAATGTGGGGATGGAGGCTGATTCCCTTTGTAACCTCCAGATGCTGGGGTAACCTTTTTAACCACCAAGGAGGTGGGAATTTTAGTCACTACCTAGCAGTTCACTCTATTTTCTAGTACTTTCTTAACTCTGGGGTCTCCCTTCTGCATTCTCTGCTTTTCTTTTACTTCCCCTCATTCCCCTATGGTTAAGGGATTTTCTTGGTCATGCCCAGATATCTCATTCATTGATTACAGTTTCCTGCCTAAGGTGCAATCATTTTCTCTCTCTCTGGCGTGTTATAGTCAATATTTATTTTAACTTCAGTTTCAGAATTTGGGACAATGCCAGGTATCTCTAAGATATAGGCCTGTTTAGTGTGTTCAGGGGAAATGTTTCAACTACTTAAGGAGTCATTTCTTAGGGCCCATCCTTGCATATCCACAGCAGATAAACCTATTATACAGCAGCACACACAGCGGAGAGGGAATAAGGGTTGAAGTCCAAGGGGCAGCTAGCAGGCCCTGCATTTGAATCACTGATGCTCGGTACCTGGCACTGGGGATTTATGCAAATCACTTAGGGGAAGGAGGGGAAGGCAGCTGAATTCAGTGTAATTAATATATAATTAATAAACAAGGTTTTAAAATGAAGAAAAACAACCCCGTAAATTAAAATACATACTAACAATAACATAGTTCACACTTCCTGCCAACCCCAGTGAGGGCAGGTTTCCCACAGGTAGGGCAGTGCCAGGTGCCCAGGATGCTGCCCAGTGCAATGCAGCATGAACCCGCAACAGGGGCTACGAGCGGAGTAGGGGTTACGAGCGGGGGCTCTGGAATACACTGCCTGCGTTCAACCCTGGCTTCCCTGCCTATTAGCTATGGGGCCCTGGGAAAGGCACTTAACCTCTCTGGGTCTCCTTCCTTATCTGTAAAATAAGGATAATAATAGTAACGCTTAGTATACAGGGTTGTTTTGGGGACTAAAAGAAATAACGGCTGTAAAGTACTTGTCATAGTGCCTGGCACCTGGTAAGAACTCAGGAGACGTTATCAGTTGCTATTATTATTCACAGCATGACACAGTGCCCCCTCACCTCCCACCCCCGTTGCCAGCAGCACCCCCCTTCCCACTTGCCTTGTGATGCCCTGCCCTTCAGGTATCCTGAGATACATTCTAGGTCAGGGGACTCTTTATGCATCTTGAGGTTTTTTCTTTTTCAACTTTTAAGGGTAATCAGAGCCCCTGCAGAGAGAGGCAGCGGAAGGCTTTTCCCACTGGAGTCAAAATGACTCGTTGAAAAGGCCAAGTTCTGTCCAAAGAAAGACCCGTGGAAATACTCCATGAGGTTGAGAGTCCGCCTGCCGATGCAGGGGACACGGGTTCGTGCCCTGGTCCGGGAAGATCCCACATGCCGCGGAGCAGCTGCGCCCGTGAGCCATGGCCGCTGAGCCTGCGCGTCCGGAGCCTGTGCTCTGCAACGGGAGAGGCCACAACAGTGAGAGGCCCGCGTACCGCAAAAAAAAAAAAAAAAAAAGAAAAAAAATAATACCTATTCTATCTGCCTTAACCTGAGTTGAATGAGATAATGGGCAAAAAGACATTTTATAAACTTTGCAGCCCTCTGTATATGCTTACTGTTAGTGGTAGCAGTTAGCATAGTAACATGCATTATAGAAGGCCATTTTGTAGGGAGTATTGTTTAGTTGTTTTTTGTTTTTAAAATATTTATTTATTTAGGCTGCACAGGTCTTAGTTGAGGCACGCAGGATCTTCGTTGTGGCATGCGGGATCTTTTAGTTGCGGCATGTGGAATTCCTAGTTGCAGCATGTGGAATCTTTAGTTGCGGCTCGTGCACTCTTAGTTGCGGCATGCGTGTGGGATCTAGTTCCCCAACCAGGGATTGAATCTGGGCTCCCTGCATGGGGAGGGCGGAGTCTTACCCTTTGGACCACTAGGGAAGTCCCTATTGTTTGGTTTAAACCTCATTACTGGGAATTAATGGAATCTCATGCCTCAAAGTACTCGAAGGCCCAGCCCTGAGCCTCTCAGCGGGGTTCTTCAGTGTGGTAGTTGTAGGGCTAGGCGGCAGAATCACGGTTCTCCAGTAGGTGTCACCCTCCACCAGGACACGTCCTCTGCACCTTCTGTACCGGCTTCCTGGGTCCATTTAGCACTTCTCAGTTGAAGTTAGGTGGAGCAGTGATTCTGGTGTATTTGGGTTGACAAGAGGCCTGGGGCAAGTTAGTAAGTATGGGGTGGGTCACTCAGGGAGGCTCAGCCTCTGCCTGAGGGAACTCACAGGTGAGCAGAGAGAGCCCAGGGCAAGGACCACCCCCATCCAAGGTTGATGCAGGCTATACCCAGAGGCTGTCCATTGCAGGAAGGGACTCTGAGTGACTGGCTATGTCTGGATGGGTCAGGGATGTCTTTGTAGAGAAGGTGATGCTTGAGATGGGTTCTAAAAGGTGAGAAAGAATCTTCCAAGCTGAGGAGGTGGGAAGACATTCCAGCAGTGTCCTGCGGTGGGCCAGGACTTCATTGATGGGGTGGACAGGAAAGGATGGGAGAAGGTGGCTAGGATGGAGGGGGATGAGGCCAGGTTAGTAAGGACCTTGAGGGCCAGATGAACTGTGCAAAGGTTTTTTGTTTCATTTTGTTTTTGTTTCCATTTGGGGTCAGCCAGTAAGGAGTCACAGCTAAAGGTGTAGAAGATGAACTGGACATGTAGCAACTGGAGGCAGGGAGGCCAGTTAGGAGGCTGTGGTTTAAAGTCTTATCCAGTGCAGGAGCAATTGGTATGGGGAGGGAAGACATAGACTGGAAACTGTTGGCAAGAAAGAACTGCATGGACATGAGAACTGATTAGATGGGGTGAGAGTGGCAGTTGTCAATGGAGGAGTTAAGGCTGACCTTGATGTTTCTAGCCTGATGAACTAAGTGGATGTGGAACCATTAGTGAAGACAGAAAACAGGAGCTGGAGCAGATTGTGAAAACAGAGGGAAAAGAAAATTTTATCTTTGGATTCCTTGAGTATGAGGTGCCTGTGAGACTTCCCCAGGTGTTGATGTCCGGTAGACAGTTGAATATAGTGACCTGGAGCTGATGAAGAAAGGACAGCAGCCTGAGTGGCACAGCATTCTTATTTTGACCTTTCTATCCAGTTTATTCAAAAGAGACTTCTCCAGCCTGAGTGGCACAGCATTCTTATTTTGACCTTTCTATCCAGTTTATTCAAAAGAGACTTCTCCAGCCTGAGCTGGGTTTCATGCATATTTCAAATTGCTTCTCTCTGTAGTGGCACAATTAGAAATGTCTTTCCTTAAAAACCTGAGACCACAGGATGCCTCATGGCACAGCCGCTGTGGAATGGGGAATGCAAAGCCCCCATCTTTTCAATTCTCTAAGTCTGAACCTGTCACCCCAAGAAGAGTTGCAGGAAAGGCAGGCACCCAGAGATGTTTGTGTGCTGGGCAGGCCTAGCAGGTGATGGGTTAGCCAAGGCAAAGAAGCCCAGGCTCTCTTAAGAAGCTGTTTGCTCCTTCCCTGTATTTGTATGTTGTGTGCACACGTGCATCCGTATGCTTGCCTGTAGGTACTTTCTTATTTGCCAGGGTGCCCCCCCACCCCCCAAATGGAGCAGGAGAGGAACAGCCCTATTCATGGCTCCTGCTGGCCTCTCTTTCACAAGAGCAGCTCCCCAGCAAAGAATTCCAGCAGAGAGAGCAGCCCTGAGGCAGGCGCCTGTCTGGAGCGGTGACACTGGCCCTCACTGCCTTTGGGCAGCATGTTCGTTTCCTGTGTCCGTTGTAACAAATTATCATCAACTTGGTAGCTAAAACAACAGAAATTGATTCTCCCCTGGTTCTGGAGGCCGGAAGTCCGAAATCACATCACTGGGCCAAAATCAAGGTGTTGACGCGGCCCACTCCTTTCACAGGCTCTAGGAGAGAATCTCTTCCTTGCCTCTTGCAGCTTCTGGTGGCTGACAGCACTTCTTAGCTTGTGGCCGCATCACTCTAATCTCCACATCCTCTGTGTGTCTTATCTCCCTTTTACAAGGATGCCCAAGACTGCATCAAAGGTCTACGCAGATAATCCAGGGTCTTCTTCCCACCTCAGGAGCCTTGGCTTAATCATATGCGCACATGACCTTTGCCACGTAGAGTAGTATTTACAGGTTCCAGGGATTAGGACCTGATATCTTTGGTGGTGTGTGTGTGGCAGCGACAGGGGGCGGGGGCATCATTCAACCTACTACAGGTAAGGTTTGGGAAAGATCTTTCATTCAACTCTTAACACCTGTGTGTGAAGCAGGTGTTACTATCCCCATTTTAGCAATGAGAAAATGGGCTTTGCCAGCTAGGATGCCAAGATCTATTGGGAGACCTTGATCAACCCCAGAGTTAAGGGTTCATAATATTTTTATTTTCATTTATTATTATTATTATTTTGGCCACGAGGCACAGCATGGTATCTTAGTTCCCTGACCAGGGATTGAACTCGTGGCCCCTGCGTTGGAAGCACAGAGTCTTAACCACTGGACCGCCAGGGAAGTCCCGGGTTCATAATATTTTTAAAACATGAAATCTATCTTTTTTTTTTTTTTAAAGAAAAAAGATGGTTGTCCATTTAAACAACCAGCAGATAATCCAAAACTCACTTCTGCATTGGGTGACTCCTGCTGGCTCACCTGGCCCTGACCTCCCTTGGGTGTCCGGGTTGGAGGATGAGGAAGTGGTGGCATGCTTCCCTCCTGCCTCATACCTCATTTGGGTCGACTCTTGTGGACATGTCAGTAGCAGGGTCTATGGGAGCCCAGAATACCAGAACTGACCAGGGCACCCTCCTGCCTTCCCTGGCTGGGGCACAGTGCTGGAAGAGCTGGGCTTGCCAGGGGCAGCCCTGGGGTGGGGCGGGAGAGTCAGTGTGCGGTCCAGACTCAGGGTTAGACAGAGAGACCTGGGCCCAGAGAGCCCTTTCCTGAAGCTGAGGGACCCTGGACTGGGTTCCGGACCTGGGAAGTAAAAATAACCACCACGACAAAAAGCCCCTGACCTTCCTGTACTTTTGCTTTTATATCTTATTTATATCATCTTTTATATCATGGGGTTCTCACATCCCCCTAGAAGGCAGGCAGAGAAACAGCCCCTATGACATAGATCAAGAACTCAGCTTTGAAGGGGAGGGTGCTGCCCTAGTCATCCCAGCAGGCCCTGGGGCCAGGATGGGGGACTTAGCAGTGCTGCCTCCCCAGCCCCTCGGTGTGGGTCAGAGGGCCAGCGTTGTGGGTGCATCCTGTCACCTGTTTATAAAACCGGATTTCACTCCGTGGCATCATGAGAAGCTCTTTTGGGCTTGGGCTGTACTGTCCTTAGTGAGGTTTCTTCTGCCCTCATTTATCGCCAGGTGTGTGACCTGGGGCAAATCACTCCCCTTCTCTGGGCCTCAGTTTCCTTACCCTGTAAAGCAGGGCTGGTGTAAGTGGACTGAGGTCCGTGCTGACTCCGCTGAGCTGGAAGGCTGCTTCTTCCTGCACCTCCGAGGATGTGAGGCAGCCTGTGTTGAAACCATAGGCTTGGTCCTCCAGCCTTTTTCTGGAGACCGTGCCTCAAAAGAGCATTTGCCAGGAGCCCTTTTCCGCCACCAGCCGCATCTCCTTGCAGAGAGGAGTCTGTCTCCCATTTCTCTTAGGCAGACTAGGCATTGAGTAAGGGAGTCTGGCTTGAGAGAAAGGGGCTCTGAGCTCAGGGCAGACATCATTTAGAAGCCAGTAGGCAGGTTGGCTCTGGGCTCCCTTGTGGGGGGCCTCGGAGCCTTCCGGGGATACCTGTACCACTTCCTGCTATTCGTCCATCTGTTTGCGGACCCCAGACTCTTCTGGGCGTCCCCTTCGGATTAGCCGCAGGCGGCTAACCACTGGGTTTGAATTCCGCCTTTGTCCAGTGAAGCCAAGTGGGGAGGGGCCGAGCAGACCCCCTGCCCCCACTGGAATGTCGGCTCGGTGCGCCCCCCAGCTCTCCCCGCTTTTCAGCCGCCTCCGCCGCCCACTTCCTGAGTCCCACTGACCCCACCACCCAAACGCGCACACCCGCGCACACACTCACATTCACACTCACTCCCCGGCGGCCTCGCTGCGGACTCAGCGATCCTGGCCGCGGGCCTCGGGGAGAAGCGACCTTTTGTTATTCAAATCACACCCTCGCCGCGCGCCCGGGCCGCAGGCTCCGGCCCCGGGAATCCGTCCATTGATCCCGCCCCGCCCGGCATCCCCGCACCGCCACTACCGTCACCGCTACCGCCGCGGCGGCTCGGGCGCCTGCAGCAGATTTCGGGATTCCCCGGCCCCCGGGCGCTACACCGCGCCGGGCCGCGCCTCCCCCGCCCCCGGTGCGCGCTGCGGCTCGGCGCGCGGCCCCCTCCCCTTCCCCGCCTCCCCTCCCCCTCCCCTTCCTTTCTCCGGACCAGCCTCGGTCCTGCCGCCGCAGCCGCCGCCGCCGCCGCCTTCCCCGGTCCGCAGGGGCCCTGCCGGCCGCCCTCCCCGCAGCATGGCACCATCCGGGCTGAATTAGCTGGGAGCAGCGTTCAGGGCACGCGGGATCTTCAGGGGCGGGGGGGGGGTGCCCTGCAGCCTCGGTCATGGATGTGAGCAAGATGGTAAGTGAAGAGCGGGGGCTCTGCCCTGGAACCTCCGCGTCCCCGTCCCTCCCCCCGTCCCTTGATCCACTGAAAGTTTCTGGATGGTGGATCCTGCCTGTTGGCCCCAACTCCAGGCGTGCTGGAGGAGGGAGCGGGGCCAGGATTCTGGAGGCGGGTGGCCGACACAGCTGGGCTTCCCGGTTTCCCGCCGCGCTGCCGCCAGGGCTGCCCCGGAGAGCTCGCTAGACTCCAGGGAGAGAGGGCTGTTGAGCTCGCCTCCCACACTGGGGAACCAGCCTGGCGGAGGGGGGACAGGGCTGCGGGAAGGGGGCTCGTCCTACCTCCTCCAGAGCCCCTGCTCTCACACGTATTTGAGATTTATGGGAAGATTTTTGGACTGAGCCAGTGGGCAGGAGGGCACAGGTGGGTGGCCTGGGAGAGCAATGAGGAGAAGCCAGGGCTTTAACCATCCTGCAGGGTGAGGGGACAGGGATGGACCCCTTGGCATAGAATCCTTGGAGGGGTGTTCTAGATTTACCACTTGTAGACCCCCAACTGCCTTGGCTTAGGGGGCAGCAGACATCATTGACTCTTAAGCATCTAATTCTCTGGAGGGAGCTGATTCTTTCCCCCAGGGCAGCCCTCCACTCCCCCAGGGGCACAGTAGGAGCTGAATACAATGTTGTTCATTGATTAATTGAGGAGCAGCCCTGGGGGTTGGGGTGGGAGTAGCGGTGGGATGTGATTTGGGGGACTCTGAAGGGAGGGGTTCTCTGGGAGCACTTGGAGACCTGGGGCACGTTTGTCTAAGTTCTGATTGGCTCCCACTCTGAATGAAGATTTAAAGGTGTCCTTGAGATCACTACCACCCTGACCCTGGCTTTAGACCCACACCCCAGCCTTACAACCTTTGAGGGCAGGTGCCTCAGGTTGGAGAGGTACCCCATGATGGCCTGTGCTTCATGGGGGCCCCAGGGCTTCAGAGGAAAAGACCTGGGTTGGGGTGTGTCTGGGGAAGGGGACCTCTGGATCTGCCTATACCTTAGGGAAGGGAAGGTACTGGAATTTCAGTTGGTCTTGTACAGAATTAGGCTAGTTTTTCCCAGAAAGTGTCCTTTGGAAGTAGCCATCTCTTTGGAGAAGACCAGTAAGCTCCGGGCCCTGCCAAGCCTTTGGCATTCTGTCTTGGGTAGGCGACAGTGGGATAGGGAGCAGAGGATGGGTGAGAGTCATTCCTTCCGGTGGCAGGAGACCACTCTCAAACTGAGTGCTGCCCCTGGGGCGAGGGGCCTCACTGGCTTTCATCTTTGTCTGAGGACACAACCTGCCCATGGCTGGGCAATGCCAAGAGGCTGGACAACCATTCCCTATGTGTGTATCATGAAAGCTTATTTTCTCTGGGTAACTATTAGAAATACCCCTCAAAAAAGTCATCTGTGAGGGTGGGAAGGTGGAAAGCTTAGCAGCAGCCAGGCCCTTTCCAGGATCTGTCTTAGGAAGACCGGAGTCACCTGTCTAGGCTATGGGGGAGGGCGGGTGGGAGGTACAGGGAACCTGAAGTTCTAGTCCAATGGCTGCCAAACCAGATCACCTCTGAGCTTCCTTCTGTCCCTGAGCTTAGATTCTTTCCAAAGGCTGGTCTGTGAGGACCAGCTTACAGAGTTTAGGGACCTCTGTCTCTAGAGATCTGGTCCACTTCTGACACTACCACCTACCTCCATCCATCCCCTCTTTAACTCAACAGTGCTTATTTAATTCCTGTCATTTCTATAGCAAGTGCTGTGTGAAGGACCCAGAAACGTAACGTATGGCCTCCTTGCTCCTCAGGCCCTTAGCCTCTGGGTGAGGGGTCCAGAGAGATGCAGGTCGACCTAACAGCTATTAGTGCAGGCCCCGATCAGAAGGCTGTGGGGCCTGTGAAGGGATGGGCTGCAGAGTCCAGAAGAAAGACGAGGCCCTAGGCTGGGTCTTCAAGGCTGAGTGGAGTCAGCTCTGCTGAGAGCAGTGAGGGGCATTGCCTCTTAGGAGTTCCAGGAAGACAAATGGGCAGAACCCATTGGGTGAGACTGAGGACGTCTGGCTGGGACAGAGGTTTGAGATCAGAAAATGTTAAGATCTCTGGTTGGGGCCCAACCAGAAAGGCCTTGAACGCCAGCCAAGGCGTTCCGACTTTGGCCTGTAGGCAGTGGGTAACCTTCAGAGAATTTTGGACACAGGAGAGGCACATGTGTTGCCTCTTTCGTCTTTTAGCTTGGGGTCCAAACAAAAGTGATATTAGATTCTCATTAATCATTGAGCAGCCAAGCTTCCAGCCCAGAAACAGTTGTTCTCGGCTCTTTGTAAAGAGCACAGACCCTGGACTGTGTAGCAACAAGAACCTTACCCACCCCAGGGAATTGGCATCTGCTTCCTATTCCTGCAAAAGGCCGAAGTTACTTTCTGTTCTGACCATGAAAGCCCCATCTCCGGTTTAAAGTCCTCATTCTGGGGGCCCTTGGCTCCAGGGTAGACCTCAAACCCAGCATTTCAGTCTTATCCTTGGCAAAGCCCAACACCAGCCTTGGGGTTTCACTCGCTTATTGCTGAATGAGAAAAAGCAGATTATAGTTTATCCCTTTGAGCATGTTTCTTAACCTTTTAGCCTCGTGTGTAAAATGAGCCTTGAGCGTCCTCATCAAGGTTGGAAATAATCCTTTAAGGCACAGGACCTAGTAAGTCCTCCATACATGGTGGCTGTTATGATAATGATGGTCCCCAAAGTCTGATCTAAGATGACTCTGACCTCCCCCTCACACACACACCCCCACACACAGCCTTTATTTTCTTGATTGGCCTAAAGAGCTGAACTTAGGCTGTATTTCAGTTGACTGCTTTGGGGACCAGTTCTCCCAGGTCTAGTTCTCTTTCTGAATGAAGGTACAAATGAGTGGAGACAATGGATTCGCCAGCTGCTGTGACCCAATGAATTTTTGATGACATCAGATATCTGCCCAAGGGAGAGCTGGTATAACCCGGCACTCAGGGGTAAAGTGCCTATGCCTTTTGGGGGTTGATGATGGGGTCTGTGCCTTTACTGAATACAGAGCGTGAATGCACCGTGCTGTAATTAGGGGATCAGAGTCATCGCTGTCATTTCTTAACAAAAGGACGTATAGTTTATGTAACGATTTATATTTACATAGTGCTTTACAGGTTACAATGCATTTCACACCTGTTCCTGTTCACCACAACCCCATGAGAAAAGCAAGGCAGAAAGAATTAGCCACATTTTACAGATAAGAAAACTGAAGTTCAGAAAAGTGAAATCCTGGAGCAAGATGTAGTATCCCCAGTTCTCCACATCACCAAAATTATGACAAAGCCAATAAAGGGTAAGGAAAAAGATTGAGTGAATGGATTCTAGGATGGACAGAAGCTAATCTAAAACGATGAGCTGGACGTGGTGGCCTTTGGCCTCTGGGTCCCCGAGGGGAGAAGATTCAGGGAGAAGGGATTAGCACCCATCTATGTGGACTACGCCCCTCGTCAGGCATCTACAGCTGTTTTTAATGCTTGGGGTTTCTTCATGAATCTCGGCTGCCTGCCTTAAATGTGAGACTTCTGACCCCTGGGATCTTCCAGCTTACACAGCAGGAAGATGGGAAGAGGTCAGCAAAAAAGCAGAGAAAAGCATCTCAGGTGTTCTGAGTAAATGATGTTGATGGTGGGGCAGGAAGAAGCTTCAGGCCAACCTGCCACCTGCTGAGGTTCGTGTGTATTTGCTGGGTCGAGGAGAGGCATGGTAGAGGGAAACGCGAAGCCAGAGAGATCCCAGGGTAGAATGATGCCCAGGACTCCACCCACAGCTTGCATCAGCTAAACCATGTGGAAAGGAAGGCTTAGTGTCTGAGCTAAATAATCAGTCAAAGCTGGACATGGATGACCGGCTTGGTGAAACCAGAGCAGTGTTTTCAGTTCTGGGTCACAAAATACCAGTTTCGTGGGTTGCAGCTAAGCATCTGCAAGAGTGAAAGACTAGAAAACATCCAAGTATGTTACGTGGACGAAGGTTCACGAAATTGGTTTGGTTGTATACACACGCACACACGAGCATGGACTGGCCTTGTAAGATGTGCTTTCTACTGTGGTCAGGGTCAAAGAAGATTGGAAGCCTCTGACTAGAGGCTGTCCAGAGAGCTGTGAGGGGGATGTCAGCCTCGTGAAATGAGTAGTTCAGTCTGTGGAAGGGAAGACTTCAGAGAGGATGATTGACAGCTGAGGGCTATGGGGAGGAAGAGGTAGTTTATGTACTGGGGGCGGGCTCTGGGACATGGGGCTTTGGCTGGCCAGGACCGCCCCACAGCAGAGCATCCTATGGCAGAATCAACTCCCTGAAGAGGGAGAGCACCTCCCTGGCCATTGGAGCTGCCGAAGGACCCTGGAGGAGCATGGCCTCCGAGTCCTTGCCAACCTAGAGACTCTGGCTCAGTGCTCAGACTTCGGGAACAGCCCTCAGAGACCTGTCATTCCTCGGCTAAGGTGTGGCCGGCCCCAGGTGAAAGGCAGGTCCTTTTCACACTGTGGAGCAGTTCCAGGGAAGTGAGCTTTATGCATCACCAGGCACAGTTTCTCAAACTGAGCAGAGCATCACGGACCAGCCACCTTCTCCAAACAGCCCGTGGAATAAGGTCAGGGATCAGAGATGACATTGGCCTCAGCCAGGTGCCAGTGGGGAAGGAAATCTGTTATTTGCCTCTTTTTAAAATGCTTACGAAAAAAAGAGTTTTTGATTTACCATCTGACTGCTGTCTCTTATTGTCACTGAACACTAAGATTTTATCCTACCCGGATGAGGTTCCGTTCAATTCAGACGCATGTTGAATTCTCACTGTGTGCTCAGGCCCCTGGGGGGTGGGTGTTAAGATGCTGGGGACCCAGAGCTGAGGATGGCCGAGTTGTCTCTTGAAAGGCTTAGAGTCAAGAGAGGGAGACGGATTTCCTTGAAATGCTTTGAGTGGGGGGACTCATAGACATTGGTAGTTGATGGAACACTCTCAGCTGGATTATTTGCTCCCTCAAAATAGCCTTGGGAAAGAAACAGGATTTAGGGTCCTAAGTTCAGATGTGCATGTAGGTTTTAAGACAGCCCAGCCCACAGATGACCAATCCTCCCTGCCGACCGACTCTCCCTGCCGTCTTCCCCCTACTCCACTCCACTCCCCCCAAACCTCCTCCCCCCTACTCCACTCCACTCCCCCCAAACCTCCTCCCCCCAGACACAGCTGGGTGATTTTTTTGAAGAGCATGTCCAGGGGCTGTTTCCGCTCTACCTTTGTCTTATTTCTTGCCCTAGAGGTCCCAGTCCAAAGCCATACAGGCACGTCGTCTGGCAGCTTCCCCGAACCAAAGGATTTTCGCAGTCAGACAAAATTCACGTTCCCCGGGCCACCAAAGAAATTAAGCCTTTTTTTTTTAAGAAGATGTTGGGGGTAGGCGTTTATTAATTAATTTATTTTTGCTGTGTTGGGTCTTCGTTTCTGTGTGAGGGCTTTCTCTAGTTGTGGGAAGCGGGGGCCACACTTCATCGCGGCGCACGGGCTTCTCACTATCGCCGCCTCTCATTGCGGAGCACAGGCTCCAGACGCCCAGGCTCAGTAGTTGTGGCACACGGGCCTAGTTGCTCTGCGGCACGTGGGATCCTCCCAGACCAGGGCTCGAACCCGTGTCCCCCGCATTAGCAGGCAGATTCTCAACAACTGCGCCACCAGGGAAGCCCCGAAATTAAGCTATTTTAAGAAAAAAAAAAAATCTCCGTGTCTCCTCTAGATTCCTTAAATCCTAGTGAGTCTTTGATCTGGAGGGGATTGCTTGTGAGCAAATAGGACAGGGATTGCAGGGTGGGAAGCATGTTTACAAATGTGAGTGGGAGCCAGCACTGCCCCCTGCACACACAGGATCAGGAGGTGACTTCTGTGTCCTGAGACTGCCCTACTTGCTGACCAGGGGCTTTGGAGGCTAAATCCTGATGCCACCACTTGCCGCTGCAGGACCACGGGCAGGTTAGCTGACCTTGCTATATACATCAGCTAACTTTCTCAGATCGATTGGTGTCTGCCAACTTGTGAGAGGCTGAGATGGCCTGTTTACAGTTCTTGGCACATGGAGGGGCTTCGTAAGCCATGGCTATAATTACTAGTATTTTTGCTTATTCATTTAGGCAACAAATCTTTCTTTTTTTGGGGGGGGGATTTACAAGCCATCCTTTTGTTAATACTTTAAAATTTTATTATGTTATGGTCTCAACATGGTTTGTATAATGTTGATTCTCTGGCATCTACTGAATCTTCCTTTATGGCCTAGTCCATGTTTAATTTTTGTGAATGATCTATGTGTACCCAAAAAGGATGTCTGTTCTCTGTTGGGTGAATTCTCCATATATTTATTAGTTTAACCTTAATATATCTCCTTATCTTTGTATTTTGCTTTTTGTGTTGTTTAAGCCATCAGTTTACAAGAGGGACCAAATAAAATCTTGAAACTTCAGGTGAAGGAGTAGAACAGTCCTTCTTTCGGGACCACCCCTCTGCTGGTAATCAGGGCAATCAGACATGTTATAAGTAAATACAGTACATGTGATAAAACGCACAGGGTACTTTTGAGGGATGTGCTAGGGTGGGAGAGGGTGGGCTTAACTGCCTGGCACTAGAGGAAGGGGCTCACTGAGAAAACTGGAGGAGGAGGGGGAAGGAATTTGCCCAGAGGGTAAGGAAGGTAAGAGCATTCCAGGCAGAGAACGCCACGCGTGCGCAAGGTCACAAGACCACGGGATGAGCTCGGGAGCCACCTGCTCTTTATACCAGAAGATTAGGTGCAATCCCTATTTCCGTGGGACTAGCCAATTTCCCAGGACATGGGATCTAAATCTTTATACCTCAGTGTTGTGTTTCCTGGAAAAAGGTGGTGTTTAAGCTGTGTTGTGAGTCTGGGGAGTGGTGATTTCATTGATGAAAATACATGGCGCACAGTAGGTGCTGACTGGATGGGTGATGAAGTGGTGAGAGGACGTTCCGGTTAGGAGAGCGGCGCTGTGTGCAGGTGAACGGCTGTTGAGGTTTCTCGGGAGCAGGGCCAGAGGAATGAGACAGGAGAGATGAGTGGGAGCAGGGAGTGAGGGTCCCAGTGAAAAATAATCAGCAGGTGTTGCGTAAGTGAGGCAGCCTCCACTGAACAGTCAGACCCGAAAGTGCTCTTCTGGCCAACAGGCTTACACCTGCTTCTGGCCCCAGTGCCTGGAGGTGGCCCTTGCTGGTGCCAGGGTACGCGTGGGAGCTGCACACCATGGGTGGGGGAAAGTTTTTTGGAGATGAGCATTTCATTAACTTTCTATCATGACCTCTCTTTGGAGCACGAGTTCAGCCTCATTTTCTGGGACCTAAAATAGCTTTCTTTTGCTGGATTTCTCCCAGGCTGGATTCGTAGGGAAGTAGTCTTACCAAATCACTGCCTCCTTGGCCCCCCTAACTCAAAGATCCGGGTCAGCAGTTTTAGTGCTGGACGGCGATTTTCCCAGTGCTGTCAGCTAGGGTCCTGGCTATCATCCTTTCTGTCCTATGCATATGTCAGCATTGTCCCCCGAGTCAGCAGACTCTGAGTTCTTTCTGTGACAACTTTCTGCCTATGCTTTGACTTCTCAGCTCCCGAGGGGAGATGGCCATGAGTGTACTGGCCTCGGATGCTGTAACTTAGGAGGGCTGGGCTCCTGCACTTTTGGTACATTTTAATCTCACATAGCTGTAGTCATTAGCAGCTGTGGTGAGGAAACAGGTAACACACAGGAAAACATTTAACTTATGCTAGTTTTCAGAAAATATGAAAAAGAATAAAAAAAAAAAAGCAAGATCAGGCATACTCCCACCATCCAGAATTACTAATAATTTGGTATAGATCCTTACAGACTTCTTTATTCGTGGGTGTGAATGTGTACATACCAACACATATGCACGTGTGCTAGGTTGAACCGTATGAAAGGGTAAAGGACTTTTTAGAAGTCAAAAATGGCCAAATGTTCATTTGATTTAACAAAATACAAGCATATACACGTAGACAAATACATATTTAAACAAAATGGGGCCATGTCTTAATACAGTTTTGTAAACTTGTATTTTAGCTTTCACTACACTTTAGATCTAGAAACAGTTATATCAGAGTGGTGGAGGGCATCGGTCCTGGAGTTCAAATTCCGTAGCCACCACTTACTCACCAGGGCAGGGGACTGAGGCTCCCTGAGCCACAGTTTTCCCACTTGTAGTGGGATAATCACAGTAACCTCCGTATAGGGTTGTTGTGAAGGCAGATTCAGCAACTGTTAGCAACTGTTAGCAATTCATATTTCCAGATGAATAGAGCCATGTATCGTTTCCTTGTAATCACCCTCCCACTAATAGACATTTAGCTGTATCCGTTTTCCACAGTTGAGGTGAGATCCTTATACACATATCTAAGTGTCTATGTGGTCACTGTTTTACACTTTAATAACTTGGGCTTTGAGATTTGGGCTTAGGACTTCCCTGGTGGTGCCGTGGTTAAGAATCCGCCTGCCAGTGCAGGAGAAACGGGTTCAAGCCCTGGTCCAGGAAGATCCCACATGCCGTGAAGCACCTAAGCCTGTCCTCCACAACTACTGAGCCTGCGCTCAAGAGCCCCAAGCCACAACTACTGAAGCCCGCACGCCTAGGGCCCATGCTCCCCAACAAGAGAAGCCACCGCAATGAGAAGCCTGTGCATCACGATCGAGTAGCTCCCACTCTCGGCAACTAGAGAAAGCCCACGCGCAGCAACGAAGACCCAACGCAGCCAAAAATAAATTAATTAATTAAAAAAAAAAAAGATTTGGGCTTTTCTAAATTGTTTTAATTGGTGTGTTTTGGGCTGAGTGGTGCTTACGGGGAAAGCTGCTTGGACGGTTCTGTTTTCCGTTGCCCTATAACTGTATGCTAGGCTCTCTGGGCCCGGCCTCCTCTTCTCTTTTTCACACTCCAGCAACACTGCCATTGGGCACTGGCCCCCACTTTTGTGCCGGGTGCTGGCCTCTCCCCTGAATGCCCCTACAGACCCCTTCTCTAGGCCAGCTCACTGGGTCCAGGGAAGGGCCGCCGGGTCTGACCCGTTCAGCCTGGTTCGATGCTCACCCCACCCTCCCTACCACCTGCACCCACCAACGCCTCCTCCCACGGGCTGTGTACACAATGCCACCATCTTTCTCCCCACCTAGATCACTCTCTTTGAAGCCAGGACTTAAGTCTCACTCATCTGTGAGTTAACTTAGTACAGCACTTGACATAGGTGCTCAGTATTTGTTTGGTGGCTGAATTTATTGAATGAATACAATCATGACTAACTAATTAATGGCAGGACTTAAATAAAGCAGAGGTGGTTTGGGGAGGATGGGGTTAATCTAGGTTATAGGTGTGGCTTGAAGCAAAGGCTTGGGGTGCAGCTGTGAGCCCCTGGACGTGTCTGGCATCGCTGGAGCTGGGCTTTATTTATTTATTTTTTTGTTTATTTATTTGGCCGTGCCGTGCGGCATGCGGGGTCTTAGTTCCGTGACCAGGGATCGAACCCGTGCCTCCTGCAGTGGAAGCGCAGAGTCTTAACCACTGGACCACCAGGGAAGTCCAGGAGCTGTGCTTTAGAAAGAGAGGTCTAGCCATGTCATGACCACAAGGTGCTGGTAGCCCAGAAACCAGCAGGATGTCAGGCCTGGGTGCCCAGCGGGGGTTCACCCTGCCTGGGCCCTTTGGGTGTCTCCCTCTACACCCCTACACTTCTCCTGACCCTTGTGGCTTTTTCCCCCGAGGAAGGGCTCTCCTTCACCCCTCGAGAAACGGAAGTGAGAGTTTCTGGCTGCTCTGATTTCTGAGGAAGTCACATCGCAGCCCTACAGCTGATGACGAAATCCACCTACAGAATTAGCAACCACCCGTCTCTCCACTTTAGAAAACCGTTTAGCAAATCCACCCCAGCTCGTTATTACTCCCTGGGTCCGGGGCTGGAAATATTCTTCGGGTTTCTGCCTGCCAGCTGGGACAGTTGATGGCCTCCCGGGGGTAACCTGATCCTGCCCTACTCACTCCATTCTCTTCTCTTTGGGTCTGACCTGAGTTCAGTGAGCCTGTGCTTTAGTTATATGTTAATAAGGACTTCAGTTCCTGGAACCCTGGGCTTGACACTGACCTGTGTGTTCTCTCAGTGGAAATGAGTCAGAATGGTCCTTCCCAGGCCTGGAACGATGTTGCTGGGATGGATGGGCCTGAAATTGGAGTGAGATCTTGGTTCAAATCCTGGCTCTGCTACTTACCAGCTGGGTCATCTAGCTAGTCAGGCATCACAACTAGCTGGACAAGTCTTAACCATTCTTGAGTCTCAGTTACCCCATCTAGTCAATGGAGGTAGCAGTCTCAGTGTTACTCTAAGGGTTACATGAAAGAAGGCATGCAGATGAATCTGGGATCTATTACAGGCCAGGACAGGTTAACTGAAATAGAGAATTAGCACCTGAGCCACAGTGAGGTAAGTGACTCTTTAGTCTGTGTTTTTAGATAAGGAAATTGAGAACCAAAAGGAGGGAGGGGGTGACAGGAGAGAAGGAAGGAAGGTGAGAGAGCTGAGGAGGGAGTCTGGATGGGTTTTTTTTTTCTTCTTTTAAAAATTGAAGTATAGTTGATTTACAATATTGTGTCAGTTTCAGGTGTACAGCAAAGTGATTTGGTTATATATAGATATATGTATATATCTATTATTTTTCTTTTTTAAAATTTATTTTATTTTTATTTTATTTTTGGCTGCATTGGATCTTTGTTGCTGCGGATGGGCTTTCTCTAGTTGTGGCAAGTGGGGGCCACTCTTCGTTGCAGTGCGCGGGCTTCTCATTGCGGTGGTTTCTCTTGTTGCGGAGCACGGGCTGTAGGCTCCCAGGCTCAGTAGTTGTGGTGCACAGGCTTAGTTGCTCCACAACATGTGGGATCTTCCCGGACGAGGGCTTGAACCCGTGTTCCCTGCACTGGCAGGCAGATTCTTAACCACTGCGCCACCAGGGAAGCCCTATATCTATTTTTTAAATTCTTTTCCATTATAGTTTATTACAAGATATTGAATATAGTTCCCTATGCTATACAGTAGGTCCTTGTTTATCTATTTTATATATAGTAGTGTACATCTTTTAATCCCATGCTCCCAATTTATCCCTCCCCTCCCTTCCCCTTTGGTAACTGTAAGTTTGTTTTCTAGGTCTGTTTCTATTTTGTAAATAAATTCATTTGTATCTTTTCTTTAGATTCCACATATAAGTGATATCATATAATATTTGTCTTTTTCTATCTGACTTACTTCACTTAGTATGATAATCTGTGAGTCCATTCATGTTGCTGTAAATGGCATTATTTCATTCTTTTTTTTTATGGCTGAGTAATACTTTATTGTATGTATGTACCACATCTTCTTTATTCATCTGTTGATGGACACTTAGGTTGCTTCCATGTCTTGGCTCTTGTAACTAGTGTGGCTATGACCATTGGGGTGCATGTATCTTTTCGAATTAGAGCTTTCATCTTTTCTGGATATATGCCCAGGAGTGGGATTGCTGGATCATACGGTAACTCTATTTTGAGTTTTTTAAAGAACCTCCATACTGTTTTCCGTAGTGGCTGCACCAGTTTACATTCCCACCAACAGTGTAGGATGGTTCTCTTTTCTCCACACCCTCTCCAGCATTTATTATTTGTAGACTTTTTGATAGTGGCCATTCTGACCAGTGTGAGGTGATACCTCATTATAGTTTTGATTTGCATTTCTCTAATAATTAGCAGCGTGGAGCATCTTTTCATCTGCCTTTTGGCCAGATGGTCTTCTTTAGAGAAATGTCTGTTTGGGTCTTCTGCCCATGTTTTGATTGGGTTATTTGGTTTTTTGTTATTGAGTTGTATGAGCTGTTTGTATATCTTGGAAATGAAGCCCTTGTCGGTCACATCATTTGCAAATATTTTCTCCCAGTCCCTAGGTTGTCTTTTCGTTTTATGATTTCTTTTGCTGTGCAAAAGCTTATAAGTTTGATTAGATCCCATTTGTTTATTTTTGCTATTGCCTTGGGAGACTGACCTAAGAAAACATTGCTAAGATTTACGTCAGAAAATGTTTTGTATATGTTCTCTTCTAGGAGTTTTATGGCGTCATGTCTTATATTTAAGTCTTTAAGCCATTTTGAGTTTTTCTGAATGGTGTGAGGTTATGTTCTAACTTCATTGATATACATGTGTCTGTCCAGCTTTCCCAGCATCACTTGCTGAAGAGATTGTCATTTCCCCATTGTATATTCTTGCCTTCCTTCTTGAAGATTAACTGACCGTAGGTGTGTGGGTTTATTTCTTGGCTCTCTATTTTGTTCCATTGATCTGTGTATCTGTTTTTGTGCCAATACCATGCTGTTTTGATCACTGTAGCTTTGTAGTATGCCTTAAGTCTGGGAGCGTTATGCCTCTAGCTTTGTTCTTTTTCCTCAGCATTGCTTTGGCAATTCTGGGTCTTTTGTGGTTCCATATAAATTTTAGGATTATTTGTTCTAGTTCTGTGAAAAATGTCATGAGTAATTTGATAGGAATTGCATTAAATCTGTAGATTGCTTTGGGTAGTTTGGCCATTTTAACTATATTAATTCTTCCAATCCAAAAGCATGGGATACCTTTCCGTTTCCTTGGATCATCTTCGATTTCCTTTATAGTTTTATAGTTCTCAGCATTTAAGTCTTTCACCTCCTTGGTTAGGTTTATTCCTAGATTTTTTGTTTTTTGTTTTTTTGATGTGATTTTAAATGGGATTTTTTTTTACTTTCTGTTATTTCATTGTTAGCATAAATAAATGCAACAGATTTCTGTATATTAATCTTGTATTCTACCTTGCTGAACTCATTTATCAGTTCTAATAGTTTTTGTGTAGAGTCTTTAGGGTTTTCTACATAGAGTATCATGTCATCTGCATATAATGACTTTTATCTCTTCCTTTCTGATTTGGATACCTTTTATTTCTTTTTCTTGTCTGATTGTTGTGGCTAGAACTTCCAATACTATGTTGAATAGAAGTGGTGAGAGTGGGCATCCTTGTCATGATCCAGAATTTAGGGAGAAAGATTTCAGCTTTTCACTGTCTAGTATTATGTTGGCTGTGGGTTTGTCATAAGTGGCTTTTATGTGGAGATATGTTCCCTCTGTGCCCACTTTGGCAAGAGTTTTTATCATGACTGGATGTTGAATTTTATCAGATGCTTTTTCAGCATCTGAGATGATCATGTAGTTTCTATCTTTTCTTTTGTTGATGTGATGGCAGTCTGGATGTTTTGCCCTTATATTTCTCTTGCTTCCCCCAGACTCCTGCCCCCACCTCATCCCCCGAAAACAAACACATCAACCACCAAGTCCCTGGTACCCTTGTTCCGAAAGCAAGCACAGGTCAACCCCACCTCTCCTTCCTGCAAGGCCTCAGTGAAGAAGGAGAAGAGGAAGGGCACCAAAGTGACCAAGTATATCTGAGTATTGAGTCCATCAAGGTCCAAAGTGTTTTAAATCTGGAAAGGCAAAGAGAAGGAGGAGAAGAGTTGGTGTGAGGACAAGTGAAAGGGATGGAGGAGAGTTGGCTGGGAGAAGAGGAGGCAGAGGGCCAGCTGAACTTCCTTCCTCAATGGGTGCTGTTGCTGCTCCCAGAGGCCTGTGCGTCCCCGCAGTGTAAGCAGCCGTCCACTTCCCTCAACAGTATGTCCTGCCTTCTCCTCTGCTGCCCTCATGCTGAGCCCTTGACCTTGCTTCCTAGTTCACTGTGAAAGGAGATGCAGTCCTGAGAGAGCTCACACAAGCTGTCTCCCTCGCACCTGCTTACACCTGTGTCTGTACTCTGTGACCTGGCCTGTGACTCTCACAGGGTGGCTGCCTCCTATTGTGCATTGGACCCCTTCCCCATCCCAGCGACCCTTTCCCTTCTCTCCCCTCACGTCTATACAGACAGGTTATACCTTCTCCCATTTAAAACAAGGAAACCTAGACCCTACCTTCTTCTTTCTCTGTCCCCCTTACCAGCACTTGCTGCCTCCAGTGCCCCTGTTACCCCTTTTCTCCTGAATCCCCCATCAGGCTCTCTCTTCCACTCCACCAAAAAGCCCTGGTGAAGGTCACCACGATGTTCAAGCCAGTGGTCAGTTTTCAGCTCTCATCCTGTTTGATCTGTCAGCAACATTCAACACCACTGAAGTTCAAGTATGTTTCTTCATGCGGTTCCAGGAGGCCACACCCTCTCCTGGTTGCTTTTCTGTTTCCGTTACTCATTCCCTCTTGTCTCTCTTTCTTGAATGTTGGGTGTACTCAGGCTGTCCCCAGACTTCTCATCTGGACTTACTCCTTGGTGATCTTATCCATTCTTAAATCCCATCTCTATATATGCTGATGACTATCAAATTGATGCATCTAGCCTGAACCTCTCCCGAATTCCAGGCTTGCACATTCCCCGGCTCATTGACAGCTCTGTCTGGATATCCAATGGACATCTCTTATTTAACATGTCCAAAAACAAGCTCCAATCTGCCCTGCCCCAAGCCTGTCCTCCCGTGATTCTTTCCATCTCGTTAATGGCAACTCGGGCCCTCTCGTTACTCTGGCAAATAATTATGGTGCCTTCCTTGACTCTTTCCTTCCTGATAACCCCATGTCCAAACAGCAGCAAATCCTGTCAGCTCTACCTTCAAAATGTATCCAAATCCCACCACATGTCAGCACCTCCACTGCTGCCAGCCACATCTGAGCCACCATCATCTCTGGCCCGAATTAAAGCAGCAGCGTCTTAATCATCCCCCCTCCGCTTGCAGGCTGGTCCCTGTAGCCTCTTCTCAGCACAGCAGCCAGAGGGGTCCTCTAAAACACTGAGTCCGATAATGTCACCCTTTTGCTCAAAAAGAAGAAACAGTGAGGGGGACTCCCCTGGTGGTCCAGTGGTAAAGAATCCGCCTTCCAATGCAGGGGACGCGGGTTCAATCCCTGGTCGGGGAACTAAGATCTCACGTGCTGTGGGGCAACTAAGCCCACGTGCCGCAACTACTGATCTCCGCACCTCAACGAGAGAGCCCGCGTGCTGCAAACTACAGAGCCCATGCTCTCTGGAGCCCGCACGCCACAACAAGAGAGAAGCCCGCTCACTGCAACTAGAGAGAAACCAGAGCAGACTCCGCGCCGGAACGAAAATGATCCCGTGTGCTGCAACTAAGACCTGATGCAGCCGAAAAAAAAAAAAAGGAAAATAAATAAATAAAATAAATAAATGTTAAAAGAAAAAGAGAATTGTCTCGCTTTAATGTGAAACCAATAGGAAAGAATCTTAAAAAAAAAAAATACCTCCCAGTGGCTCCTGTCTCTCTCAGAACAAAGGCTGATCCTTACAGTAGCCCCTTGTGATGTGGCCCCTCCCACCTCTGACCTCTCAGCACCAGCCCCGCTTAACCTCTAGCTGTTCCTTATACCTGCCAGGTGGGCTCTGCCTGGAACTATTCCCCCAGGTGTCTGCTGGGCTTGCTTCCTCATCACTTACAAATGCAGCCCTTTGTCTCCGAGTACAGCCTTCCCTTATGACCCTGTGCAGGGTGCTAACACCAGCCTAGTGTACACCAGCCTCATTGTAGGCCTTATTTTTCTTTCATAGAGCACCATTTCACGTACTGTGTATTTTAATTATTTACCCTCTCTCTACCACTAAAATATAAGATCCACAGGACCAGAGACATCGTTTTTTGTTCACGGCTGTACCCCTAGAGTAGTGCCCATGATAGGCCTTCAAGAAATATATGTTTCAAAGAAGATATACAGATTGCCAACAAACACATGAAAAGATGCTCAACATCACTAATCATTAGAGAAATGCAAATCAAAACTACAATGAGATATCATCATCTCACACCGGTCAGAATGGCCATCATCAAAAAATCTAGAAACAATAAACGCTGGAGAGGGTGTGGAGAAAAGGGAACCCTCTTGCACTGCTGGTGGGAATGTAAATTGATACAGCCACTGTGGAGAACAGTATGGAGGTTCCTTAAAAACTACAAATAGAACTGCCATGCGACCCAGCAATCCCACTACTGGGCATACACTCTGAGAAAACCATAATTCAAAAAGAGTCATGTACCAAAATGTTCACTGCAGCTCTATTTACAATAGCCAGGACATGGAAGCAACCTAAGTGTCCATCAACAGATGAATGGGTAAAGAAGATGTGGCACATATATACAATGGAATATTACTCAGCCATAAAAAGGAATGAAATTGAGTTATTTGTAGTGAGGTGGATAGACCTAGAGTCTGTCATACAGAGTGAAGTAAGTCAGAAAGAGAAAAACAAATACCGTATGCTAACACATATATATGGAATCTAAAAAAAAAAAAAGGTCATGAAGAACCTAGGGGTAAGACGGGAATAAAGACACAGACCTACTAGAGAATGGACTTGAGGATATGGGGAGGGGGAAAGGTAAGCTGTGACAAAGTGAGAGAGTGGCATGGACATATATACACTACCAAACGTAAAATAGATAGCTAGTGGGAAGCAGCCGCATAGCACAGGGAGATCAGCTAGGTGGTTTGTGACCGCCTGGAGGGGTGGGATAGGGAGGGTGGGAGGGAGGGAGACGCAAGAGGGAAGAGATATGGGAACATATGTATATGTATAACTGATTCACTTTGTTATAAAGCAGAAACTAACACACCATTGTAAAGCAATTATACTCCAATAAAGATGTTAAAAAAAAAAAAAGAAATATGTGTTGAATGAATGAGTATGAAAATTCAGAGCAGTTGCTCCCTGAGTTTAGAGAAGACTGGAAGAATCCAGTGGCCCTTAGGAATCAATGAACCACGATCAGGTAAAATAGAGAAATAGGTGACAGAGGGCAGGGCTGGGTATCTTTTGGAAGAAAACAGGTGACCATCTGTACTGGGCCAGTTCTATAGTTAGGCAGAGTATATGGCAGGAGAGCTCTTTTTCTGAGGTTTATGCAACAGATGTGGTTTTGTATAAAATCACACTTCTGTAAAAGGAATCCTATTTTAAATGTACTAGCAGAGATTGCTATTTAAAGGAATCTGATGTCAAATTCTTTGGTAAATTGACTAATCTCCTGATTTGTCCTTAGTGTCCATTCATATTTTCCGGAAAAAAAATTATATTTACTTAAATCAAGGTATGCTTGTCTGAGCTGAGGAAATCTCTTCATTTTCCATTTTTCCACTTTATTATTATAAAAGTAAATATTATAACATAAAGTCTTTATTATCCCCTTTTTCTTTGCTCCTCCCATTCTTCCCCCTCTTCATCCCTGCTTTTCCTTTAGCTGAGCTTTTTTCCTCCTTTAGACTCTGACATAGAATGTTCTTCTGTAACACAGCCGGATTTAGAGTGTGGTGAACAGTGGCCCTTTCTCAGACCAGATGAGTCCAATCCTGGGTGGAGCAAAGGAATCTGTTAGGGGTGTATGAATGCATACGGGGGATACAGGGGTCAGTTCTTAGGTGATATTCAGGTACAGCCAGATTGGAGAACCACTGACCAGAAAAACACTGTGTGCTATTTGAGGCTGTTGAATGAGGCTGGACAGGCATCCCCTATGGGGCTTTGCAGAAGGTGCTTGACGCGAATTTGGCCATAGACTGTGACCGGACTGGCTGATTTGTCTGGGGGCTGGAGTTCAGGGCTCCGGACTATCCCCTCTCGGTACGTCACCCACCTGCGGAAATCTCAGAGAAGAGCGAGCTCCTGGGACCTCTGCCTGTTGGAGTTTAGTCCAGGTGATCTCAACAGTGTCAGCCTGCAGAGACCTTGGACTTCACAGGCCCAACATCCAATCTGTCTCCCTTCAGACTGGAACAGGTTCCTCCCGAGAAAGAATAAAACTGTGTGTTATGGGGGTTTGGTGGGAGGTGTGCGAGCAACTAAGACCAGAACCTGCTTCCATGACGATAGTACAGGCTGATTTGGTTAGAGGTTGTTTGACCTCAGGGATGGTCTTCTTCAGGTACCCACTCTAGGTTTTCTGAAAAACTTTCTCCTTTTGGTTCTCATCAGAGGTCAGAGCAGGGGTTTAGTAAACAAGTTGGCTCTGGCTAAGAGTTCGGTTGTAGCCATATAGGTTGTAGAGTGTAGAGCATGTGCCCGACTGGTGTGGCTGGACCTCTCCAAGCCCACTTGTTTACCTATAAAGTGTGCCCAGCTCTCTCACCAGGGTTTCTCAACATCAGTCAGACTGCAAATGAAAGCTCTTTGCAGACTGTGAACGGCTAGACAATAAAGGAGAAATGCTATTGTTATTATTTTCCACGCACACCTGGTCTTCACACATTTGAATGAGCCAAACAGGTGAATTGGGAAGATCTAAGGTTACCGAATTCATTGTTGGAGTCAACATATCTTCCCGCAGCCGCCCTCTTGTGTAAAAATGGGACCCTATTTATTTATAAATTGCATTTCGGGAAAATTGGGTCACAGTCTTGTGAAGACCGCCATCTGAAGTGAGAAGTGAAGCTGAAGAAGGAGACGCAAGGGGTGTCACTGAAGCCACGTGGGAGAGTTTGGATTTTGCGAGATCAGGGACCCGTCGCTTTCTCAGCTGCGAGAACTCAAGAGGAAAGTTATTCTTGCTGCTTTATTTGGGTCCGTGGTGGTGGAGAGTAGAGGTAGAGGGTCAGTTATATAGTAATATGGGGGTGAGTTTGCTGTAGAAATAGAAGATAAAACAGAGGTTTGGGGGGCGGGAAGTGGCAGGCTCTGTCATTGTCTAGGTCTCTCAAGTGCCTCCCAGCTCATTCATTTGACACGGAGACACTCTTAGGAATGGGGTCTGGGAGAGGCACGGAGCTGAGGAAGGGTGGGTCCTGTGCTGTGCCACTGCCTCCCCCCTGTGTCTTGAGAGAGTCAGAGCAAAGTTGCTCTGTGCTGCTGAAAGAGAAGAAACAAAACTAACCTCCCCATTAGAAATCTGGGAGGTGGAGAGTGCTGGAGGGCATGGTGCGGGGAGGAGAGGAAATTGAGCAATGCTGGTGATTTGGGGAAAGACACAGCTCAGGGTTTCCACTCTTGCAGACCAGCTGTCTATCTGGAAACCAAGGCCATTGCGAAAGGCCGCTCGAGCTTGGCTGGGTGCCTCCTAAATGATCGGGATGCATCTGATGGGCCTGCCCCAGGCATCACTTTCTAGGCAGAGGCCTGGCCCTAAGAGGGACTCTAATGGTGCAGCCCCTGTGAAAGTGGCGGTGCAGTTTGGGTCACTAGGAAGGCAGAACCGAGGCTTCCTCTGTGACAAGAGAAACAGAACGGTGGGGGCCAGAGCATGCCTGTCTGAAGCCACAGCCGCCTGCAGGTGGGGAAGAGGGACGATGGGCCAGCATCTCCTTTTCCCTGAGACCTGACGTCTCAGTATCTAACCCTCGTGCCCTACATCCTGGGACCTTCTGAAGGCCCACGTGGGTACCCTGTGGTTGTCATAGACGCTCTCCCTTGGGAGGAGGCTGCTGGTGTGCACAGTGGCTGAGGCCCACAGGAGACATTGGGCAGCTCAAGTTGGTGGGTGACCTGAGCTTGGGTTACATTGGGGGACAAAGTGCAGGGAAGATGCTGATCTTTGCCGGAGGATATGCAGGATGACCTGGCTCAAGGGGACTCTTCAGTAGTCCTGATAAATGAGGGAAGGAAGACAGAGCTTGCTGGCTTCTTCTCCGGGTCAGGAGGACATGATGGGGTCCCCCTTTCTGTAATCAGTTGCCCCTGTGCTGGATGGTCTGATTCAGAGTCTGTAGAGAATTTCTGAGGACCTTTGGGGATGCAGAGCTGGGGGTTCTCTCCCAGCACAGTGGCAGAGAAAACAAGAGGACGAGGGCTGCACGACAGCAAGGGGCCCGGGTTGCCCTGGGAAGGCCTCTCAGAGGCTTGAAGGTACAGGAGGGAGGCTGCTCCCGTCGGCTCTCTCACTCTGTCCCCACAGAATCTGGAACCGTGGCTGGAGAGGGGTCTTGTCATGTAGACAGGGAGATCACTTCTCTGGGGATTTACAAGCATCCTGGATAGTTTTCAGAGAAGGAAATATAGGTATTTGTCGCTGGAAAAAGAGTGTTCTTTGCAGCCTCTCTACACCCAATCTAGAAAGATTGCAGACGGGGAGTGTGTATTTCTTGTCTGTGTGACCCCATCAGGGGATGGAGAACCAGCCAGGGAGCTGGTTCTAAATGGGGTCACTGGTGGGGGAGGGGGGCCTGGAGTTGAGGAGCTGTTCATACACCTCAAGAGCCCCAGCGCTGAGCCCCGTTCTGTCCCCACTGTCTCCCATACGTCTTCCTCCGGTTCTCTGCTCCCCTCCCCATGCCCCTGCGGCCTCCATTCCCCTCCTGCCTGGCTTGCTGCTTTATCTCCCTCTCCTTCCCTGGTTCCTCCTGTCTCCCCGATGTGGATGGAATGGCCTAGAGCTCCATCTGGGCCTCTTTTCCTTTTCAAACAGAATCAGATCCTGTTTCTCCTCTGCTTAAAGTTCTTAACGGCCTTCAAGGCCCTGCCTGGTCTGGCGCTTCCTGCCCTCCTCTCGCTCTGCTCCAGCCTGACCAGCCTTCTAGCTATTCCCCAAACACACCAACCACACTGGCTTCTTTAACTTCACATAATACTTTTAAGATTCATCCTATAGTTGGCATGAATCAGTAGTTTTTTCCTTTTATTCCTGAGTAGCTTTCCGTGGTGTAGCTATACTGCAGTTTGTCCCCAGGTGGAAGGACATTGGGATTGTTTCCAGTTTGGGGAGGTGATGAAGACAGAATCTGGCTTCTTTTCATCCTCACTCAAGGGTCCGCATCTGGCCCTGAGACCTTCCATTTCTCACAGGTGTTGGGAACTTATATATATATATATATATATATATATATATATATATATATATATATATTTTTTTTTTTTTTTGTACGCGGGCCTCTCACTGTTGTGGCCTCTCCCGTTGTGGAGCACAGCCTCCGGACGCGCAGGCTCAGCGGCCATGGCTCATGGACCCAGCCGCTCCGCGGCATGTGGGATCTTACCGGACCGGGGCACGAAGCCGTGTCCCCCGCATCGGCGGGTGGACTCTCAACCACTGCGCCACCAGGGAAGCCCCTGGGAACTAATATATTTGAAGACACCTGTGCCCCTTCTTCCCCATCACTCTTCCCCACCACCACTTTCCCTGATTTCTGTTCTCTCATCTGACCTTCTGTGGTTCACCATCCTAGTTGGTTTCCTTTGCACACACCCACCTGATCTGTAATTCTCTTAGAATGGGGCGCCCAGAGCTGAACGCATTATTCGCTGCCCAGCAGCCTCTCCGCACGTGGTAGGATGACTCAGGACTCCAGGTGAGGTTGAAAGCTGTAAAACCAAGGATTGGCTCATGAGCTAGATCTTATAATTCTGTTGATGTAGCTCAAAATGAAATTACCTTCTTAAATTTTATTTTATTATGGTGGCCACATCGTACTGTTAATGAACTTACCGGGAATAAGTTTGGTCCCTTTCACCTGGTTTGCTGTTCGTCCGTATGTACTAGGATTCTGGGCCCAGGAATTTTCTGTTTTGTTGTTTTTTGCCCGTGGTCATGGTCTACCAGTATCATCCAAATGCATTTACTCCCAACATGAAGATGATGGTAGCCAACAACCAGCACCTGTAAGGGCGGACATCGACCCTCGTGGACCTCCCTGTCTAGCTCAGGGGACACCAAACTTTTTCTGCCAAGGGCCAGATAGTAAATAGTTTGGGCTTTGTGGCCAGCTGCTCCTGCAGCTGTTACTCCTCCCCCCTCCTCCCCTCCTCCCTCTTTCCTCCTCATCCACCTCCTCTGCTTCCTTTAAAAATGTAAAAACCAGGGGCTTCCCTGGTGGCGCAGTGGTTGAGAGTCCACCTGCCGATGCGGGGGACGCAGGTTCGTGCCCCGTTCTGGGAAGGTCCCACATGCCGCGGAGCGTCTGGGCCCATGAGCCATGGCTGCTGAGCCTGCGCGTCCGGAGCCTGTGCTCCGCAACGGGAGAGGCCACGGCAGTGAGAGGCCCGCGTACCGCAAAAAAAAAGTAAAAACCAGGGGAATTCCCTGGCGGCTCAGTGGTTAGGACTACGCTCTTTCACTGCCGGTGGCCCTAGTCGGGTAACTAAGATCCCACAACCAATCCCGGCTCATAGGTTATACTCAGGCTGCAGGTCAGGTCTGGCTGGCAGTCAGTAGTTTCGACCCCCGGTAGCCTCTGTTCTTTCTCATCCTTGTCAATGAGATGTTATAAGAGACTGGCAAGCACCTTGATGATGGAAAATCAGACACACACGTTGATGTTTTCCTGAAACGGTGGCCTAGAGTTTTAACGGGAAACGAGGTCAGTCTGGTCTGACTTGCTTCCGTGAACGTAAGTTGGTGCCTGGTGAGCGGCGCCGCCTTTCATTTTGGGAATCTCTCACGAATAACAGGTGGAATTTTGCCGTCTTCTCTTTCGGTAAATCACGATTATCTTCACCCATGTGTGGTCCTTGGGCGCCACTCCATTTCCCCACAATCTCGCCACGCGTGTCACTCTTAACCCCTCGTGTCTTCCTCGTCCAAGTCGGAAGGCTGAGCTCACTCAGCACCGGGAATTCTCTGACAGTCTCCTCACTCGCCTTGGGTTTGCTCTTTCAATGCTCTCTGCCTTTTTCAGTTCAAAGATCATCCTGGACAGAAAAGACAGAAGCAAATTAGGAGTTGATTGGGACTTCCCTGGCGGTCCAGCGGTTAAGACTCCCTGCTTCCAATGCAGGGGATGCGGGTTGGATCTCTGGTGGGGGAACTAAGATCCCACATGCTGCAGCCAAAAGAAAAAAAAAAAAGTTTATCATCAACATCTCACCATTGCTGAAAGCAGCGTGCCCATCCCTCCTTGTTCTTTTTGCTTTTCGTGTAATAAGGTAGCCCTTTTGGGGGTCCCACACATTTTCTGGAAGCCTCGTCTCATTTTGGCTTTAGCTTTCTGATCCTGCTCATACACACAGGCATAGGTAACATGTGCACCCGTGCTGCTTTCTTTTTTCATCAAGTACTTCTGAAATTGCAGTCAGAGGAGAAGGAAGAAAAGAATAGAAAGAGGAACAGGAAGAGGACGGTCTTTATCTCCCTGTAAACAGTTAACTCTTTGGCGACAAGATCCACTTTCTCCCGCGTCTCCAGCGACACTGGGTATGGTGTCCTGCACCCAGGCAGCGGGTCTAGGCACGAGGATCATCCCTCACAGTCTGGGAGAAGCCCACCTGGAGTTGTGTAGCATAGTTCTACAGCCTAGATGGCGGCCCTGCCCTGCAAAAAGTAGGTATTCAGTCAGAATCATAATTCCTCCGTGTTTTCCACCTTTAAAAAAAAAAAATTGTTTTACACATAACATATCACCATCTCAGCCAATATGAAGTATATAATTCTGTAGCATTTAGTACATTCATGTGTTGTGCCACCAATCACAACTATCTAACTTCAGCACATTTTTTCGTCGCCCCAAGAGGAAACCCTGTACCCATCAAGCAGTCACTCCCCGTTCCTGAATCTGGCAACTAGCAGTCTGCTTTCTGTCTCATGGATTTGCCTATCCTGGGTATTTCGTATAAATGGAATCATACGATATGTGACATTTTTTGTCTGGCTTCTTAGCATCGTGTTTTTGAGATTCATCCCTGTTGTAGCATAATCAGTTCCTCCTTTTTGTGTGTGGGGGTGTGTTTTTATCGTGGTAAAAACGTACATACCATAAAATTTACCACTTTAATCACTTATAAGTGTACAGTTCAATGGCATTGAGTACTTCCACATTGCTGTGTGACCATCACCACCATCCATCTCCAGAACTTTTTCATCTTCCCAAACTGAAACTCTGTCCCCATTTAACAATAACGCTCCACTTCCCCCTCCTCCCAGCCCCTGGCAAACACCATTCTACCTCTGTCTCTCTGAATATGACTGCTCTAGGTACCTCATATAAGTGGAATCCAACAGGCCTTTTATGATGGGCCTATCTCACTCAGCATAATGTCCTCAAGGTTCAGCCATGTTGTAGCAGGTGTCAGGATTTCCTTCCTTTCAGGGCTGAATAATATTCCATTGTGTGGATAGACCATGTTCTGTGTACCCATTCCTCTGTGGATGGACACTTGGATGGCTTCCCCCAGTGTTTTCCACTTTGGTTGCTTGTTTCTTCAGTTGTTCTGGGTGCTTCACAGTCCTGGCCACCCTGCTCCCAACACAGGTTTGTACACCTATTACAGAGTTGATTGACATTTTTTAATCTTCTCAACTTTCTTACTCCATCTTCCCCTCTAGATTATCAGACTGCAGAAGAGCGAGTGCCTTTCCTTTTGCTAAACCCTTCGAAATCTGCATGACCCAGATAATTAGATTACTCACCACCTCTCCAGAAGCCAGAGGATGGTTGGGGGCTTTAGAATGGGAGGGGAGGGAGAGATGTGATCCTAATTTCAATAGTCCTCAGCTTATGAAGTAGATAAGACTCACAAAATACTAAAAAAAAAAAAGAGAAAAAAATACTCTTAGTCTGTTCAGGCTGCCGTAATAAAATGTCATAGACTGGGTGGCTTAAACAATAGGAATTTATTTCTCACAGTGCTGGAGGCTGGGAAGTCCAAGAGCAAGGTGCTGGCTGATTTGGATCTCCATGAGGGCTCCCTTCGTGACTTGTAGACGGCCACCTTCTTGTTGTGTCCTCACGTTGTGGAGAAAAAGAGAGCAAGAGAAAGGGAGCCTACTCTGGTGTCTCTTTTTTAAGGTCACTAATCTCATCATGGGGGCCCCATCCTCATGACCTCATCTAACCCTAAGTACTGCCCAAAGGCTCCAGGTATCATCACACTGGAGGTTAGGGTTTCAACATACAAATTTGGGGGGCACACAATTCAGTTCATAGCACATACCTTTTATAAAAAGCATTTAAATGAGGCAAAGTATTTAGCCATATGGAGCCTAGCTAAGTGCTAAAGGATTGTAAGAAAGGATAACTGAATATCATTAGTTAAGGCAGCTTATATTTAAATATCAGCAAGATTTTTCATTGGAGAGAAAGAAATGTGACTTGGGAAGGGGAAGATGGAGGTTCCTAGACAGGTGAGTGGAACAAACAAGGTATCACGTGCTGATGAGGATGGCTACTTGGAGAGGGCCAGGCCGAGCAGCCTTTTTCCTCTGTCAGCCCATCCATGTGTCAGGCACAGTGTGTGCACTGGGAGGGAACAGCAGGATCACACGGTCCCTGCCAGCACAGAGCTCACTGTCTAGTGGTGAGACCTACAACAAGCAAAGGAACCAACAAGGGAATTTCAGGTTGAGGTAAGAGCCTCTACAGGAAATAACCAAGATGGTTGTGTCATGATAAAGAGGTACTGCAGGCCAAGGGGTGGGGAGATGCTTTAGATTAGAGAGGCTGCCTAGGAGGTGGTATTTGAACAGCCGGGAAAAGAAGGAACATCCAGCCTTGCAAAGAATGGGAGGCAAAAATCTGACCATTCCAGGCATAAGGAGCATCAGAGACAGAAAGAATTTTAAATGTTTGAAGAACAAAGAGGCAGCCCATGTGGTTGGGGTGTAACAAGTAAGAGGGCAAATGGGAGTTGACACCGGTGTAGGGCTTTGTCCGCCGTGTGGGAGGGCAGGCTTCATTGGTGGTGGCGGGTTCTGTGGCAGGTGGCGTGATCTCAGGTGTGGTTTATCAAGATCACTCTGGCTTCTGGGCAGAGAGCCACTTGGGGAGGGCTAATCCACTTGGGAAGCTATTTCAGTGGTCCATTGGGGACATGATAGAGGTTTGGGCTTGGCTGGAGGCAGAGGAGATGGAGAGATAACAGAGGGATTTGGGAGGCGGAAAGGGCAGCATTGCTGATGGGTTGGATGGGAGCATTGAGACAAAGGCAGCAGTTAAGGGTGACTTCTAGGGAGACTGGGAGAGGAATAGTTGGGCAGTGGGGCATGTTGGCAGAAATGAAGAGTTCAAAGCCATGGGCCTGGTTGAGATCACTCAGGAGCAGTAGAGATCTGGGGCGCAGCTGCTGTGGGGTAGAAAGCAAGGCAGGGGACTTCCCTGGAGGTCCAGGGGTTAGGACTCCATGCTTCCGCTGCAGGGGGCTCGGGTTCGATCCCTGGTCAGGGAACTAAGATATCCTGCATGCCACATGGTGTAGCCAAAAAGAAAAAAAAAGAAAGTCAGGCAGGTGGATGGCATTGAGGCTGCCGAGTAAGCTGAAGGTAGCACAGTGTGGGGAAAGGGACCTGGGTTTGAATTCTGGCTCCACCCGCGGCTGCCTTTGCTTCTTTGGGCAACCTGACTTGGAAAATGGGTCAGATTCCCTACGCTCTAGGGGAGGGGGGATCAGAAGCAAATCCCCAAGTGCAGCGCCTGGTAGAGGCTCAGCTGCTACCACTAATCAATCCGGTGACAACAGTGACGACATTCTATTATTATTATTTCTGATCAAGAGAAGAATTCAAAAGACTTGACGTCGGACATCCACTCCAAGTGTCACGGCCAAGACCAGAGCAGTCTCACTCAGTGCTGAAGGCTATGTTCGGTCTTCTGTGCCTTGCTTGTCTCTTCCCTGAGACTCATGTGACTGCGACTCAGTTCTGAATCTGTCATCCTCACTCAGGCTGCCCCCACCTTTACCATGACGTGCCCCAGCAGTCTTTTGAGTGTGTCTCTCTCCGGCATCACAGCCCACCCTCCCCATCGCCAGCCTTGTTCTTCTCCAGGAGGAGCTGACGGCCCAAAGCATCCCTTTCTGCCCTGCGCAGCAGGTATTAACAGGACCACCTGTCTCATCTGTTTACCCCAAGCCTCCAAACCTGACGTGGTGAGGGATGCAGCGTGCAGCCCCCATGCTGGGCAGCATCACCAAGGCCATCGGTAGTGGCCACCTCTGGCTTTGCTGAGCAAATGCCTACCGCCCACTGATGCCCTTTTCATTCCTTCTGTGTCCTTTCTAGCCTACTTCCTCCTTTCTCCTTCTGCCCTGCCTGGTCGCAGGTTTTCCTACACTTGGTCCAGGCACTGGGCCCTCCGGTCCCTGGCTTTGGGACCTGCCTCCCGCACTGGGCACATCCTCCGTGCCTGCCCCTGCCGTGGAACCTTTGCGAGCCAGCCCAGCCTTGGCAGCCCAAGCGCTGGTCCCTGCCAGCAGCTGTGTGCGTGACCTGACTGTGGCCAGCTGCCCCCGCAGCACGGGCCCAGGCCTGGCCCCCTGCAGAAGCAAGGCCCAAAGTTTCCCCATTGGCTGCAGCCTGGCTGAGGCTGTCGTGAGGGAGCAGAGGACAGGGACGGGGGCGGTGGGGGGGGCGGGGAGCGGAAAGCCGCCCTTCCTACGGTGCCTGCTGATAATTGGCCCTCCGGAACCAGCCTGGGACACGAGGGCCAGCTGGGTCAGGAAGTGGTGTACAATGCTGCTCTTTCAGGGGGGACACTGCACGGTCTGAGGTCCTGTGTGACTCCGGCGAAATCTGTAGAACAGCCTGTTCTCAGAGGATGTTCTCTAACCTAGGCCGGAGGTGGGCAGTAGAGCCCCGAATTTCTCACCCTCTGCCCTGGGAGCGCCCCCCCAGGCATCGCCCAGCTCCGAACCCAATTATTTAATTCAGAGAAAGTCTGGGGAGGGGAGGGAAAGAGAGCAGATTTTCTCAAGAGACCATGAATCACATACCTGGTACTTTTTAGAGGCAGGCGCACTGGGAAGCAGTCATTAAGTCCTTAATGATTTAATAATTTATTAAGACTCTGCCCCGCCTTAGCAGCTGCGGGCCCACGAGGTCAGAAGGCAGGGTCCTCGCCCTTGGGATTTTAATCTTGGCGGGGAGGTAAGACAATATACTTGTTGTCAAACACACGAAGAGAAATGGGAATTTAAAAAGAAAGAAGGAACGAATTCGAAATGATTGGCCAGAGTGGCCTCGCAAGTCTAAAGGAAGGTCAAGTTTGGACTGTGCTCAGAAGACGGGGCAGGATTTTGGATGCAGAAGGAAGTGAGGGGCGTGTGACGCAGGGTGGCATCCCAGGCACCGAGCATTGCACAAGTACAGGAAACTCAGCCTAGTGTGGAACTTCCGCCCTGGATGTGTCCGGTGTCTGAGATTCCGAGGGTCCTGGAGGACCGCAGCCTGCCTTTACGGGCCCAGAGGCTCAGCCCTGCCTCTGAGCCCGAAAAGCCTGCTACAGAAACCGGGTGGTGGGCCTGCAGCTGTGGGCTGGACCCTGCCCGACTTCTCGGTGGGGAAGCGTTGATTGGAGAACTTTGGGCATGTTGGCTGCAGTGGGTGGGCACTCCCAGGAACCTGCCAGAGCTGCAAGAGAAGGGTCTGTGCCAGTCCTGACCAGGGCAGCCAAGGCTTGCAGGTGTCTTGTAGCTATTGATTTGGGTAGAGACTTCGTTCCATAGCCCAGGGCTAGGCTAGGTGCTGTGTTGGGGTCCTGGGCTCGTACTGGGGCTGTGACTCTGAATGTCCACACAGAAGTTGTTTCACACTTTCCTTTTTCAGGGCACTGAAAAGGTAACTCCTCAAACTCAGGAGGACGGAGTGGCGTTTGCATCCGGTCCCTCCCCTGCTTCAAGAGCCTTCCATTGGGACTTCCCTGGTGGTCCAGTGGTTAGGACTCCGTGCTTCCACTGCAGGGGACATGGGTTCAGTCCCTGGTCAGGGAACTAAGATCCCGCATGCCACAGCGCGGCCAAAAAGAAAAAACATAAAAACAGGAGAGCCTTCTGTGGATCTCCGTGTCCACCGGGTCACAATTTCTTGCCCTTATAGCCAAAGCCCACCATCATCTGAAGGACGTTTACAGAGTCTAACAGTGAGAAGGAACCTAAAAATCACCTAATCCAGCCTGAGCCTGTAAGTCTTTTTCACAGTAACCCTAAGAAGACGTTGCCATGCCTCTGCCGGTATACTTCTCACAATGGGGAATTCTCTCTTTCATGAGACAGCTTTAAGTTTATCCAAAAACGGCCTGACTGTACTTCTACCCGTTGGTCTAGTTTTGATCTTTGGAATTATTCTTCCTTCCACATGACCACCTTTAAGAATATTGATATTCCTCTAAGTTGTCTTCAGGCCCCAGGCTTATCCCAGCCCAGGTCACTCTCTTTTAGAAGTAGTCTAGTTTGTTGGTTTCCTTCATAATGTACAAGGTCTAAAACTGAATAGTGTTTTACATGTGAATTTATCTTCATGAGGAATTAGAACCATCCCCTCCCTCATTCGGAACACTGTACACCTTTTAATACATCCAGAGCCAGACTTGCATTTTGATCAGCCATATCACAGCGTTGCTTATATTAAGGTGGCGTCAAATAAAACACCTGTATCATTTTCACAAGTGCTGCTTTGACTCATATCTCCCCTGTGCCAGCGAGTTTAGACCTAAATATAGGAAACTTCCTTTATACCTGCTAGATTGCATCTAGTGAAGTTTCACCCATTTTTCCAGTCTGTGGAAATCATTTGGACTCTGGTTCTGTGTCTCTGTGGTGTGGAGGGCCATGTGTCATGTGGGGATTGTGATCCAGAGCCTGAGCTGTGGAGCCCCACTTCCGAGTCTGAGTTCCAGCTCTACACTGGCCGGTAGAGCAGCCTTGGGCGATTTACATAGCCTTTCTAAGCCTTGGTTTCCTCATCTGTAAAATGAAGATGATTAATACTAATACTCGTAGGATGTAGAAGTTATAAGACTTTAATGAGATAATTCATACAAAATACTTATTAACACAGGGCTGGGTAGTAAGCACTCATTGGCTGCCATTATCTTGATGATTAGAACCACTGCTACTGCCAGTTCACTTCCTCAATCTTTTAAAAATGACTGTTTCTCACCCCAAGCCCCCCCAGCCTCATTGTCCTTTGCTTACAGTGTCCCCTCAGCCCCAGATGCCTGCCTCGTTCTGCCACCTGCCCAGCTTCAAAACCTCTGCAGCATCTTTGATTCTTCCTTCTGTTATGTTCCCTGTAACTGGGAGCTCCTACTGGCCAATCCTATTGGAATTGCTTCACAGCCCACCTTGTGTCGGGTTCTTTCCATTTCACTTCCATCTTTTAGGTTGAGTCCTTTATTCCTTCACTTCTCTGCTATTAATAGCTGCCTCCTTCAACTCTCTTCCCTTCAGCTGCTTTCATCCTTTTCTGCCCCCCTCTGAAGCCCGCTGGCCCCCTGCACTCAGTGCTACCTCCCTTTCTGCCTTCACCCCCCGTTCTGCCCTTGCACACACGTGGCCCTGCAGCAGAACTGGCCCTTGCATTCCAAGCCTTTCCGGAGCTAGGCTCGAGGATCCGACCACCAGAATAGTATGACCTTGGGCAAGTGGCTTAGCCTTTCTGTGCAACAACCATAAGTGCCCCTCGAATCTGTAGGCAGCATCATTGAGAGAAGTCAGTCAATGGCAGGGGAGGCACCGGGGACAGACAGGTGACCCCTTTCTTCCTTCGACAAAGTTTCCCTGGGATATTTTCAGTTTTCAGACACACACACACACACACACACACACACACACACACACGCACACACTCTACAGTTACAAACTCATGGTATATTATTTTATGTGGCTTAAGGGAATTTTAAGGATTTTTTGTTTGTTTTTGTAAGCAAGGCTCATACTGACCACAAGCTTGGGCAATTGGTCTTTGGTCCATCAGTATAAATAGATATTTGTGGACCAAGTCTAAACCCCACCCATCACAGTCCTCCCTCAAGGCCCTGACGCAGTTTCTAGCATTTCCGGCCAACATGGATTTCTCTTTTTCCATCACAGCCTGTGCTACTGGCTGTCTCTACCAACCCCCTAGAACTTGACCACATCCAGTTCGCACCCTACTGGATTTGCATCTCTTGGTGTCATCGTACATATTTAGGTCCCTTATAACTCCTTATGAACGCAGGCAACCTTTAAAGGCTCGGCAAATGTGGTCACTTTGCCCAGAGGTCTGTCTGCAGCCAGGATCCCATCATTGTTCTAGAGCCAGGAGAGAAACATAGTTGAAAGCATATAACTCACCTGAGGAAATCTGAAGGAGAGAGGATGACGTGGGACAGGCATGGAAGCAGAAGCTGAGAAACAAAGTCCAAGGAAGGACTTGTGAAGAGGAAGCTGGAAGCACTGGGTCTCCACAGGACACAAGTGCTGCCTCACTGGGAGATTTTAGGGGGATAAACTTTTTACTTCTTTCTTGCAGTATCTCTTATATGAGGTTCCTTCTGGACTGGTCTTACCGATGCACTGACAGCCCACAGCTGTGCTCAGTGGCGCCCCCTGCGTGTGCTGTAGGGGAGAGGGAAAGGAGTATCTGCATTCTCCTTGTCTTCGGAGGTGACTGAGCATGATGGGGAAAGGACCCTGTGTTAGTCTCCTGGGGCTGCCATAACGAATTACCACATAGTGTGTGGCGTAAAACAACAGAAATTTGTTCTCTCCCAGTTCTGGAGGCTAGAAGGTCAAAATAAGGGTGTCAGCAGGGCCACGTTCCCTTTGGAGGCTCTAGGGAAGAATCCATCCTTGCCTCTTCCTAACTTCTGGTGGTTGCTGGCCATCTTTCGCATTCCTTGGCTTGTAGACACATCACTTTAGTGTCAGCTTCCATCTTCACATGGCTGTCTTCTTCCTGAGTGCCTGTGTCCCTGTGTCTTCACCTGGCCTCCTTATAAGGGCACCAGTCATACTGGATTTAGGACTCACCTTAATCCAGTATGACATCATCTTAACTAATTACATCTGCAAAGACCCTGTTTCCAAATGAGATCACATTCACAGGCGCTGGGGGATTTGAACTTGAACGTGTCTTTTTTGGGAAGACACAGTTCAACCCACAACAGAGCTTATGCTATTAAAGAAGTTGAGTCTGGCTGACAGACATAGAAAACAAAGTTATGGTTACCAAAAGGGATGGGTGAGGGAGGTAGATAAATTAGGAGTTTGGGATTAACGTATACACACTACTATATATTGGGTTGGCCAAAAAGTTCGTTCGGTTAGTGAATACGTTGTTCAATAAAGCTCTTCATGAAAATGAAAAACATCTTTTATTTGTACTTAAAACCGAATGAATTTTTTGGCGAACCCAATATAAAATAGGTAAACAACAAGGATCTACTGTAGAGCATAGGGAACTATACTCAATATCTTATAATAACCTACATGGGAAAAGAATCTGAAAAGGAATATATATATATGTATAATTGAATCACTTTGCTGTACACTTGAAACTAACACAACATTGTAAATTAACTACATCTCAATTAAAAAAAAAGAATTGATTCTGGTAGAGGAAAAAAAAAATACGTGCAATAGTGGACTTAAAGAACACACCCAAAAGTTATGTAAACCAGATATAAAAGACCATATCTTGGTATAACCTATTTTGTACCAAATATACTCATATACATATACATGTACATATACATATATGACATATACATAAGTATGTATTTTTTCCAGATGAAGATTCAAACACAATAAAATACAAACTATAAAACACTTAGAGGAAAATGTAAGAGTCTACCAGTATAAACATGGGGCAGGAGAAACTGTAAGTAAACATAGAAGCTATAAAAGCTAAGATGAACATACTTCACTAGGTAAGGCAATCAACAACCATGGGAACATATAAGGAAATACTCAAAACTTCCTAGCAGTTAGGAAATTACAAGTTCATGATGAAATGTCGCTACACCCGTAAGACCGGCAAAAATGAAAAGAAGTTGGAGGGGATACTTTTGAACATTGCCAGTGGAAATGTGAATTGTTAGAGCCTGTTTACAAAGCGTGATGGCAGCCTTGTTTAGATCCTGATTAGAACAGTTGCAAGAAAGTTGTTTGTTTGTTTAACACAAGAGAGAAATGTGAACACTAACCATTTGATGACATTAAGAAATTATCCTTAAAATTTTAGGTGTGATCATAGTATTATGGTTAAATTTTAAAGAGTCTTTTTTCTTTTTCTTAGAAGTTCTTATTGAAATATTTACTGGTAAAATGGTATAATGCCTAGAATTTACTTCAGATAATCCAGGGAGCAAGGGAATCAGTGACCAATGGTATAAAGCAAGGGTCAGCACACTAGAGGTGCAGGCCAAATCCAGACCACCTCCTGGTTTTGTAAATAAAGTTTTATTGGAATTCAGCCACAGTCATTCAGTTCCGTATTCATTTAGTATCGCTGAGGTGGCTTTTTCCCTCCAGCAGCAGAGCTGAATAGTTGTGATGGAGAGCATGTGACTTGCAAAACCTAAAATATTTACTAACTGGCTCTACAGAAAATGTTTGTGACCCCTCACCCATAAGGATGCATGTTTGGATGCAAGTTCATAATAATTGGTGCTGGGGACCGACTATATGAGGGCTTATTAGACTAATCATCATATTTGTGTGTGCTTGGACTTTTCCATAATGAAAAGTTTAAAAAAAAAAAAAAAGTGGAACCAGTAATCTCACTCCTAGTACTCTATCCCTTGGAAACGAAAGCCTCAATTAATAAGGATGTATGTATAAGAATGTTTACTAAAATAGTTTACTGGAAATAAATTGCCTCCCAATACAGGATGCTATAAATCACATCCACCCACGCCATGGAATATTATGTTATCTTTTTAAAGAATGAGCTAGCGTTTTACCAGTTCACTTGGAGAATGTTTCATGGGATATTTTCAAGTGAGAAGAGCAAGATGTGAAAAAGTCTGTGCATGAGAGTCCCAGTTTTATAGAACAGTGACAAAAATAAGCCCTTCAGGATGTAGGGGTGTGTGTGTGTGCGTGCGTGCGTGCACGCGTGCAGGATGCATAACGGGTTGCTAACATGGGTTGGGGGTAGAATGATGTCTGTGGAAGGAAGCAAAGCAAAACAGAAAAAGGCTGTATTTCAAAAAACAGCCTACACGATACGATCCCATGTATGTGTGTGTGTAAGTTACATTTACAGGTATAACGTGCTTTGCTTACTTCAGAAGAGAGTTACGATTTTTAAAACGACCAGAAAGGAGTGAATATTCGTCCTGCCCTAGGATAGAAGTAAGAAAATAAAAGGGAATTTGGTTAGGAGCTGGAAAGTGCCCAAGAGCAGGGAAACAAGAGAGGAGAGTGACCACTGTCAACCCGGGCCAGCTAGGGTAGGCTCCATGGAAGGTTCTAGCTGTGAGAGAGGGGGTGGCTGGACGGTCTTTGAGCCACAGCCCCTCCCTGATCTCAGCGCCTCTTCCTCCTGCTCCCGGAGAAATAATGTTTCCCTGGAGGATGAAAGGCATCCCTTTGTGCAGGCTTTAATTGCCATGTTGGGCCAAGTGAATGAGTGGCATGCGGGCGCAGCAGCTGGGCACAGCCAATGCCAGGCAGCAAAGCCCGCTGCCTTAGGACAGCCCGGGCCAGCTGGCCTGGGAGTGCTGCCCACCTCTGCCCCCCGCAGGGGGGCCCTGCAAGGGGACAGTGGAGCAGAGGGGTCTGCGGAGGGAGGAGAAGGGGCGGGGCGTCTGGGAGGGTCCCAGCCACTGTCAGAAGCTTATTCATCTCATCCTCCTTCCCCTCCCCCCTCCCTCTTGTTTTTCAGACTGTCAGCATCAATAAGGCCATTAATACGCAGGAAGTGGCTGTAAAGGAAAAACACGCCAGAAATATCCTTTTAGATGTTGCTTGGAGGACCGACCCCAAGGGGGGTCAGATGGCGGGGGGCGGGGGTGGGGGGGTGGGGAATGAGGTCGGGGTGAGGCATCCTTGCTCAGCTTCAGGAAGGAGAACCGCCCCCCACCGGCCAGGCCCCAGCAGGGTCTGAACAGTGTGGGTTGGCAACAGCTGGTCTCAGAGCCCACAGCCTGTTGAGGTGGAAGGGACCAAAGCGGCCATCTGGCCCAGTCTCGCCTCTCTCCTGGGACTTAGCTTTTCAGAACTACAGAGTCCTTTGAATTTACTCTCCTTTGAGAGATTTCCTCGGGGCACCAGAGGGGTTTTCACCTGTACCATCAAAGCGCTCTGGCCCTGCACCTTGCCACACTGACCACCCCCTTGGAGACATGCTCAAATGCCCTTCTCTGGACATGAAAGCAAAACAGAGGCCTTGGCGGCAGCGGTTGGCCTTAAGCCGACACAAGGGCTCTACCATGGGAATCAGAGCCACTTGTGTGAACTGGTTCACCCCAAACCAGAGGGAAGAAGATGAGAAGATCAGGGTGGACTAGGGAACTGGTGATTTGAAGATTTTTGCAAAGCCCCCCACACCAAGTTGGTGGAGGTCCTGGGTGACCACTGTCATGGGTCTGTGGCTTTGGAGGGAAGTGCAAGCAACCTGGCCGATGGATTCCTCGGGACCTGCCCTTGAGGTCAAGTCCAGGTACTCGAGGGCTAATCCCCGAATCCTGGAGGAGGGGCTGCCAGTGGGCCAAGGCTTGGTCTCTGTGTGTGCTAGGGCCAAGCACAGGGCAAGGGAAGGCTGGGCTTCTGTCTGCGATGGGAAGTTCCTTCTTGCTGGGGCTCAGCATGGTGGCTGCACCACAGCCAGTTGGGTTGGAACAACCTATCTTGAAGTCATCCCACCCCCGCCCCTCTGTGGAGGAGACCCTCCAGGTTAGAAGGCCATGGAAGCCCGGCACTGCCAGTGCGATGCCCAGAACAGGTCAGGCCCTCAGGAAATGTTGCTAAGAGCATGCACTGCTCTTCACTGGAAGGAAAGCAGCTTGTCTTTAGCAGAATATGCTTTGGTTGGAATTAGGGCTTTGCTGCAAGATGGGGCTATAGAACCTCTACCAGGTACCCCAGAAGCCTGGCCCAACCGTGAGCCTAGCCAGACCTTGCCTTTTTATGCCCTTGATGCTTTACTCAGTCAAGAAAACCAAACCAAGAAAAGCCCTCATTATTGGTGGCCCAATTGATTTTCACAGGGAGTTACCCAGTCTTGACCCTTCCCTGCTAAGAATACTGATCAGTCAGTCTGGTGCAAGATATGAAGTAAGAGAGAGACAGTTGTCACAGGACAGTGTGCTCCTCTGGATGGGTGTGAGCACAGAGAGGGCCAGGCCTGTAGTGGCCGGGCCAGGTCACACCTTGCCAGGGAGGCTCCCTGGGGTGATGGAACAGACCTAGAGGGAGATTCTGAAATCTCATCTCTGGGGCTCTCTGACTTTCTCTGGGACCTCGAGTGGGCCCAGTGGGACCTCTGTGAGCCTTAATTCCCTTGTCTGTCAAATGAAAGTGTTGGCTAAAGAAGCTTTCAAAGGCCTAACATTCCAGCTCTGACATTCTGGGAGTCTCTCTGCCTCACAATTTCTAAGGGGTGGATAAATGTTGAAAAGATCCACTCCATACAGTAGGGTTTTAAAGGCTAAAGATCTCACAAAACATTTATTATTTATCAGTACTTTTAAAGAACATCAGCTACCCTCATTACCAACTGAATGAGCATTTGGAAACCTGGTTTCATTTAGAAATGCTGTTCAGACAACCATTTATCCCTGGTGCCTGACTGGTGAACAGGTTGACACCCCCAACTGTGGTATCCACTCCTGGAGGGCTGAGGACTGAAGTCTTACTTTCTTTATATCCCCAAGTGCCTGACACGAATTGGGTGCGTTAAAATGCTTAGAAAATTAAAGAAAGACAGAAAGGTCTGCTTGCCTCTTTCCAAGCCGGGGTGCCCGGCCAGCTCCACACGTCCCTGGCTTCTGTTTCGGGAGATTGCTCTCCGGTAAAGGAGCCACAACCTACTGTGAGAAATCATCTCAGTTGAGGGTAGGGGGCTGTCCATCTTCTCCTCTTGGCTTCCTTCTAGTCCCAGGGGGCTGTGCTTGAGGTGAAACCATAAGTTATTTCAGAATCTCTCTAAGACCAAAAGCTGATTTCAGCTTCTAGACCCAAAAGTCCGTTTTCAAGGCAGCCCCTCTCGAAATGCAAATTTCAGTCCAGGGAGAGAACTTTACCACACTTTCCAGCTCAGAAGCAAAACAACATGTCTTTCGGGTGAGTCTCATGGTTTCTAACCTGAGGCAAGTCTTTCCTAAATGGTGCAGTGCTTCTTACCTGAGCCTGGATTAAAAAGCCGCAAGTTCTGAGGACATTGCCATACTTGGGGTTAATGGTGCCCAGTTACCGGGTGTGTGAGGCCTGTGTAAGCATCCATTACAAAAGAAATGTGGAAATCCTCTACTTGCCTCAGAAAGGGCTCCCTTAGGTCATTTCAGAGAGGACTGATGGGACTAAATCCAGGAGCTCTTAACGCTGTGACCAAAGATTGAGTTCTCTATTGGATATAATATTAATAGTAACTCGATAGTGCTGTGTTTTCCTGATGGAGATACAAGCCACTCATCCATGATTGGTGATGTGGGAAAGTTAAAATAAATGTAAATGTCTTCCAAGTTAAAAAAAAAAAAAAGTGGGAGGGGCTCCCTAATTACGGAGGCCTGGAGCTCTGTTAAAGTCACTCGAGGCCAGAAGGACATTTATTACACGCAAAGCGTGGCAGGCACTCCACGTGGCGGGTGTGTTTGGAATTGGATCTCAGAAGGAAGTGGCCCCAGGAGTCCTCATACAGGGAATTCAAGGTGTTGGGAAATGAAGGCACCCCTGAACGAGGCCAGGAAGGTTTTTAGAAGAGGTGGAGTGAAAGCGTCATTTTATTTATTTATTTACTTATTTATGGCTGTGTTGGGTCTTCGTTGCTACGTGTGGGCTTTCTCTAGTTGCGGTGAGCAGGGGCTACTCTTTGTTGTGGTGCACAGGCTTCTCACTGTGGTGGCTTCTCTTGTTGCTGAGCACGGGCTCTAGGCGTGCAGGCTTCAGTAGTTGTGGCACACGGGTTCAGTAGTTGTGGCTCACAGGCTCTAGAGCGCAGGCTCAGTAGTTGTGGCACACGGGCTTAGTTGCTCCACGGCACGTGGGATCTTCCCGGCCCAGGGCTCGAACCTGTGTCCCCTGCATTGGCAGGCGGATTCTTAACCACTGCGCCACCAGGGAAGTCCCGAAAGCATCATTTTTAAATTTAGGGAAAATACATTTTAAACAAAGACTGCCTCTTTCAGGGTAAGAGCACAATGCGTAATGGGAGAGGAGTCAGACGCTACCTGGAAGAGAAGCCAAGGGTGTCAGTAGCCAGGGGGTAGGGTCCCCAGCAGGGGCCAGGGCACTTGAAGAGCTGAAGCACACCCTTGCTTTGGAATCGTGTACAAGAAAGAATTTTGAGAGGCTGTATTGTGTTGTTAAAATGTTAGCTGTAATTATACACACACACCACACCCTCCACCCACCTCCCCACAAAGGCCCTACCACAAACTCGGCAAACCTAGAGGAAGGGCAGAGTCTGTCTTCCCACAGCAAAGTCCTAATTCCAACCGAAGCATCTTCCCACTAAAGGCCAACCAGAGCCACTGCTGGCCCAGAATGCACTTGTGCAAGTTAGGATAAGACACCTCTCCCAAAAGACATGGCTGTCTCTTTGGAAATCATCTAATAAAATGGATTTTATTAGAAGGAAGCACTTTTTTGCCCTCCGCCAAAATACTGCCAGGATACTTGTACAGATCTGTGGTGGCTTCATTATAAGCGGTGCCCTCTGATGGGTAGTGCCAGGCGCCATGAACAACACACAGCCCCCGCGGTGGCCTTTAGAGGCTTCATCCCAGGGTTGGTTGCCTTTGTTTTCCATGACCTTCCCTCACCGTGCATACTGGGCACCCACCATGAAAAGGGGGCGCAGACCTTTTGGTCTGTTGTCAACCGGCTGCCCCTCTCCAGCAACGCTGTGCTCTGCTGGAAGTTCTGCCACGTGTTCCACAAACTCCTCCGGGATGGACACCCAAACGTGAGTTCCTGGGGCTGCAGGGGATGGGCAGGGATCCAGGGACCCATGTGGGGAAAGTGCAGTTGCCTGAGTCACAAGAGCCACTCTCCACTCTCGCACAGGGGATGGCAGCTGCCCCCATCTCCTGGCCTCTTGGGTACCAATTTCATAGACGGCTTCGTCTCTCTCCCATCACCCTCTCTCCTCCACCCCAGACCCATGTTTCACCATCCTCTGTCTCCTCTCCTTCTCTCTCTAGGTCCTGAAGGACTCTCTGAGATACAAAAACGAATTGAGTGACATGAGCAGGATGTGGGTGAGTTTGGACACGCACCCAGGGGCCACCTGTGCCACCTTATCCTTTCCCAGAGGACACAGAACAAGGACTGTGGAATGGAGCAAATTCATCTCTTTCAGCTTGTTTAGCATTTCTCTCATGAACATCAGGGAGGGAGCCAAAGATGCTCCCAAATGGAACCATGATATCCACAGTCTTACCTGGGGTCCCTGGAAGCTGTAGGGAAGTTCTAGGGCTTGGGAGCTTCTCCTGCCGATGGAAGCTCATGTCATAATGCTCTCTGGGCATTGGGATCCTTCAGCAGTGACAGTCACAGTTCCTACTTCTTTTCTTCTACTGGTCCCATTGGGGTCACAGTACATTGAGAACTGGCATTCCCAATCCTTAATGCCAGTGGTTTTTCTTTCCTGTCTAGGGATTCTCAGTGCCTTAGGAAGAGGGAGGAGGTAGGTGGCAATATCAGAATACATTGAAAAGAGTGGTTTTGTACACATACCGGAATCCCTCTAGATTCAAGGAGTATGTGTATGGACAGGAGGTAATTTGCCCTTTGAAGAATCTCCCCAGGTGATTTTGATGTGTCATTTTGCCCCACTGGTTAAGAACTGCTATGTTAGCTCTTTCCTTCCAATTCTTACCTGTGTCTGTCTGCACTCACAAAATGTTAGCAATTATGTTGTCCAGTCTACCCATTATAGACGAGAAATACAGGCCCAGAGAGGGAAGCAGCTTTTCCTATGTCACAAGACTAGTTAACTTAAACAAAGCAGAGGTTTGTCCCCAAAACTCCCAACTGTATGCTAGAGAGCTTTCTATTACATTTCTGTAACATGGAAAGTTTAGGTCTTTTTCCTTTTTTTGCTAGAATTTATCTGGTATATCTTTTTTCATCCTTTTACTTTTGACTTTTCTATATTCTTTTTAATATTTTTTACATATATATTTATTGCACTGTGGCCAGAGAATCATTATGATATTGATTTTCGAAGTTTTTTTGAGACTTGCTGTGTGAGCTAGCTCATGGTCAGTTTTTGTTTAAAATTGAAGTATAGTTGATTTATAATACTATATTAGTTTCAGATGTACAGCACAGTGATTGACTGATTGACTTTTCTATATTCTTTTGTCTTAGAAATATACCTGTCAATAGCATTTAGTTGGATTTTTTTTTAAATTCAAGATGGCAGTCTTTGTCAACTGGACACTTACTCTGTTTACATTTATTATAATTCATAATATGTTTAGATTTATATCTCCCATCTTATTTTATGCTATTTGTCCCATCTGTTCTGTTTCTATTTCTCTCATTTTTGCCTTCTTTTGGATTGATTGGGTATTTTCTTTCTCATTCAGTTTCCCCCTCATTACTAGTGGGAAGATAAAAAATAAAAGCAGAGGTTTTGTTTTTTTTTAATTTTTTGATAATGTTATCTAATAATTACAAAGTGCATGCTTAGGTTATCAATGTCTAAAATTCATATCAATGTCTAGATATCATATCTGTTTCCAGTATAGCACAAAGACCTTAGAATATTTTAACCCCATTCACTCCCTTGTATGTTGTTGTCATGCTTTTTAATTTTTGTTGCTTTTAGACCCTAGAAAATATTTTATTTTAATTGTCTTATTCTGCACTCTTCATTTCCTCTTACATCTCAGGCCATCCATTTGGGATCTCTTTCTTTCTGCCTGAGTTACTTCCTTTAGAACTTCCTTTAGTGAGAGTGTGCTGGTGGCAAACAACCACTTTTACCTGATGGAGAATGTCTCTATTTCACCCTCATTCATGGAAGATATTTTCTCTGACTTTAGAATTCTGGGATAATAGTTCTTTTCTTTCAGCATATGGAAGATATTAGTCAAGGTGTCCTTCCACTGACTTCTGGCTTCCATCATTTTTATGAAGTCTGCTGTCAGAGTTACCATTGCTTCTTTGAAGCTAATCTGTGTTTGTTTCTCTGTTTTTAAGTTCTTAGTATTTATCTAGGTGTGAATTTATTCTAGATTCTTTGGACTTTTTAAATCTGTAGATTATTATATTTTATCAGTTACAAAAAATTCTCATTGTCTCTAAATATTGATTTGCTTCATTCTTTGTTTTCCTCTGAGGCTTTGGTTAGCAGTATTTTAGACTTTCTCACTCTATTCCCCATGTCTTTAAACCACTATTTGATTTTTTTCTACCTGTTTGTTTGTCTCTATACTGCATTCTGGATAATTTCAGTAAATCTAGCTTTCAGTTCACTTATTCCCTCTTCAGCTGGGTCTAATCTGTTGCTAAACCTCTCCATAAGGTTTTCAATTTTAGTATCATTCTCATTTCTTGGAATTTTAGGTTTGGTTTGGTTTGGTTTTTTCTAATCTGCTTGGCATTCTTTATAATTTATTGTGCCCTGCATATATTTTGAAACAGTCTCTAATTTTTTTTAGGCTTGTTAAATATAGTGGTTTTATATATCACTTTTTATAATTCTAGTATCTAAAGCCCTTAGAGGTCTGTTTCTGCCATCTGTTGTTTTGATGAATTTTGCTCCTGCTATGTAGTTTCTTTTTGTATTTAGTTACTTTTCTACTGTGAGCTGCTCATTTTCCTGGAGATTTTTTTGGTGGGAATTCTTTGAATTCTAACAAAGGCAGCTTCCTCCAGAGGGAATTGGCACTTGCATCCATTAAGATCACTCTAAATTAAATTCTCAGCTTAAAAGTTATGTGAATTCTGAGCAGATCCCCTTGAGGACTGGCTCACGGGTCCAATTCTCAGCAGTAGTTTTTTCCGCCCTCTGATCACAACAGTGGTTTAAGGCAGTAGATTTTCTTTGCAGTCCTCAGGGGCGACTCCTTCAGTGCAGGAGTACATGTGTGTTATTTCCAATTTACCCTTAATTCCCCTGCACAGCGGAGGAAGTCTTTTGGCTCTTCCACTAGACTCCTCAAGTTGCGCAGGTGAGAGCCCTGCCTCCTGTTCACCACCTGGGCCTTAAGGCCCAGAAAACCAAAACTCAGGTTCACTTGGTGTGGCAAAGTGCCCCCTCCCCACCATTCCCTGACCCCATCAAGTCATTTGCTCTCTGAATATCTGAATTACTCAGTTCCTGGCCTGAGGATTTCTTACTCTCTTGCAAGTTCATTAATGCCTTCAAAGCATTTTTAATATTCCACTCAATATTGTTAGTAGTTTTCAGTGGGAAAGTCAACCCAGTTACCTAGCCTGCCTGCCTTGTTATCCAAAATAGAATTCTTTTAGGTCTTTTTTCCTATGTAGTCTGTCTCTTCCATTTGACTAAGAGTTTCTGAAGTTAGAAACTTCTTTTACTTTTTTTTTTTAAATTAAGATCTTATTTTTTTAAACAGCAGTTTTAGGTTCACTGAACAATTGAGTGGAAAGTACAGAGTTTCCACATACCTGCCCTGCCCCCACACATGCATAGCCTCGCCTAATGGATGAACCTACTGACACATCCATCACAATCACCAAAGTCCATAGTTTATATTACAGTTCACTTGTGGTGGTGTACATTCTGTGGGTTTGGACAAATGTATCCATCATACAGGTTATTTTCACCGACTTAAAAATCCTCTGTGCTCTACCTGTTCATCCCACCCCACCCCTACTCATTCCACCCCCCCACCCCCACCCCCCAACTCTTGGCAACCACTGATCTTTTTATAGTCTCCATAGTTTTACCTTTTCCAGATGTCATATAGTTGGAATCATATAGTATGTAGTCTTTTCAGACTGGCTTCTTTCAACGTAGTAATATTCAATTAAGTTTCCTCCATGTCTTTTCATGGCTTGATAGCTCATTTCTTTTTACTGCTCAGTAATATTCCACTGTTTGGATGGATCACAGTTTATGTATCCATTCACCTACTGGAGGTCATCCTGGTTGCTTCCAAATTTTGGTAATTATGAGTAAAGCTGCTACAAACATCCGTGTGCAGGTTTTTGTGTGGACTTAAGTTTTCAACTCCTTTGGGTGAAAACCAAGGAGCTCCATAGTTGAATCGTATGGTAATAGTATGTTTAGTTTTGTAAGAAACCACCAAACTATTTTCCAAAGTGGCCGTATCACTTGGCATTCCCACCAGCAGTGAATGCGAGTCCCTGTTGCTCTGCATCCTCATCAGTGTTTGGTGTTGTCAGTGTTCTGGATTTCGGCCATTCTAATAGGTATGTGGTGGTGTTTCATTGTTTTAATTTGCATTTCCCTGTTGACATAGGATGTGGAGCATCTTTTCATATGCTTATTGACCATCTAAACATCTTTCATACGGTTTCTGTTAAGGTCTTAGGCCCATTTTTTTAGCTGGATTGTTTGTTTTCTTATTGTTGAGTTTTAGGAGTATATTTGTATGTTTTAGATAACTGTCCTTTATCAGATATGTCTTTTGCAAATATTTTCTCCCAGTCTGTGGCTTATCTTCTCATTCTCTTGACAGTGTCTTTTGCAGAGTAGAAGTTTTTCTTTGTTTGTTTGTTTGTTTTTGCCATGTTGGGTCTCAGTTGCCGCGTGGGCTTTCTCCAGTTGCGGCGAGTGGGGGCTACTCTGTGTTGCGCGGGCTACTCACTGCTGTGGCTTCTCTTGTTGCGGAGCACGGGCGCTAGAGCGCGCAGGCTTCAGTAGTTGCAGTGTGTGGGCTCAGTTGTTGTGGCTCATGGGCTTAGTTGCTCTGCAACATGTGGGATCTTCCTGGACCAGGGCTCGAACCCATGTCCCCTGCATTGGCAGGCGGATTCTTAACCACTGCGCCACCAGGGAAGTCCCAGAGTAGAAGTTTTTAATTTTAGTGAAGCCCAGCTTATCAATTATTTCTTTCATGGATTGTGCCTTTGGTGTTGTATCTAGAGTTATCACCATACTCAAGGTCATCCAGGTTTTCTCCTTTGTGATCTTCTAGGAGTTTTATAGTTTTGCATTTTACATTTAAGTCTTTGATCCATTCACCTTTTACTTTTTTTTTAATATAATCCATTTTTAAATTTTTTATTCATTTTATTTATTTATTTTTGGTTGTGCCGGGTCTTAGCTGTGGCTGGTGGGCTCCTTAGTTGCAGCCAGCGGGCTCCTTAGTTGTGGCATGGGAACTCTTAGTTGCAGCATGCATGTGGGATCTAGTTCCCTGACCAGGGATCTAACCCACGTACCCTGCATTAGGAGGCGAATTCTTAACCACTGCACCACCAGGGAGGTCCCCACCTTCTTGATCCTCATACATTTTCACATGAAGTATAGTTGTCTTTGATGATGAGCATATTTTTGCTTTTTCTACTTCTCACTACTTTCTGATTTTTCTATAATGAACAAGTATATCATAAAATACGAATTTTCGTAGAAAATTAATACATTATGCAATACTGTCATCTCTGGCATTGATGTTTTTAAACTCCTTTGATTACTCAACTCTCTTTGGTGCCCCTTGAGGCACCTTTCAAAGGATTCCTCTACGCTAGAGGATGTAGATGCACTTAGAAGAAAATGTAGAAGTCAAGAGTCACGTGGGAGCCACAGTTATTCAGTTTAAGGTTCTTTGTGCCCCATTTCCCTTTTCTTTTGTATATAATGGGGAGTCTGCTAAGCCTAGCTTCTGCCCAGGCACCTAGGACATGACTGCATGGGCAGACTCCATGGGAAGGCTTCTTCTTTACCAGCTGGGTTTAGTCCCATTTCAAACCCCCATCCCAGGTATAATACCATAGATACTCTTAGTCTGTTGAAATCCATCTGGAGGAGGTGTTTGTTCTCCTGTGTTTAGATAGAGAGACAAAAGGAAGGAGATAGCCTGTAGTCAGACTGTGATTACTAAGGATGGGAGACTTAAGGTTCTTAAATGAGAAACATCGTCCAGAATTTACCCAAAGGATGTTTGTACACAAGATGATACTGTAAGAATGTTCATCGAAACATAGTTTACATAGAAAAACTTGGCTACAATTAAAACACACAACAGTAGGGAGCTGGTCTGGTAAATTACAGTACAGACTTAAAATGTACTGGGTAGTCACGAAAAATAATGATACAGAAGAAAATTTAAGAAGATGGAAAAAATTGCAGTATATTAAGTGAAAAAAACCATATTGATCCCATTTTATCTTTTAAAATAAAGGTGGAGCACAGAGGATTTCTAGGGCAGTATCATACTCTGTATGATACTATAATGGTAAATCCATGTCATTATACATTTGTCAAAACCCATAGGACGTACAGCACCAAGAGTGAACCCTAACGTAAACTTACTTTGGATGATAACAATGCGTCAGGCTCACCAATTATAACAAATGTCCCACTCTGGTGAGCGATGTTAACAGTGGAAGAGGCTGTGTATGTGTGGGGATGGGGGGGACATGGGGAATCTGTACTTTCTGTTCCATTTCGCTGTGACCCTAAAACTCCCCTAAAAAATTAACTCTGTTTAAATTGAAAAAATAACCTTGTGAACCCCAAAATGTTAGCCATGATTGTATCTGGTGGTTAGGTTAAGGGTGATTTGTTTGCATATGCACTTTTTTACATTTTCCAAATGTTCTTTCTAATTTCGTTTTTCAATGTATATCAACATTTTATTAAAATTTTTCCAAATTTTTATTGTGGTAAAATACACATAACATGAAATTTACTACCTTAAGCATTTCTTAAGTGTACAGTTGAGTGGTATTAAGTACGTTCATATTGTTGTATAATCATCTCACCATCCATCTCTGAAATTTTTCATCTTGTAAAACTGGAAATCTATATCCATTAAACAATAACTCCCCATTCCCCTCCCCACCTCCAGCCCCTAGAAACCACCGTTTTACTTTCTGTCTCAAGATTTTTTACTAATCTAAGTACCTCATATAAATGGAATCATACACGATTTGTCCTTTTGTGACCGGATTATTTCACTTAACATAATGTACTCAAGATTCATTCATGTTGTAGTACGTGTCAGACTTTCCTTTTTAAGACTGAATAATATTCCGTTGTATGAGTACATCGCATTCTGTTTATTCATTCATCTGTTGATGGACACTTTGGTTGCCTCCATGTTTTAGCTATTGTAAATAATGCTTCTGTGCACATGGGTGTGCAAGTATTTTCAAGATCCTTCTTTCAATTCATTTGAGTATATACTGAGAGACGGAATTTCAGGATCACATGGTAATTCTATTTGTAGTTTTGTGAGGAGCTGCCATGCTGTTTTCCACAGTTGCTGTACCATTTTACATCCCCACTAACAGTGTCCAAGGGTACCAATTTCTCCACATCCTCCCCAGCACTTTTTTTTTTTGATATTAGCTTTCCTAATAGACGTGAGGTGGTATCTCATTGTAGTTCTTTTTTTTAATTTTTGTTGGAGTATAGTTGCTTTACAGTATTGTGTTAGTTTCTACTGTACAGTAAAGTGAATCAGCAATGTGTATACATGCATCCCCTCTTTTTTGGATTTCTTTCCCACTTAGGTCACCACAGAGCACTGAGTGGAGTTCCCTGTGCTATATAGTAGGTTCTCATTAGTTATCTATTTTATACATAGTATCAATAGTGTATATATGATTCTATCTGGTGGTTAGGTTAAGAGTGATTTGTTTGCATATGTACTTTTTTACGTTTTCCAAATTTTCAACAGTGGATGTATGTTATTTTCATACTCACACAAAATATATATTCTTTCAAAAAGAAATCCTGGCTGTAGATCTTTCAAACCAATGTTCTTCGTGTTGACACCCCACTTTCTTTCCTCATCCTGAAAGGGCCACCTGAGTGAGGGGTATGGGCAGCTTTGCAGCATCTACCTCAAACTGCTGAGAACGAAGATGGAGTACCACACCAAAGTGAGTCTTTGCAACAATCCTGCTGCCACTGCCAGCCATGCACTCCCCCCGCCCCTGCTTCCCCCACCTCCCCGCCCTGTCTCCTCACACCTGGCTGGGCTTAATTGTCAGGTTTTCCAGGTAATGAGACAGCCTGGCTTCTTAGGGAGTGTTCACACCATATCCCAGCTATGTAAGAGGAAACGTTTTATAGAGTAACTGCAGTCAGGCCCCTGGGATGTGACAAGGGGCCTGGGATTTTGGCCCAGGTCTTCTGCACCTTTTGTTCCCCATTTTGCAAATAGAAAGAGGAACCCGATCCACCAGGTGGCCTTATAAAAATACTTCAGAAGCACTGACTTGACTGTTAATAGAAACAACGCCTTCCATTTATATAGTAAGTTTCCACACAGGACCTTCTAATCAAGATATGACTTTAGCTGATATTTCTTTTTTTTATATAAGATTTTTTGAATTTTATTTTATTTATTAGTATTTATTTTTGGCCGCATTGGGTCTTCTTTGCTGCATGTGGGCTTTCTCTAATTGTGGCGAGCGGGGCCTACTCTTCGTTGCAGTGCGCAGGCTTCTCGTTGCAGTGGCTTCTTTTGTTGCGGAGCACGAGCTCTAGGAGCGCGGGCTTCAGTAGTTGTGGCTCGCAGGCTTTAGGGCGCAGGCTCAGTAGTTATGGCGCGCGGGCTTAGTTTCTCTGCGGCACATGGGATCTTCCCGGACCAGGGCTTGAACCCGTGTCCCCTGCATCGGCAGGTGGATTCTTAACCCCTGCGCCACAAGGGAAGCCCTAGCTGGTATTTCTTACACACTTAATGCATGTAAAAAATGCATGTGTGCCAAGTGGCATATAAGATTAAGAAAAAAGGGTCTACTCTTTAGGCGTTTACAGATCTGTCGGAGAGAGAAGCTTATACACTTGCAGTAGCTGTGTAATAGTGCCGGGCAGGTATGTGTGCCTGCAGAAAAGTCGCCAGGGACGTTTTGAAATGATGGAGGGATATGGCATCCTAAAGGGCAGAATGAAGGAAGTGGGTCTTGAGGTGGCCCTTGAAGGGTGGGTATGAGGCACATAGGAGGTAAGGAAGAATGGCATGCCAGGTGGGAGGGAAAATGGCCAGAATTAGGGAGCTGGCGGTGGAAATGGAGAAGGGGACCAGGTCATCATAATGTCCCGACTGAATGAGGAAGTAAACGCGACCGGAAGGATAAAGGCACCGGCCTGAGTCTCTGAGGCAGATAAGCAGGGGTGGTGGGCCTGAGGGCAGGAAGGGGCTGCAAGGGCAGAGCGCCGGGTGTTACAGCCAGAGACGGAGGTGCCGGCGTGGAGGATTTCTTTCTTCAGAGCCTGAAGAACTCACACTGGCATTTAGAGCCCCCTTGGTGGACTGGCCACCCATCTCTCTGTGCTCCCCTCCACCTGCCCTGCTGCCCTGTGTTCCACCCGCTCCAGACAGACCACACCGAGGAAGAGAGCAGGATACAGATACTCGACAGCTGATGATCCCACATAACTTCCCCTGACTGTGTGGGTGCTCGATGTAATATTTTCCAGCCTTCAAGTTTATTTTACTGATTATGTTTTGCTAAAGTTAATGTGAGAATGGGTTTGCCGGCCCTGAGCTCACAATAGCCGCTTCAGGAGATGGCCAGAGGGCAGCGGGAAGCCTGGATAGTATTCAGAACATATTGGAAATAAGCAAAGGCTGCACTGCCTGCATGGTGTGGGTGTCAAGTTGAAGACCGACTGCTCTCACACGCTCAGTGTCATTGCACCACAGTGAAGATGTCTGTGGCACGGGCTGCGAGTGAGGGGCCCTCCCCCAGGTCCCAGGGTTGGGATGAAGCCTTCCCCTATGATGATGGGCGGTGGGTGTTCTTTGCCGTGAACCAATCACAGGACCTGTGTGTGCGTGTGTGAGGCTGTAAGCGCTGCCACACCTCCCCAGGGAGCACGCAGGCACCTGTACCAAGCAGAATCCACCTGCTGCAGCCCGAGCTCAGCGGGGCTGGCTTGCTTGATGTCGGCTTAGTTGGTCTGTATAGAGAGCTCTTGAGGTGCCCTATTCTGACTTCCTCTGCCTCCCTTCCAGAATCCTAGGTTCCCAGGCAACCTTCAGATGAGTGACCGGCAGCTGGACGAGGCCGGAGAGAGTGATGTTAACAACTTGTAAGTGGCTGTCCTCACATTCTGGACTCGATGAGAGAGAAAGCTTGGGTAGATGCTGTCACTTCCGGTTAGGGTCACAGAGGACCTGAGGGCAAGGGCAGTGGCTGGGGTGGGGACTAAAGCCCCTGAGTGACTTGACCTTGGGGCCACTTACTCCTGGTGCCTTCTCAAGAACCCTTCCAGGGCACCTCCCACTCCAGGCCTCCCTTCTCTGTGCCCCTCTCCCCTCTTTCTTTGCTGCTTTCACTGTTGAATTCACCCTGCTTGATCTTCCAATGGCCTTAATATCCACTTAGTTTGGGGCTAAGAATTGAAGCTGGTGTGTGTGTGTGTGTGTGTGTGCGTGTCTGTGTGTGTCTGTGTGTGCACGTGTACACTGGCGGCAGTACAGGGCTTGGGGGCCGGGACAGGTGGAGCGCTGGCCTCGGGCCGTGGAGTATAAGCTCTCTTTCCTCTTGGGTCCAGTTTCCAGCTGACGGTGGAAATGTTCGACTACCTGGAGTGTGAACTTAACCTCTTCCAAACTGGTGAGTCTCTCCCTCCCGTCTGGCCCAGGCTTTCCTGGGCATTCACCTAACCCCCAGCCTGGTTCCCTGCTTGGACCAGCTGGCCTAGCCCCCGTCTCCATACAAGTTATGCAGTTCATGGCCAGGGAGATGGAGCTGCCCTCACTGTGTCTGTTCTTTTGGCCCTGGTGCAAGGAGGGGCTGAAGCCCAAGGGCATTTTCACATGAGCGGAAAGACCGCGATCCCCACCCTGCTGGCCTCCCTGCTAAGCCTAGGCCTCCAAGAGTCCAAAGACAGTTCCGGCCTCTGACAGACCCTAGACTGTGGCCCCAGCACTGGCTGGTCCTTTGGCCCAGGCTTGTGTGCTACTCAGCTGGGCTGGCCCTCAGGGTGTATTTCTGCCCAGGTGGCCTGCACAGTCACCCTTTCTGCCCCAGCATCCCGTGATACCTGGCTCTGTTTCCGTATGCATTGATCACTTGGGTTATTAGCAATAGATGCTGAGCTCCTCCTCAAAAATCAGGAACCATGCCTGCTCACCTCTGTTCTAGCCCCATGCCTGGCATATAGCAAGTGCTCAACAACCAAGTTTAGAATGCTTGCTTTCTGCATGAACAGCAGTGAAGAAACAACAAGTGGACAGAGTTCATAAAATGTTGTCAACGGGCTTCCCTGGTGGTGCAGTGGTTACGAATCTGCCTGCCAATGCAGGGGACACGGGTTCGAGCCCTGGTCCAGGAAGATCCCACGTGCCGCAGAGCAACTAAGCCCATGTGCCACAACTACTGAGCCTGCCCTCTAGAGCCAGCGAGCCACAACTACTGAGACTGCGCTCTAGAGCCTGTGCTTCCAACAAGAGAAGCCACTGCAATGAGAAGCCCGTGCGCAGCAACAAAGACCCAACTCAGCCAAAAATAAATAGATAAATAAATAAATTTATTTTTAAAAAATACTGTCGACATCCAGCTGAATGCTCTGGAATTATCTGGGGAGAATTAGCTAGAGTTTTCTAGAGAGAGCTCCCCCAAGTCTTCGCACAAACTCTTCCATCGTTAAATGGCGGTGTTTTTCTCATCCCCCAGAGAGCAGTGATTCGGAATCAAGAGCGTCCTCTACACGTTTCCCCACCTGCCCCCCATCCTCAGTCACCTCTTGTGAGCCACAGAAATCGAGAGAGCTGGTATTAGAAGAAGTCTTTCCAGCTCCTGAGTCCTAGTCTGTGACCCTGTAAGATTGGGACCAGAACCTTCGGAAGGAGGCCCTGCATTTTCAAATGCGGGAAACGTGGGCCAATTACAATTAACATTTATTTGGTGCACTTGCAGTGATTCTCAAAGTGTGGTCCCTGGACCAGCAGCATCGGCATCCCCTGAGAACGTATTAGAAATGCACACTCTCGGGTCCCACCCCAGACCTTCTGAATTAGAATCTCTGCGGGTGGGGCCCAGCCGTCTGTTTTAACAAACTCCCCAAGTCTGCACTGTCCAACAGTGTTGCCACTGGCCACGTGTGACTATTTAAATTAATTACGATTAAGTAACATTCAAAAGTCAGGGCCTCAGTTGCACTCACCACATTGCAGGCACTCAGCAGCCACACGTGGCTAGCATATTGGACACACGTACAGAGCCTTTCCATCATCACAGAATTCTACTGGAGTGATCTATGGGGGGATCCTGATGCATGCTACAGTTTGAGAAGCGCTGAGCTAGAAAATAGTTTTCAACCCTGGCTGCATATTAGAATCACCTGGGGGGGCTTTTTTTTTTTTTTTTGGGGGGGGGCTTTTGAAACCCACTAATGCCCCAACCCTACCCCAGACCAATTAAAAAAGATGGGGGTGGGGGGGGGGCATGGAGGAGTTGCAGGCAGACATTAGTAGTTTTCAAATTTCCCCAGGTGATTTTAATCAATCTCAAAGCAAATGGGAAGGACCACTGCACTGTTGCCATGAACTTTATAGGACATTCTCATTTAATCCTTACGAGACCTCCTTACAAGACCCTTAAGAGGTATGTGCTATTAGAACCATCTGCATCTTACAGAAAAGCATCTGGAGGCACAGAGAGGTTGAGTAACTTGCCCGCAGTCACACAGCTCTAGATGTTACTAGATGCCAAGGGGCATTCCTGGAAAGCGGCAGGCAGGCCGGGAGATGGAGCGGCCTGGGGTTCCTTGCCAGTGTGGAGCCTAAGGAAGCCAGGAGATTTGGGGATGGCTGCCTCGCAGTGACAGCTGCTTTTAATTTGTGTCAAGAAGAAAAGCTGCCTTTTAATTAGAACCGTTTGGGTTTTTTTTTTTCTTTCACTTGACAGACTAAGCTTGTTAACAGGGACTAGTACAGCCCGGGAAGGCCGAACACAGTGGCTCTGGGCTTTCCTCCGGGGCAGTCCCACTCATTGAGGGACTGCAGGGAAAGTCTTTTGGTGCCGGCCACGTGCAGGGTCTCCGGAGGTGGTGGGCAGCCTCTGCAGGGAGGAAATCAGGCCTGGCCAGTGGTGTGCACTCAGGGTCCACGGCCAGGCATCTAGGTGCTTGGTTTAGGAGCTAGGGGCAAGGGGCAGGGGGTTAACGTGGAGGGGTCTGTGGGAGCAGCTTGCTTTCTGGAGCCCGGGAGAGTGGAGGGCAGTACTTTCGTTGACCGGCTTCCCCAAGGACCTCCGTCAGCCTTGATCCTGATGGTTCGTCCTCTTCCTGGCTCCTTGCCCTGGGTCCTTGCAGCCTCTCCTCCGACTGTCCACCAGGGTTCCTGCATTTCCCCCCTTGTGGTGTTCCAAGAACCCTGTGACAAGCCAGTAGGAAGCCAAGGCTGAATTATTTCCTTCTTCGTGTTCTGATCAATGTTTGATAGTTTCCCCACATGTTTTCTATTGCACCACCAGATTGGGTGCTTCTCAGGGTCAAGATCACCGTGAGACCAAGTTCATGCCTGAGACAGAGGGCTGGATTGGCTGTCAAAAGCCCCTTTCGATCCTGAAATACTGATTCCCCATAAAACGGAGGGCTTCCCTTGAACAAGAGCCCACCTCCCCATTAAATCAGAAACCTTAAAAGGGGATGTGTTCTTCCTGCCCATATTGGAGGGAGGTGGGGGAGGAAGCATGAAGCTCCTGAGACCGGAAGGAGGCGTTCGGGATGCTCCCCCAGTAAATCCCTCCCGCCGGGCTGTGCACAGAGTAGATCAAGTTCATTTCACCTGTTTGTGACACACAGAGCATCTTGGCTGCCAGGGCCACAGGCTCCTGGTCTAGACGTCGCTGGCCACTGGGGCTCTGGCTTTTAACTCACCATCTCTCAGCAAAACCGCTTCTTGGCTTTGTGATCACCTTCAAGTTACTTACTCCCCTGTATGATGGCGATACTCTTAGCTACCCCATAGGAGTGCTGAAAGGGTTAGATGCATCACATGAGATCATGATTGCACAGAATAGGTCCTCGTGTGTTAGACTCCTGCCTTCTCCCGTCTGAGAAGTTCGCCTCTAATTTCCTAGCTCTGCTGCCTCTCCCCTTTCTGTCCCCTAGTGTTCAACTCCCTGGACATGTCCCGTTCCGTGTCAGTGACGACAGCCGGGCAGTGCCGCCTAGCCCCGCTGATCCAGGTCATCTTGGACTGCAGCCACCTCTATGATTACACTGTCAAACTTCTCTTCAAACTCCACTCCTGTGAGTATACGGGGCTTGATCTCTGGAAACTTCTGGCTGGAAGGAGGTTCACAGCCTGAGGCTGTCCCTGGAGGGAAGCAGCTGCCCCCAGTGCCCTTGGCTTTCTGCTCCTGACCCAGAAGGCCCTGGAGCTCCCGGCTGTCTTGAGAATAGAAGAGCAGGGCCAAGCCTTGCTGTGCTCAGGGAAGCACCTGGCCTGCCACAGCCGTGACTCAGGGTGGTCCTCACCCTCCACCTCCAGCTCTACCATGTCAACATCTATGTGTGTCATGTATGCTGCAGACCACACAGATGAGGACAGACCCGGCCTAGACCCACAGGAGCAAAGGCATCAGTTTCCAAAGAGTTCATCAGCGCAGTCTCTTTGCACAAATGGGTTTTTGTGGAGAAATGTAAAATATAAAACGGCTGCTCAAATCAATGGAAGGCCATACCTCCCCTAGCCACAGATCCTTGGGATAGTTTCACGGAATGTATTTTGGAAACTACTGGTCTTGTGGACATTCTTATCCGTTTATGTGCTTCTTTTTTTTTTTTTTTAGGAATATATATATATATATATTTTTTTTAACATCTTTATTGGGGTATGATTGCTTTACAATGGTGTGTTAGTTTCTGCTTTATAACAAAGTGAATCAGTTATACATATGTTCCCATATCTCTTCCCTCTTGCGTCTCCCTCCCTCCCACCCTCCCTATCCCACCCCTCTAGGTGGTCACAAAGCACCGAGCCAATATCCCTGTGCCACGCGGCTGCTTCCCACTAGCTATCTACCTTACGTTTGTTAGTTGTGCTTCTTATTTAAAACGATGTGTGTGGGTGCTGCTTCCTCAGGGTCTGCATTGTTAAACCATATCCCAGATGAATCTGATGTGGCTGGTCCCTGGGTCACACTGTGAGGTGGCCATCGTGAAGGGTGTACACAGTCAGAGTGCATGGATGATGGAAAAGCGAGAAAAATCAAGACTCAAATGGATATTAGCAAGGTTTTATTGCAGAAGTCTAGGACAAGGGGTACTCTGGAACAGGTCACTGACAAGGATTAGTCTGGTTATTTAGACCAGAACAAGGGAAGCAGCATCACTGTCATTAATGTAGGAGGGTTTCATGGGAGGGAGGTTGGAATTCTATGTTCAAGGGTTAGAAGGGTTTTGGAGCAGGGGGGCGTGTCTGAAGGAAGCAGAGAGGGTAGACTAAATCCCAAGAAAAGAAGGCAGGCAGTTGCATAGAAGCTCTGAATACAGATGAACTTGTTCCTAAGATACTACAGAACCATTGTTGCACACTAGGACATCCCCACTTCCTTCTATAAAGTGGTGAGTTGTGATAAGAGACAGGTAATTATTTGGGTTTAAAGGCCTTCTTTAAAGGCAGAGCAATACACAAGACCTTCGAGAACTGTGTGGTCAGGGAAAAAGGGATGCTCCATACAGTATATGCTTTTCTGAAAATAAATATTTTCTTTTCGAATAGATTTAGATCTACAGAAAAGTTGCAGAGATAGTTCAGAGAGTTCCCATATACCCCTGAACCCAAGGGTCTCAGTCCTGCAGTCTTTGCCTGTCTCTGGCAGGCTCTCTTGATCTCTCCAGACTCATGTCTGTGCTGGGCCTCACCCAGTGTGCCCAGTGCACACAACTCCCCGGAGGGAGCCCGCCTCTGGGGCCTGCCGTGGTCCACCCTGCTGCTTGGGTCAGGTCACCGCTGCTGTAGTCAGCGACGTAACTTCCATCCTGCTCTGTCGAGAGTGGCTTGCAGTCCAGGAGCAAACAGAAGGAAAGATCTGACTGATAAGTAGCCCCAGAGTCCCTGCTGGCCCCACTGGGCCCTCTTGGTTACCAGTCCCAGGGCAACTCTAGGTCAAGAATGCCTTCCTGCAGGGCTGGCCCCCCGCCCCAGGAGGGATGGTCCCTTCCCGCTGTGTCTTGCCTGCCCTCTGGTCCTCCTATTCCCTCTTAGTCTTTTCCAATTTCTTCCAGGTCTTCCAGCCGACACCCTGCAAGGCCACCGGGACCGCTTCATGGAGCAGTTCACAAAGTAAGCGGCTTAAGTGAGAGAAAGGAAGGCGAATCTAAAAGTGCTATAAAGTCAATTAATCCATGCAGGAAGCACTTGCTTTTAAATCATCGAGGGGTGAGGGTATCTGCTTTAATGCTTTAAAAAGCGAAGGAAAAGAAGATGGCAGCAAAGCTACCAATGGCTGGGGAAGCTATCGGTTCTCTAATAAACCTCACAGAGAAAGACAGTTTCATTCATTCAGTCATCCTGCTTTATTCCCAGGGCTTCATCCTCTTCCGTTTTTCTTCTCCCTAAGTTCTCATGGTTTTATACCGTATACATGCTGACAACTCCCAAAGATATAACTCCAGCCCAACCTTACCTCTGGATTCCAGGTTCACATCCCCGGTGGTCTATTTGACATCACTATACCAAACTTACATCTCAAACTAAACTCTAGGTTTTCTTCAGAAACCTTTTTCTTTCCCTTCTATCTCAGTAAATGCTGCCCACCATCCACTTAGGACAGAGATCAGAACTCACCATTTTCCTCATTCCCCGTGTCCAATCTATTAGCAAGTTCAGATGATAATTGACAAAGAGGTCTTGTCTCTGGTCATATCTCCCATCTCTTCCACTTCCATTGCTGTCTACCAGGACCCTCCGATATGGACGGGATGCTCTGGATTTCAGCTCCTGCCCTCTGCAATCCTATCCCCACCCAGCAGTTAGAACGACCTTGTAAAAACATAAATCCCTTGCTTAGAACCTTTCAATGGCTTCTGATTACACTGAGAATCAATTCGAAGCTCCTCTCTGTGGTCTGCAAGGCCCCTACATGATCTGGCCCCTGCCCGCCATCTGTGACCTTGTCTCCAGTTCTCCAAGTGTTTCAGCCACATAAGATCCTCTTCCAGTTCCCGGAACATAGCCTGCGCTCAGAGGCTTAGCACGTGCTGTTCCCTGTCCTCAGGATGCTCTCCTCCCAGCCTAGCCAGCTCCATCCAGGTCATCTTCAGTCACCTCCACACAAAGGCAGTCTCTGGCCCCTCATGTGGGGTCTTTTTGCCTACCTTCTGCTCCTCCAACCCCACCCTCATATTCTCCATCACAGCACCCTGTTTACTTCCTTCCTGGTTCTTAGCATGACTTTATTTTTGTTTGACTGTCTTGCCCATTATTGTACCTCTAGCACCTGATTCACAGCAGTCAATTAAGCCTATAGCGTTCAGTCATGTTTGAATGAATTAATAAGCTAATCAGCTAGTCTAGAAGAGGAAGAGCTTGTCTGACAAAACGGCAAATTATTCTGGTGCATTAGGGAAAAGATATTGGTGACTAGATAAGTCCAGCTCAGCTTTCAATTAAGCATGCCCCAAGAAGAAGGAGCGGAATGGAGGGAGAGACAGGAGGATGGGGCGGGAAAAGCATGAGCATGATGTTTTTTCCTTGTTAATTTCTTAACCCTTGACTGCAGGAAAAGCATCGCACCCCCACCCCCAACCCCCGGATCCCAAGCTTAGGCTTCTTTTGCTGGTTCCTGAGCAGCAATCAGAGAGGGCAAGTTCGGGATTGTGCTATCCTCCCGGTTTCCTTGTTCCATCTGAAAAGCCTCGTATTTTTATTCTATAAAAAATGACCTATTAAATGCTAGGAGACAGGCCCTGGGGCCGATTTCCTGGAATGTTAAATTCCAGTAGCTTAGGAAAGCAGCAGGGCCTATTACTGTTGGCTCCAGCCCAGAAAGCAGGGAACGTGTGGTCAGGTGATTCTGTTTCCTTTCATTTTTTTGAGGTTATAAAAGCATTTCCCATGAGTGCCGCCTCACCTTCTCTTCCACAGACACGGCAGCTGAGGCCTTCATGTCCCCGAATTCGGGGAAAGCAACAGTGATGTCACAGGGACAGTCCTAACCTTGGCATCTGAAAGGTTATCGTGAGACCCCAGGAGTTTCGTTTATTGGGCTGAGCTGGAGAAAATTCTGTGCTGCAGAGAGAGGGTGCTGAGATCCCTGACCCTCTTTTATTATATCTCAGAAAATATGTCTGGTGCCGTCAGTTTTGTTGGCCTTCAGTGTTTAGATTCAAAATGGAGACCTGAGGAAGAGAAAAAATTGGGGTTTATTTATTCCCATATTCATCCAAGATTAGGACACAGTATAAATGGTTTTTCTTCAACCAATATTGCTGAGTAATTCCTCCATGCCTGGTACTCCTTTATTTTTATTTTTTTTTTTTATTTTTTTTTATTTTTTTTTGTTTGTTTGTTTGTGGTACGCGGGCCTCTCACCCCTGTGGCCTCTCCCGTTGCAGAGCACAGGCTCCGGACGAGCAGGCTCAGTGGCCATGGCTCACGGGCCCAGCCGCTCCACGGCACGTGGGATCTTCCCGGACCGGGGCACGAACCCATGTCCCCTGCATCGGCAGGCGGACTCCCAACCACTGCGCCACCAGGGAAGCCCCTATTTTTATTTTTTAATTAATTTTTATTGGAGTATGGCTGCTTTACAATGTTATGTTAGCCTCCACTGCACAACAGAATTAATCAGCCATACACATACAGATTCCCCTCCCTTTGGACTTCCCTCCCATTTTACCACAATGCATTAGGTAGAATTCCCTGTGCCATACAGTATGTTCCCATCAGTTGTCTATTTTATACATAGTATCAATAATGTATATGTATCGATCCTGGTCTCCCAATTCCTCCCTCCCCACCCCTTTCCCCCTTGGTATCCATACATTTGTCCTCTATGTCTATGTCTCTATTTCTGCTTTGCAAATAAGATCATCTACACCATTTTTCTAGATTCCACATGTATGCGTTAATCTACGAGATTTGCTTTTCTCTTTCTGACTCATTTCACTCTGTATGACACTCTCTGGGTCCATCCACGTCTCTATTAATGACCCAATTTCGTTCCTTTTTATGTCTGGCCCGGTACTATTTTAAACCTAGCTCAGCAGGGCCCAGTCTCTGCCTTCTAGAAGCTTATGGTCTAGTTGAGGAGATAGCAAATAGCTCTCAAATAAGGTGAATTCATTAAAAAGAGATCTACCTTAGTAATTAAGTTCCCTTCCCTCTTCGTATCATTAGTTGGTTTATCCTCAGAAATTTATTTTAATATTACTGTAAGCCAAACATTGCTAGGAAGATACATCTGCCAAACAACAGCATATATTCTACGGTGACGCAGAAATTAGTCTTGGGACTGTCTACGCTTCCAAAGGATTTTGTGGTTTGAATTACTCTTCCCCCAGTCAGTGAGGACTGGCTATAAATAATCTCTCCCTGCAGCGTCATAATTCATCCTAGCACCACAGAGCCCATCTCCTTGGCAGCCTGTGCCCGGGGGCTGGGCAGGCAGTAGGAAAGCAGGGTGTCCCCTCCTCGGGGCCGGTGAAGACCCCCAGCAGCCCTCAGGCTTTTCTCCACCCTTAGGTTGAAAGATCTCTTCTACCGCTCCAGCAACCTTCAGTACTTCAAGCGGCTCATTCAGATCCCTCAGCTGCCAGAGGTAAGGCCACACACCCAGGGAGCTGCTGAGTCCTGGAGGCTGTCTTAGAGGCTGGCAGGTGGGCAGGGTTTGAGGATGTGTCTTCCCTTTTCAGAACCCACCCAACTTCCTACGAGCCTCCGCCCTGTCAGAGCACATCAGCCCCGTGGTGGTGATCCCAGCGGAGGCCTCATCCCCCGACAGCGAGCCGGTCTTAGAGAAGGATGACCTCATGGACATGGATGCCTCCCAGCAGGTGAGGACCACTTAGGAGGAAGCTCAGGCCTTCCCGTTGGCCCCGGGGAGGGCAGGAGGACCTGGGACAAGTTCAGCCACCTTCTAACCCAAGCTCCGTAAGTGGACCTGAACCAGATTAAGAAAGTATCCGTTCCCACGTGTCACTCGTGAGACCCACGCTGACCTCTCTGGGTCTCTAACCTTGTCCTTACTCCTTTCTGGTCGCCGCAGAATTCATACGACAGCAAGTTCGATGACATCTTTGGCAGCTCCTCCAGCAGTGATCCCTTCAATTTCAACAGTCAGAATGGCGTGAACAAGGACGAGAAGTGAGTCCGGGCTGTGGAGTTAAAGCACATGTTACAAAAGCTAAGTTAAGCCATGATCTCACTTGCCACACCCAACCAAAGAGGAATTCTTGGGTAAATGTCTTAACCTTCGAATACTGGCCCCTTTAAAATCCCAGAGGAAAATCGAATGAGGCTGAAATACCCATGGACCTGTGGATGGTAGATTAGTATCTGGAAACACTGACAGTCTTAGCGTATAACTTACAGGATTTCAAAGAATTGTTCCCAAATTAACATCGACTTTTAACCTCCTCCCTGGGTCTCCTAGCTCGCATTTAAAAGGCAAGGAATAGAAGCACAGTGGAAGCAAACTTGCTGTCCTTCTGTTCCTAGGGATCACTTAATTGATCAACTGTACAGAGAGATCAGTGGGCTGAAAGCACAGCTGGAAAACATGAAGACTGAGGTATGAACTGGGCTCTGATCTGCGTCTGGGCTTCACCGGAGCATGACAGCTTTTAATATTAAATTTGCTTCACATCCACCCTTGTTGGGCCACATCTTGACCAGGTCGTTATGCATTTCCAGTGCACTTACCCTTGAGAGCAGCATTTAAGCTGCTCTCCAGGGGCCCTGTGATAGTGGGAGATAATTGTGATCACCAGCTGGCTGTGAAGCTGTGCGGTGAGAGACCTACTCTTCTCACTTGGCGACGAGAAGGTTTGACTTGTAGCTCTGCTGGCACTTTGCAGTGTCTGGTGCTGAGGCTTTACCCTGGGACCGGCAAATGTCCTCTCCTTCTTCATTCCAGCTGGTCCATCACGGCTCCCAGGCCCCTCTAACAGGACCAGAACTCCCCTGCCGTCACCCCCTGTTGTTGCTGGGGGGTGGCTTGTAGTGACCAGAAGCCTCCACTCTCGTGAGGCCTTGGGAGTGGGCCTCTTAGGAAGACCCAGGTGTTGATGTGGTCGGCGCTGGAGACGTGGCAGGTCGGCCCCGCTCGGCCCGCCCAGCGCTCATCCCCGGGCCCTCCCGCAGAGCCATCGAGCCATGCTGCAGCTGAAGGGCCGCATCAGCGAGCTGGAGGCCGAGCTGGCCGAGCAGCAGCACCTGCGGCAGCAGGCGGCCGACGACAGCGAGTTCCAACGGGCCGAGCTGGACGAGCTCAAGAAGAAGCGAGAGGACACGGAGAAGGCTCAGCGGAGCCTGACGGAGATCGAGAGTGAGCGGCTGGCACCGGGCTGGGCGTGAGGGTGGGGCCGGGGATGGCGGAGCCCGGTGAGACCCCGGATAGAGGCTGAGGCCAGGCGCCAGAGCCCCCGCCTCGAGTCTGTCCGGGAGGCCGTCGTGAATGCCAGTGTCGCCAGTCAGAAGGGCAGATCGGTGTCGGGCAGGTTGAGAGCCCCACTTGAGGCCCTGCTGCAAACACGGAGATGGGGCTACAGAGGAGGAGGAAGGAGAGGGAGCCTAAGAAAATTCGTGGCATAAAAGCCAAAAACCCTGATAAAGTAAATGCCGAGCATGAAATGCTCAAGGCATGCATCAGTGGAGGGATTTGAATTAGGTGAATTCTTCATTAAAGAAGACTTCCCAGGGGACTTTATTTCAGTAGGGTTTTTGAGGGAGAAGAAGGTATATATGCTTGTGAAAAAAAGGGACGATCTTCTAGGGGTTCTGGCTTATTGGAAGGAGGGCAGAGGGTCCCCGCCAGTGCAGACCCCTCACCTTGGTCCTTGACGATACAGGGAAAGCCCAAGCCAACGAGCAGCGCTACAGCAAGCTAAAGGAGAAGTACAGCGAGCTGGTGCAGAACCACGCCGACCTGCTGCGGAAGGTAGGACCCTCACCGCCCCCATCGGCACGCGCAGGCCCCGCTGCACGGGGGGAGACGGTGACTTACACCACGTGGCTTCTCCAGGGCTGGCGTCCCCACCGTTTCTTGGAAACCGCAGCTCCCTGGCCTCCTGTATCTCGAGCTCCACCTTAGGTGCCAGCCCCACTAGCATTAGCATTATCCCCCATCTTTATCATTTTGGCAAATAGTTGATAGTTGAGCATCTGAAGGTGACAGCTTCCTTCTAGGTGGGAAAGTGATGTCTGTGTCCGACTCTAGGGCACTCACAGTCTGAATGCCGTCATTTCTTCCGGAAGGAAGATGGCCTTTGTGCTGGAGATACGCTAGTTCGAGACACTGTGCTTCTCTTACAGAATGCAGAGGTGACCAAACAGGTGTCCGTGGCCAGACAAGCCCAAGTGGATTTGGAACGAGAGAAAAAAGAGCTAGAGGATTCTTTCCAGCGCGTAAGCGACCAGGCCCAGCGGAAGGTGAGTAGAAGAAGTAGGTGGGAATTGGTGGTGGGGCGGGGGGAGGGTGTCTGTCCGAGATGGAGGTGGGCCTTGAGCACTGCACAGATTGAAAGACCTCGTCGTCTGCTTCACGAGCAGGTAGAGCCCTGTGGGAGGGTGACAAGGGACCGTACAGGACAGGACGTGGTTACCCATGTGTAAGGGGTTAGAGGCATGATGTGATGAAGGGTCTGAAGTTGAGTGGGGCTCATCAGCTAGGACGAGTCTTGAGGAGGTTTTGAAGTGGAAGCAGGTGGACGTCAGAGAGGAGTGGCATTTATAAAGACCCACAGCCAGAACTCCCATGAGTTGGGTTGGGGTTGGTGGCAGGTCCGATTGGAGTAAAGAGATGTCGGGTGGATAAAATGGAACGCCTCACACTTAGAGTAGTGGCTTTCACGCTCTCGTGTGACCCAAAGTGAAAAATACATCTAATGGAAATCAGAGTTTCACAGAGCAATACTTATCCTTATTATGTGAATGCATGTGGATTTTTTTTGTGGGGGAAGCTCTGTTCACTGCATTCTTTTAAAAATGTTAGCTGTGAATTCTTACTCGTGGGTCACAACCCACTCTTTGAAAAACACCACTTAGAAATCAAAGAAGGGAAATTGTTTCAAGACGGTGAGATGGGGTGAGTCAGCATTATACCTACTGGGTGTTGGGGTGCCTGAATTAAAGATCTCGTTCTGCTTTAATTAGTATTATGGGCTCAAGCATGACATTTGGGAAATGTCCCTAAAACTCCCCACCCCCCACCCCACCCCCACCCTTAACATTTCCTGAAGCTGGAAAAAAAATTTGGGGTACATACTGAGCTCTCACCTTCCCCCTGCTTTTTGTCAGGGTAAAACTTGCTTCTATATAAAAGAGTATACAAATCTTACAAGTATAGCTTGGGAATTTTTATACGTGTTTATCCCGTGAAACCACCACCCAGGTGGGAGCGCTCCTGTATTTCTTCTCTTTCAGACTCAAGAACAGACGGAAGTACTAGAGAGTTTGAAGCAAGAACTTGCCACCAGCAAACAGGAACTCCAGATTGTCCAAGGCAGCCTGAAAAGTTCTGCCCAGGTAAGCGTCACCTGTCTTTCCCTTCCTCATTCTTTTCCATCTCTGGCTTTGGTGTTGCTGGCACCTGGCATCCATCACCATGAGCACATGGCCCACCTTGGTCCCATCTGGGATCAGTGTGTCCTTGGGAAGGGGCAGATTCCTTGTGGCCTGGTGGTGGGTGTGGACCTCCGGAAAGGGGACAGTTTAATTCTCCCAGCAACTCCCTCTTCCCACTCGGTCGCCCTGCAGTCAGAAGCGAAATGGACCGCCCAGATCGCCGAGCTGGAGAAGGAGCGGGGCGGCCTGGTGGAAGCCATGGCTTCTCGGGAGGAGGAACTGTCCACTCTTCGGCAGCAGTTGGAATACACCCAGATCAAACTGTCCAGCACAGAGGCAAGTAACGGACACCCACTGGGGCTGACCAAGTCCAATTTCATAGTCATGAGCCTCGGCAGTGTATGTGTGGAGGCAGGGGGGCTGTGAAAGGGGTTTGGGGCCTTTGGCCGGATCGCGAAGGCGAATATTCTGCGGGCATAGCTGCTAATGCCACACAGAGCAGATGAGAAGGGATGCACCTGGCACTCTCTCCCCAAGGGTGGAGGCCGGGCTGCCGTGGTCCCTCCCCATAGCCTCCTGTGCTCAGGGGCACACACCTGTGGACAAAGTTAAAAAGGCTTTTTCTCTGTGTCAAGCTAACTGGCTTCGGCCTCATTAGCAGCAGCTCGAGCTTAGGTGCCAGGAATCCCAGCTGTGTCACAGGTGGATGCTGCATGGAGGCTCATTAGGGGGCCTATGGCCGACTCTCACTTCCCTGGACCATCTCTAGGAATCTGTAGGCCGGCTCGCGAAGGACCAACGAAAAATGCTTCTGGCGGAGTCAAGAAGGGCTGCCGAGCAGGTGGTGCAGGAGGCCCTGAGGCGGTTTGAGGAGCCCGCTCTCTTCAGCTGCGCCGGATCTGCAGGTGCCCTTCCCCTTGCCCGGCTTGCAGGTGCCGGATCCTTACAGCCCAGTGCTCTTCGGCGTCGGCCTTGAATCCCATGAGACCCTGATCTCAGGGGTTCCCAGCCCAGCTGCATGTCAGGATCACCTGGGGATGCCCAGGGCCACCCCCCCACCACCACGCCTAATTTCTATTCAGTCGGCAGCTCTGCAGCACAGGGCCTGCGCAGTAGTATCTTCTAAACCCCCCCACCCCCACCCCAGCTCTCACCCCTCCCCCGCCGGGTGTGATAACTACTGCTTTGGTCGTGGATCATGCTGATGAAATGCATCCTGGGAGCTGAGGCCTGGTAACAATTCTGAATGCCGGGAGGAGGAGGAACAGACAGGCCTCTGTGTCTCTGAGGAGAACAGTGTGGTCTGAATCCAGAGGTGGCTGCCATGAGCTTCAAATCTAGACAGGGAGTCATCATCCTTAAGCATGGAGAGGCAGAAACGATGAAATCCCCACAGGGTCACAGGCATGAGCGAGGGCCCACTCTGCATGCCCCAGAGTCCTCAGGGCATATGGTGAAGTCAGAGGAGCCCGGTGATGAGAGGAGGGCCCTGGTGCACAGTAGATGGGAGAGCATCCAGGCCCGGGGCATTTGTGAAGTCATGGACGTAGCCGTGAACAGATCTCATTACAGCTCATTTTCGAGCAGAGGCCCCATTCAAAACGAGGCAGACGGGAAGAAACAGCTGATGGGTGATTTTTTTTTTTTTTTTGCGGTACGCGGGCCTCTCACTGCTGTGGCCTCTCCCCTTGCGGAGCGCAGGCTCAGCGGCCATGGCTCACGGGCCCAGCCGCTCCGTGGCATGTGGGATCTTCCCGGACCGGGGCACGAACCCGTGTCCCCTGCATCTGCAGGCGGACTCTCAACCACTGTGCCACCAGGGAAGCCCTGATGGGTGATTTTTATTATCAGCTAGAAAGGTCTCGATTTGGTGAAGTGTTTCAAGAAGGACTGTGATATCTTGTTCAGTGGGGAACCCGTCTGTAGGGAAATCCAACAGTTGCAAATGAAGTAGCACACTGGGTACCTTATTTACTGCGAGAACACCAGGACATGGGGCAGCTGTGGGCGGATTCCACAAAAGATGGTATGAGCTGGGTTTTGAAGGAAGAGGAGAGACATAAAGCCATGGAGAGGAAGAAGAGTGGGGAATAATAATCATAAAAATGGCTGCCGTTTACCGAGTGCTTGCAATATGCCAGGCACGATTCTAAGCGCTTTATGTGCCTTGGCCCAGCAATCCTCACTGTGATGCCAGGAGGTGGTACTATTATTCCTCCTTTGTCGGATGAGGAAGCAGGCGCACGTGGCCTGAGAACACAGCCAGTAGTGATAGAGCCAGGAGCTACAACACGTATGCCACGAGATGCAAGAGCCCGTACTTTTTTTTATTTTGCTTTGTTTTTTGTGGTACTGTTTTGTTTTTTGTGGTACGCGGGCCTCTCACTGCTGTGGCCTCTCCCGTTGCGGAGCACAGGCTCCGGACGTGCAGGCTCAGCGGCCATGGCTCACGGGCCCAGCCGCTCCGCGGCACGTGGGATCCCCCCAGACTGGGGCACGAACCCGCGTCCCCTGCATCGGCAGGCGGACTCTCAACCACTGCGCCACCAGGGAAGCCCAAGAGCCCGTACTTTTAACTCCTGTGCGTGCGGTTCAGTCTCCGTGGACCAGTGCACAGAGGCACAGCAGTGGGAATGATGGTGTGGGCAGAACGTGGAGCCAGGGGTCTGACCCCAAGAGTAATGGGAGTCCAAGGGCCTTGAAACACTTAACAGGAAGGCCTGGATTTGATTCAGTGGCAGTGATGGGAAATGAGGGGCAGAAGCTAGACCGTGATGCCATTGCCGTGGTTCTTGGCTAAAGGACCAGGTAGCCTCAGAAGTACAGCCTTTGAAGCTACAGTAAGAGAATCACGTACCAGCATAGCCATCGATCTCTCCTCCCTCCCCCTTCTTAGGGAAGCTCCTGCAGGGCTGGGGCCCCCTACTGGGAAGGTCATCCATCAGGCAGCTTAACTAACAAGGATGAAGTGAGCTGAGACAGCTCTGACTCTGACTTTGCCCTGTCTTCCCTCTCACAGATCACCTACTCTCCAAGGTCAGGTCCGTTTCCAGCTGCATCGAGCAACTGGAAAAATGCTGGAGCCAGTATCTGGCCTGCCCAGAAGGTAAGAGAGGTGAAGGATAGGGTCTGTCACTAGTGACAGCTGGGCAGGCATCCGAAACGCTGGAACGTGGCAATGGCGACCATTTCCTAGGCACCCAGAAAGGAGTGTGTGTGTCTAACTTGCAAAGCGGGGAGGAGGGAGGTATGAAAGTGACCGCCCTCCCCCTCCAGCAGGACTGAGAAAGTTTCCTTTAAACTCCTGGCAGATATCAGTGGGCTTCTGCACTCGGTAACCCTCCTGGCCCACTTGACCAGTGACACCATTGTTCAGGGCGGCACCACCTGCCTTAGAGCCCCGCCAGAGCCTGCCGACTGTAAGTACCAGGGTGAGGGGCCACCACCACAGCACGGGGAGCGGGGGGCCTTTAAAAGTCTCTGTCGCCTTGCCTCTGCAGCTCTGACCGAGGCCTGTAAGCAGTATGGCCGGGAGACCCTCACCTATCTGTCTTTCCTGGAGGAAGAAGGAATCGTCGAGAATGCCGACAGTACAGCCATGAGGGGCTGCCTCACCAGGATCACAGCCATTGGCGAGGTATCATCAGTGTTATCCCTGGGGAAAGTCGTTTTTTGGTATGAGTGCTGGGGATTTCTTCAGGGATCAGTGATGTTCTAAGCCAGTTCTTTCTGTACTTTAAACTTGATTCTGGAAAGTAGAGTTAGAACTGTAAAACTTGACCTTCTGAATGACTTTCCAGTTGTATTTAATTCACTGGATAGTAATTGAGAATCTTCTGTGTGATCATCACTGTGCTAAGCTGTGTCGAAGAAGGATGAGCACAGTTTTCCCGTTTTCAAGGGTTTTTATCTGGCTGGGCAGGTAACACCTAAAATGAAGATAATATATTTATTCACTCAATAAAGATGTAGTGAGTATGACCTATGTACAGGGAATTGTGCCAGGTGTAGTTCTACAGGGACAAATAGGTCCCCTGGGGAAGGTATGGTCTCCCTGGGGAAGAAAAATAAGGAAATCAACCTTTCTAAATTTAAATTTTATTTTTGGCTGCGTTGCATCTTAGTTGCAGGGTCTTAGTCGCGGGATCTACGTTGAGGCATGCAGGATCTTTCATTGCGGCACATGGGCTCTTCGTTGCAGCACGCGGGCTTCTCTCTACTTGTGGCACATGGGCTCCAGAGCATGTGGGCTCTGTAGTTTGTGGCACACGGGCTCTCTAGTTGTAGTGCGCGGGCTCAGTAGTTGTGGCACGTGGGCTTAGTTGCCCCGTGGCGTGTGGGATCTTAGTTCCCTGACCAGGGATTGAACCTGGGTCCCCTGCATTGAAAGGTGGATTCTTAACCACTGGACCATCAGGGGAGTCCTGGAAATCAACCATTTCTATACAGTGTGATACAGATCTATTTAAGGAGTACACTGCAAGGCAGCTTCTAATTCCTAGAATAGTAGGAATATTACCACCTAAAATAGGGGGAATGATAAATTCAGAGTAGGAAGAGACCAGGGCCAGAGGTCATATCCTCATCATCTCTCATTCGAACTCCACCAAGTGGCTTGCAGGATCTTAGTTTGCCGACCAGGGATCCAACCCATGGCAATGAAAGCACAGACTCCTAACCACTGGACTGCCAGGGAATTCCCTCATCTGAATTTATTTTAATTAATTTATTTTATTTATTTATTTTTGGCTGCGTTAGGTCTTCGTTGCTGCGCGCAGGCTTTCTCTAGTTGCGGCGAGCAGGGGCTACTCTTTGTTGCAGTGCACAGGCCTCTCATCGTGGTGGCTTCTCTTGTTGCGGAGCGTGGGCTCTAGGCGCATGGGCTTCAGTAGTTGTAGCACGTGGGCTCAGTAGTTGTGGCTCACGGGCTCTAGAGTGCAGGCTCAGTAGTTGTGGTGCACGGGCTTAGTTGCTCCGCGGCACATGGGATCTTCCTGGACCATGGCTCGAACCCATGTCCCCTGCATTGGCAGGTGGATTCCTAACCACTGCGCCACCAGGGAAGCCCTGAAGGTGTTTTTAAAGTACCTCCCAAGCAGCAAATACAGTCAGTGCTGCACAATGGTGGGGTCAGGGTCTGAGCAGCTGCAACTGAATGGCTTTGTGTGGGGTTCAACAGGGATGGCCTTCTGGAAAGAGGTGGGTTTTGAGTGAGAATAGAGGTGGGAGGAGTGTGGAGTTGCAGAGCTCACGTGGTAGAGAGTTCCAGACAGGTCCCACCACAGCATGCAGAAGTGTGTTACGTGGTGGGACCCTCCTACCTTCTGCTGTCATGGGGGGTTACCTGTCTACCACGGGAGGGTAGAAAGGAGGTCAAAGGGTCATTTCCGCCTTCGTGATGCTGTTCACAGGAGCTCCTGCCCAGAGGCCTGGACATCAAACAGGAGGAACTGGGGGACCTGGTGGACAAAGAGATGGCTGCCACTTCCGCTGCCATTGAAACTGCTACGGCCAGAATAGAGGTATGGAAGTCTCTGCAGGATCACCTAAAGTGATGCTGTGCAACTACCTTTTGGCAACATTGCCCGCTGGATATATCTTAGCCGTTCTCTGCAGAGCCCCCTATAAAACAAACCAAAACCCAAATCCCCTGGGATCTCTGAGTTACAGAAAATAGAAAGTTCTCCAACGAAAGATGAGCAGTTTCCTCAAGCATCACATACTTTGGTGTCAGGCCATCCTACATTCAAGTTCCAGACTGACTGCTGAGTTACGTTAACCCCGCTAAGATTCGGATTCCGTTTCTATGTGATGGTGATGATAACAGTACCTTCCTCAGAGGGGTGCTGTAAAGAGCTCAGTGAGGTAATGCACATGGATCTCAGTGCCAGGCACTCAGTAAACCAACTACTGTAACTGTTGTCTCAGGAAAAGCTGAGTGGGCACCATTGGAAAGGTCACATGTTACTCCTTTGATGGAAGACTCAGGCCATCTGCCTTGGTGTGCTGCCTGCCTCGAGGACCTGGTAGCAGCTGCCCCTGTGGACATGGTGCCGTAGCTCTCAGAGTTCTGTGCACATCAGCCCAGGAACGTGACACAGACACAGACTGTAGCTCCAGCTGCCTCCCACTGAATAGATCGGAGGTCTGGGTTCTTTTCCTGACTCTCACGAGGACATGGGTGGGCACTTCTAGGTTTCTCAGCTACTGCAGGATGTTGGACCCCAGGTGTAGCAGGACACCAGTGGGTTCTCAGTACCTGTGAGGTACTGAGAAACTCTGCTTCTTTTTTAATAGGAGATGCTCAGCAAATCCCGAGCTGGAGACACAGGAGTTAAATTGGAGGTGAATGAAAGGTCAGTCTGAGTGGCGTGGTGACACCTAGGTGATCAGGATCTGTCTTTCCTGCACTGGATCATACTGATTAGAATAGAACCTTAGCCGCCACAGGGAAGGGCTGAGTCTATGGAATTGTCAATATCAGTATTAATGATGACCATGATATCAATATTGCATTATAGGGGAAAGAAACCCCAAGAGTCACTACTTCCCTATTCCTTATGAAGAAGATCCACAATCAAGTCTCCTCTCTCACCCACCTTTCCTTCAGAGCTTCCCCTCCAGAATATTCCCTGCCTTTTTTCCCATCCCAAGTTTGCGTGTGTTCAGGAGAGAAAAAGGAAACAAGTCTTCTGCATTGTTTTTGGTCTCTGTTTTGTGTCCCTGACTTTTTTGTTGTTTTTTTGTTGTTGTTTTTGCTTGTTGCAGGATCCTTGGCTCCTGTACCAGCCTAATGCAGGCTATTAAGGTCCTGATCGTGGCCTCAAAGGAGCTCCAGAGAGAGATAGTGGAGAGTGGCCGGGTAAGCATGGGTGAGGGCCCTAGACAGAGCAAACATCGGTTACTGATTCCCAGCTCAGTGAGAGGTGGAGTCTACTCGATACACATTCAGTGAGGTCTAGGTGTGCTGCCGTCCAGCCATATGTGTCCACCTGAGGGCACAGCTGCCACTCCCATGGACGCCAACAAATGCTATGGAAAGAAGCTGGGGCATGGCCAGGTCCCCGGAGGGCAGTTGGCCAGAGCCTCCAGCGGCAGGCTCGTTCACCCCAGTGGATGTCACTGGAACCTGCCATGGAAGCCCAGCGTGCATTGTAAGTCTGAACTCTCGGAGGAGGGAGTGAGGACTTTTAAAACCAGGCAAATCAGAAATGCCAACCTGGTGCTGACTGTCCACTGTGGGCTCTGCCCATGTCTCTGTGCATGCGGGATCTTAGTTCCCCTACCAGGGATCGAACCCACACCCCCTGCAGTGGAAGCGCAGGGTCTTAACCACCGGACTGCTGGGGAAGTCCCTGCCATGTCTCTTTCCAACAGCAGTTAACTCGCAGTGATTCAGACAGACTCTGCCTCCGTCCCTTGTTGACATCATCACTTCAGTTTTCTTGCTCCTTTGCTGGTGTCATCAGCCTCTTTTTTCCTTTCTCACATGCCCGTGTGCGGCTGCAGCTCAGGAGACAAAGGTCCAGAGGGGGGGCTATGAGCCTAAAAACAATCCTGTAAAGAACGAAGCTCATTTACCACGTGATGTTACAGGGAAATGACTGCCAGCCTTCTAGGAAGCAGGGTCTCATCAAAAGTAAAATCTGCCAGCACCCGGAGTTTGAACTTCTCAGGTTCCAGAATTGTTTAATATTTTGATGAGTAAAATGTGTCTGGCTCATCATAAATGTATGGTGGAGTAGAAGGACGTGCTGTCACTCCCTCTTGTGAGAACACCAGAATCACAACTAGCTGCTGGACAATCATCGACAGGAAGACACTGGAACTCACCAGAAAAGATACCCACATCCAAAGACAAAGGAGAAGCCACAGTGAGACGGTAGGAGGGGCGCAATCACAGTAAAATCAAATCCCATAACTGCTGGGTGGCTGACTCACAGACTGGAGAACACTTATACCACAGAAGTCCACCCACTGGAGTGAAGGTTCTGAGCCCCACGTCAGGCTTCCCAACCTGAGGGTCTGGCAACGGGAGGAAGAATTCCTAGAGAATCAGACTTTGAAGCCTAGTGGGATTTGACTGCAGGACTTCGACAGGACTGGGGAAAACAGAGACTCCACCCTCGGAGGGCACACACAAAGTAGTGTGCGCATCGGGACCCAGGGGAAGGAGCAGTGACCCCAGGCGAGACGGAACCAGACCTACTTGCTAGTGTTGGAGGGTCTCCTGCAGAGGCGGGGGGTGGCTGTGGCTCACCATGGGGACAAGGACACTGGCAGCAGATGTTCTGGGAAGTACTCCTTGGCGTGAGCCCTCCCAGAGGCTGCCGTTAGCCCTACCAAAAAGCCCAGGTAGGCTCCAGTGTTGGGTCACCTCAGGCCAAACAACCAACAGGGAGGGAACCCAGCCCCACCTATCAGCAGTCAAGCGGATTAAAGTTTTACTGAGCTCTGCCCATCAGTGCAACAGTCAGCTCTACCCACCACCAGTCCCTCCCATCAAGCCTCTTAGATAGCCTCATCCACCAGAGCGCAGACAGCAGAAGCAAGAAGAACTACAATCCTGCAGCCTGTGGAACAAAAACCACATTCACAGAAAGATAGACAAGATGAAAAGGCAGAAAAGGCAGAGGGCTATGTACCAGATGAAGGAACAGCTCTACAACAAATGCTAAAGGAACTTCTCTAAGTGGGAAACACAAGAGAAGAAAAGGACCTACAAACACAAACCCAAAACAATTAAGAAAATGGTCATAGGAACATACATATCGATAATTACCTTAAACGTGAATGGATTAAATGTTCCAACCAAAAGACACAGGCTTCATGAATGGATACATAAACAAGACCCATATATATGCTCTGTACAAGAGACCCATTTCAGACCTAGGGACACATACAGGCTGAAAGTGAGGGGAGGGAAAAAGATATTCTATGCAAATGGAAATCAAAAGAAAGCTGGAGTAGCTATCCTCATATCACATAAAATAGACTTTAAAATAATGTTACAAGAGACAAGGAAGGACATTACATAATGATCAAGGGATCAATCCAAGAAGAAGATATAACAATTATAAATATATATGCACCCAACACAGGAGCACCTCAATACATAAGGCAACTGCTAACAGCTATAAAAGAGGAAATCGACAGTAACACAATAATAGTGGGGGACTTTAACACCTCACTTACACCAATGGATAGATCATCCAAACAGAAAATTAATAAGGAAACAGAAGCTTTAAATGACACAGTAGACCAAATAGATTTAATTGATATTTATAGGACATTCCATCCAAAAACAGCAGATTACAGTTTCTTCTCAAGTGCGCACGGAACATTCTCCAGGATAGATCACATCTTGGGTCACAAATCAAGCCTCAGTAAATTTAAGAAAATTGAAATCATATCAAGCATCTTTTCTGACCATGATGCTATGAGATTAGAAATGAATTACAGGGAAAAAATGTAAAAAGCACAAGCACATGGAAGCTAAACAATACGTTACTACATAACCAAGAGATCACTGAAGAAATCAAAGAGGAGATCAAAAAAGACCTAGAGACAAATGACAATGAAAACACGACGATACAAAACCTATGGGATGCAGCAAAACCAGTTCTAAGTGGGAAGTTTATAGCTATACAAGCCTATCTCAAGAAACAAGAAAAATCTCAAATAATCTAACCTTACACCTAAAGGAACTAGAGAAAGAAGAACAAACAAAACCCAAAGTTAGCAGAAGGAAAGAAATCATAAAGATCAGAGCAGGAATAAATGAAAGAGAAACAAAGAAAACAGTAGCAAAGATCAGTAAAAGTAAAAGCTGGTTCTTTGAGAAGATAAACAAAATTGATAAACAATTAACCAGACTCATCAAGAAAAAGAGGGAGAGGACTCAAATCAATAAGATTAGAAATGAAAATGGAGAAGTTACAACAGACACCACAGAAATACAAAGCATCCTAAGAGACTACTACAAGCAACTCTATGCCAATAAAATGGACAACCTAGAAGAAATGGACAAATTCTTAGAAAGGTATAACCTTCCAAGAGTGAATCAGGAAGAAATAGAAAATATGAACAGACCAATCACAGGTAATGAAACTGAAACTATGATTAAAAATCTTCCAACAAACAAAAGTCCAGGACCAGATGGCTTCACAGGTAAATTCTATCAAACATTTAGAGACGAGCTAACGCCCATCCTTCTCAAACTCTTCCAAAAAATTGCAGAGGAAGGAACACTCCCAAACTCATTCTGTGAGGCAACCATCACCCTGATACCAAAACCAGACAAAGATACTACAAAAAAAGAAAATTACAGACCAATATCACTGATGAATATAGATGCAAATATCCTCAACAAAATACTAGCAAACAGACTCCAACAACACATTAAAAGGATCATACACCATGATCAAGTGGGATTTATCCCAGGGATGCAAGGATTCTTCAATATATGCTAATCAATCAATGTGATACACCATATTAACAACTGAAGAATAAAAATCATATGATCATCTCAATAGATGCAGAAAAAGTTTTTGATAAAATTCAACACCCATTTATGATAAAAACTCTCCAGAAAGTGGGCCTAGAGGGAACCTACCTCAACATAATAAAGGCCACATATGACAAACCCACAGCAAACATCATTCTCAATGGTGAAGAACTGAAAGCATTTCCTCTAAGATCAGGAACATGACAAGGATGTCCACTCTCACCACTATTATTCAACATAGTTTTGGAAGTCCTAGCCACGGCAATCAGAGAAGAAAAAGAAATAAAAGGAATACAAATTGGAAACGGAGAAGTAAAACTGTCACTGTTTGCAGATGACGTGATACTATACATAGAGAATCCTAAAGATGCCACCAGAAAACTACTAGAGCTAATCAATGAATTTGGGAAAGTTGCAGAATACAAAATTAATGCACAGAAAGCTCTTGCATTCCTATACACTAATGATGAAAAGTCTGAAAGAGTAAATAAGGAAACACTCCCATTTACCATTGCAACAAAAAGAATAAAATACCTAGGAATAAACCTATCTAGGTTTATTTTGTATGCATAAACATACAAAAGTCCTGTATGCAGAAAACTATAAGACACTGATGAAAGAAATTCAAGATGATACCAACAGATGGAGAGATATACCATGTTCTTGGATTGGAAGAATCAATATTGTGAAAATGACTATACTACCCAAAGCAATCTACAGATTCAATGCAATCCCTATCAAATTACCAATGCCATTTTTTACGGAACTAGAACAAAAAATCTTAAAATTTGTATGGAGACACAAAAGACCCCGAATAGCCAAAGCAGTCTTGAGGGGGAAAAACGGAGCTGGAGGAATCAGACTCCCTGACTTAAGACTATACTACAAAGCTACAGTAACCAAGACAATATGGTACTGGCACAAAAACAGAAACATAGATCAATGGAACAAGATAGAAAGCCCAGAGATAAACCCACACACCTGTGGTCAACTAATCTATGACAAAGGAGGCAAGGATATACAATGGAGAAAAGACAGTCTCTTCAATAAGTGTTGCTGGGAAAACTGGACAGCAACATGTAATAGAATGAAATTAGAACACTCCCTAACACCATACACAAAAATAAACTCAAAATGGATTCGAGACCTAAATGTAAGACCAGACCCTATAAAACTCTTAGTGGAAAACATAGGAAGAACACTCTTTGACATAAATCACAGCAAGATCTTTTTTGATCCACTTCCTAGAGTAGTGGAAATAAAAACAAAAATAAACAAATGGGACCTCATGAAACTTCAAAGCTTTCGCACAGCAAAGGAAACCATAAACAAGATGAAAAGACAACCCTCAGAATGGGAGAAAATATTTGCAAACGAATCAACGGACAAAGGATTAATCTCTAAAATATGTAAACAGCTCATGCAGCTCATTATTAAAGAAACAACCAAATCCAAAAATGGGCAGAAGACCTAAGTAGACATTTCTCCAAAGAAGACATACAGATGGCCAAGAAGCACATGAAAAACTGCTCAACATCACTAATTATGAGCGAAATGCAAATCAAAACTACAATGAGGTATCACCTCATACCAGTTTGAATGGGCATCATCAGAAAATCTACAAACAACAAATGCTGGAGAGGGTGTGGAGAAAAGGGAACCCTCTTGCACTGTTGGCGAGAATGTAAATTGATGCAGCCACTATGGAGAACAGTATGGACCTTCCTTAAAAAACTAAAAGTAGAATTACCATATGATCCAGCAATCCCACTACTGGGCATATACCCAGAGACAACCATAATTCAAAAACACACATGCACCCCAGTGTTCTTTGCAGCACTATTTACAATAGCCAGGTCATGGAAGCAACCTAAATGCCCATCGACAGACGAATGGATAAAGAAGTTGTAGTATATATATATACAATGGAATATTACTCAGCCATAAAAAGGAACGAAATTGGGTCATTTGTTGAGACGTGGATGGATCTAGAGACTGTCATACAGGGTGAAGTAAGTCAGAAAGAGAAAAACAAATATCATATATTAATGCATATATGTGGAACCTAGAAAAATGGTACAGATGAACCGGTTTGCAGGGCAGAAGTTGAGACACAGATGTAGAGCACAAACATATGGACACCAAGGCGGGAAAGCTGTGGGAGGGTGGGGATGGTGGTGTGATGAATCGAGCGATTGGGATCGACATGTATACACTGATGTGGATAAAACTGATGACTAATAAGAACCTGCTGTATAAAAAAATAAGTAAAATTAAATTTAAAAACAAAAGAACAGCGCTATATCTGCTTTGGTGGCGCTTTTTATCAGTCCGAGAGGTGATGTTTTCTGCCCCCAAAATAGAAGGAGGGACTGAGCAAGGAGTATCTGTAGATTCCCAGACTGTCAGGTACTTCTGAAGCATAAAAGCATTTTAAAATTCCAAGTAGGAATTATTATATTTTTCTTTCAGTTTTATTGAGATATAATTGACACACAGCGCTGTATCAGTTTAAGGTGTACAACATAACGCTTTGACTTAACGCATATGAAGCGATTATCCCAGTAAGTTTAGTGAACAACTGTCATCTCTTATAGATACAAAATGAAAGAAAGAAAACAAGTTTTTTCCTTGTGATGAGAACTCTTAGGATTTAGTCTCAGTATCTTTCATGTATAACATACAGCAGTGTTCATTATATTTTTCATGTTGTACATTACATCCCTAGTACTTATTTATAACTGGAAGTTACACCTTTTGTCTCCCTTCCTCCAATTCCCTCCCCCACCCCTCAGCAATTATTTTTTTAATCACTCACTGTGTACTCACTGTCCTCTTTTGGCAGATCACAGAGAGTGGCTAGACTCCCCTCAGATCATAAGTTATTTGTATATACATATAAATAATATATATATTCTTATATATACAATATAGAGATATTGGGATGTGATAGAAATGCCAGGCTTTGGAGTCAGAAAAGCCTAGGATTTATTTCCATTTATTTCCTGCATATCCTTAGGGAAAGTATTTTTGACTCTCTGAATCTTAGTTTTCTCATCTTTAAAAATGGGAATAATAATGCTCACCCCTCGGGGTTACTGTGAAGACTGCATGGGATAATATATATAAAAGCACCTGGCACATAGTAGGCACACGATAAAAGATAGCTAATAGTATTTTTCACTTCCCTAGGGTACAGCATCCCCTAAAGAGTTTTATGCCAAGAATTCTCGATGGACGGAAGGACTTATCTCGGCCTCTAAAGCTGTGGGCTGGGGAGCCACTGTCATGGTGTAAGTATCCGTCCATCCCAAGGCTCCTCACTTCACCCTGCTTTCCAATGATCCACCCCAGAGAACAACTAAGGGGAAGAATCTTCCCCCTAGAAATGAACTGTTGATAGGGAAGTTAATAGGACTGAAAGTTTAAAAGGGAGTCTGGGTCTGAATATAAAGAAGATGTGGTACATATATACAATGGAATATTACTCAGCCATAAAAAGGAACGAAACTGGGTCATTTGTAGAGACGTGGATGGTCCTAGAGACTGTCATACAGAGTGAAGTAAGTCAGAAAGAGAAAAACAAATATTGTATATTAACACATATATGTGGAATCTAGAAAAATGGTACAGATGAGCCAGTCTGCAAGGCAGAAATAGAGACACAGATGTAGAGAACAAACGTATGGACACCAAGGGGGGAAAGCGGGGTGTGGTGGTGGTGGGAGGAATTAGGTGATTGGGATTGACATGTATACACTAATATGTATAAAATAGATAACTAATAAGAACCTGCTGTATAAAAAAAATTAATTTCAAAAAAAGAAGGAGTCTGGGTCTCCTGGAGCAACACAGGGGGTGGGGCAGGCTGGCTGAGCTCCCTGTCTGCCAGGGTGATGGGAGTGGTCTAAAGGTGATGTCATTAGGGGTTGCAGCTGTCAGTTTCATAACCCGTCTGGTTCTCTCCTATCAGGGATGCAGCTGATCTGGTGGTACAAGGCCGAGGGAAGTTTGAGGAGCTGATGGTCTGTTCGCATGAAATTGCTGCTAGCACCGCCCAGCTTGTGGCCGCATCCAAGGTAGGACCTGTGTTGGGCTCCCCAGGACACTGTAAGTTCTGACTGGGTTAGAAAATATACCTGGACCATGGCACTGGCCCCAAGAACTGATTATTTATCCAGTATCCAGGTAGGTTGAGTCCCAGATAAAAATTCTGTCTCCAAGGGTCCCTTAAAAGCCTTTCGGCAGGGAGCCCCTCTAACCCACCTCTCCACGTGCATGCCTTTTGTCTTCATCATTTTCATTGCAAGTGGCCTTTAAGGGTCCAGCCATGCCAACCTCTGATGAGCAATCGTACATTCAAGGAGCGCTCAAATAAGGAAAATGCCGGCCCAGTAAGCTGGTTACCTGGCTTGGCTCTGAAGTTCCACAATTAATGTCTGCCTCTCTTCAAAAGGGTCCAAATTTGAACCATTGCCCCAGCTAATCCTAATGCAAAGCTCGTCACCAAAATCCTTCCATGAGTTGTAGAGTTCCCCAGGGAGTGTTCTTTTACTGTCCTTATTTATTGTTGTCCCAAAATAAGTGATAAAGCTAGAGTTCGAGGCCACCAAGCAAATAAGTCAGGAATGATTTTGTTTTTAATTTATTTATTTAATTTATTTATTAATTTTGGCTGTGTTGGGTCTTCGTTGCTGAGTGCGGGCTTCCTCTAGTTGCAGCGAGCTGGGGCTACTCTTCGTTGCGGTGCGTGGGCTTCTCGCTGCAGTGGCTTCTCTTGTTGTGGAGCACAGGCTCTAGGCACACGGGCTTCAGTAGTTGTGGCTCGCGGGCTCCAGTAGTTGTGGTTCGCGGGCTTCAGTACTTGTGGCTCGTGGGCTTCAGTAGTTGTGGCTTGCAGGCTCGGTAGTTGTGGCACACGGGCTTAGTCGCTTCACGACGTGTGGGATCTTCCTGGACCACGGCTCAAACCTGTGTTCCCTGCATTGGCAGGTGAATTCTTAACAACTGCGCCACCAGGGAAGCCCCAGAAATGATTTTTGATATTAGAGAGAGATGCCAGGAGTTGACCCCCTAGGTAGCGATTTTTGAGAAGTTGATTGGTGACCACAGCAGAGCCCATATATTTGTCAAGAACCATCAGACCGAGTATCTGATTCCATCCTTGCTGCTCTATGTTGTGTGACACTAAATCTGCTTGGTCCTGGCAGGTGAAAGCTGATAAGGACAGCCCAAACCTGGCCCAGCTGCAGCAGGCCTCTCGGGGCGTGAACCAGGCCACCGCCGCAGTTGTGGCCTCAACCATTTCTGGCAAATCACAGATCGAGGACACAGGTAGCCTTTCAGAAGCAATGCTTTTCTCATCCATCCTATGTGGCTGCTCATTACATTCTTCTCCACGATTCCGATTTCCCACAGTCCTGTTTCCAAATTCTGTCTTATTTTTCATCTTTGTACATTCAAACTTACCTTCTCAAAAGTTGAGACACCACATAAGCATGCTATTGATCACTCTAGGGACAGGCCTTAGCGAGATTTTCCATTTAGCTATTTCTCTGAATTCAGAGAAATGACTCCACAGGCCTGATTGTCCACTGGGGTGGGGTCTGACCCTAGTTACCCTGTCATTGTCTTCCTCCCTCTCCACCCCTCACTTACATTCACGCGTATGTTGGTAAATGACAAACCAAGCATTTCAGCAGAGCGTTGGCACCGGCCACCTCTCAGGTAAGTGTCAGCTGGGGTGTCATTCGACAAGACCCTCCTATTTCCATCATTGCAGACAGCATGGACTTCTCAAGCATGACGCTGACCCAGATCAAACGCCAGGAGATGGATTCCCAGGTAGGAACTCCATCTCTAAGTCTGGTCAGACTCCATTGCCACTGACCCCACATATTATTCCCATGGAGAGAAGTCAGAGAGAAACTCGCGGGGGAAATGAACACAGAGGTACACATCACCCCAAGAATGAACAGTAAGTGATGCTGGAAGCAACAGCGGAGGTGGACAGAGGTCATTAGTAAAGATCAGAATCTTAACTCTTGCCCACCCGTCTTGGTCTGGCATCCCTCAAAATGTTATCAGCTCTCTCCTAAGCGGACCATAAACTGGTATTAGTCTTATACTGACAATTTTTTGAAAACTTTCAATATGAATTATTTGTATATTACCTTCAGGTTTTTTTTTAAAAAGGTCAATCCACTGTTAACCCATCAAAGGCGATGCCATTTCTCAGTTTTAGTAAAGTTATTCCATGCAAAATAGGATCCTGGAGAATACCTGACATCCTTGTTCTAGAATTTCTGGTCACAGTCCTGGGGTAAAGTCCAGCTTGAGACTGGTGAAGTCTATACTCAGCATTTTTAGGAAAAGTCATGTGCCAGGTGTCTGTAGACACTGAAGGAACTGGGCTCAGTTCTGTTGTCTCTGCTGAGCTACTGCAGAAGCAACTTACCTACATTGTATGCAAGTATGTGTTTTAGAATTATCCCATGGCGGGGCAGGGAGAACAGGAAAGAGTATTGCTGAGACAAGTCTGGCCATGAGTTGGTAGTTGATGGAGCAACATGAAAGGTATATGGTGGGGTTCACTGTACCAGTCTCCATCCTTCTGTATATGTTTTACATTTTCCATAATAAAAAGTTTAAAAAGCAAAAAAAAACAAACCACCTTACTGGGTCTAGTTGCTTCCACTCTGCCCATCTTCAGTGCATTCAGCCTCAACATGTTGTAAAAATGTAAATGACGACATGTCAGTTCCCTGCTTAAAAGCTTCCGCTGGCTTCCTTTGGACTTGGAGTGATACCCAGACTCCTTCCCCTGGCCTGGGGGCCGCAGGCGTAACGATCCTTGCCTATTGCTCCAACCTCACCTCATGACTCTCTCCCGGTCAAAAGTTACTTCCTGAGAGTAGCCTTTGCTGCCCACCCTTAGTCTTTATCACTAAGTCGCCCTGTGTCATTTGCTTCATGATCAGGTCTTTCCTTGTTCATTAGTTTGTCTCATCCCCCCATGGGGTAAGGGGTTAGCAAGTAAGCAGGGACCTTGGCTGTCTGAGCACCACTGTGTCTCCAGCACCTGTAACAGAGCCTGGGGTCCATTAAGGGAGCTCAGCAAATATTTCTTGCAGTAATAAATAAAATAATTAATGAGGAGGAGGAATAGCCAAGAACCAACCCTTCCGTTAGTGAGATTGTACCTTTTCCTGCACAATAGTTAGACCAACCCCTCAAAAATGCCAGAACCATTGTATTTGGTTCCTGTCTAGACTTCCAGAGAACTGGGGTTGAAGGAGATGGGTTACAACTGGATTAGAATGTATCATATAGGTAGACTAAACATTAGAGTTGTCCTTTTCTTTCCATTTTTTCTCTTTTTATTTATTGAAATAGAGTCGACGTACACTGTTACATCAGTTTCAGATGTACTACATAGTGATTTGACATTTGCATACATCACGAAATGATCATCACGATAAGTCTAGTAATCATCTGTCTCCATACAAAGTTATTACAATAATACTGACCATATTCCTTACGCTGTATCTTATATCCTTGTGACTTATTTATTTTATAACTGGAGGTTTGTACCTCTTAATCCCCTTCACATATTTCACCCCCCTCAACCTCCCCTCCACTCTGTCAACTACCTGTTTATTCTCTGTATCTGTGAGTCTCTTTTCATGTTATTTTGTTTGTTTTGTTTTTTAGATTCCACATTTAGGTGAGATCATATGGTATTTGTCTTTCTATGACTTACATCACTTTTCAGAATACCTTCTAGATCCATCGGTGTTGTTGCAAATGGCAAGATTTTTCATTTTTTTTAGTAGCTGAGTAGTATGTTTTTAGTTAGTGATTTATCAGAGGAACGTAAGATAAGCCCTACTCCCATTTAGGCATTTGGACCGTAAAGTATCATTCATTTCCAGTAGAGGGTCCCAGTGAGAAAGCATAAAAGCCATTGGGATAGATGGATGAACGAGAGGATGGAGAAATTAGAGCAGAGACAAGGGTGAAATTGAGGACTGGGTAAGCTATGGATAACATGGACGACGAGTCCTGAACCACAGAGGAAAGGGATTAGGTCGACGTGAGACCGTTCTCAGGTCCCTGCTCAAAGCAAAGGCCACTTTCCCCACAGGTTAGGGTGCTGGAGCTAGAAAACGAACTGCAAAAGGAGCGTCAAAAACTGGGAGAGCTTCGGAAAAAGCATTACGAGCTCGCTGGTGTTGCCGAGGGCTGGGAAGAAGGTGAGCCAAGGACTGGCACAGCCCCCAGGGAGGGAGGTGGGGGGATGCTGTGGGCCTCCCCCTCCCATACAGCGGAACCAGGAACTTCTCCCTCCTCCCTTCTATTCACAGGGCATCTTTTTTTTTGCGCGCGCGGTATGTGGGCCTCTCACTGTTGTGGCGTCTCCCGTTGCGGAGCACAGGCTCCGGACGCGCAGGCTCAACGGCCATGGCTCACGGGCCCAGCCGCTCCGCGGCGTGTGGGATCTTCCCGGACCGGGGCACGAACCCGTGTCCCCTGCATCGGCAGGCGGACTCTCAACCACTGCGCCACCAGGGAAGCCCTCACAGGGCATCTTTTTTCTCCAGTGGTGAATACCCATAAGCCCCAAACTGGTGGTGAATAGAAAGCTTTTGTGGTCATCTTTCAAGACCTGAATGTTGACCAGTGGACTGAATGGTCACTCACTCACACCATTGCCTTCCAGACCCAGTTAGCCTGGTTTTTCTCCCCAGGAGTTTAGTTTCAGGCCAGCATCAGGTTGAGTAGTGAATGAATGAATAGTGGTCAGTGAAGGTCCAGCAGACAGGGCAAGTGAGTTCCAAGCTTCTGGCTGCCTAGAGCCAGCTATGGGTAGCAATGGCGAGAGACAGCAAGGGTCAGGAGCTAGAAACAGTGTGGAGTGGAGAAAGGTTAACCCCACCAGCCCAGGGACTCTTGGTCGCCCGGAGTCTGTGCGGGCTGCTTTTCTGAACATCCAAAGTGGCCAACTTGATCACAACCAAGATCGTGATTCTCACTGGGCTCACTGACTCTGGAAACCCAGCACAGATGCCGCCCGGTCATTCCTGGACACTTGACCCAGGGAATAGGTGGTCATGATTATGTATTTTAGAGCCCAGCCTGGCGGCCGTTTCTGCTGGCTAGATGGATGTGTGCGTGCACCAGACACTGTGAAACATAAGCGACTATTGTCTTTTAGGAACAGAAGCATCACCACCTACGCTGCAAGAAGTGATCACCGAGAAGGAATAGAGTCACACCGACGTCCCACAGGTCAGAGTGTAAATCCTTGTTGCCCATCTGTGTGTGTGTGTGATTCCCCCAGTCACGGGCCAGCCCCTGGGAGTGCGCGCCACGTCCATCATCCGGTGCTGAGGACCTGCCCGGCCTTCCAAAGACTCCCTCCACAGCCCATGATCTGTGTTCTTTCACTCGTCCCCCACCGCCAAGAAGAGGGGAGCCCAGGGCCACCCCGACAGAGGGGACCTCCCTCCCGGTCCTGCCTGTTTTACCCCCAAACAGTCGGTGTCCTTGTTGGGGGTGGGGTGGGAGGCTTGTTGCTACTGCTGTTGAGCTGGAGAGCGAAGATCTTACGCGTTTTCTTTTCTGTTTTCTTCTCAGCCTTTTCCGTTTCAGCATTTGCACAAACTTGTGAACACCGGGGGACTGGTGGATTCCAAACCGTGACCCGACCCTGAGGCTGCACGGAGTTGGAAGAAGAGCAGAAGTGTCCTGGCTGAGAATGCCAAGGCAGTGCCCCCCTCTTTTGGCAGTTCCATGGATTCCCACTTCTTCTTATGGTGGTCGGGTCTTTTTTTCCCCAAGTTTCACTCACATAGCCAACACTCCCAGGGGATCGCCCCTGAAGCCCTGAGCTATTGGGGGCCCCTAACCACAGCAGCTCACAGCAATGGTGCTGCCTAGGCTTCGCCACGGTGCTCCCCGCCGGCCCCCCGAGCCGAGTGTCCTGCTGAGCAAGTGTGGGTCGGCCGAGGCCACTCCCCGGGGCCGGGCGGAAGGAGAGCGAGTGCCTTGCCTTCTAAAGCTGGAGCCCAGCCGAAAGCCTCTGCCCACCTTCACAAGTGAGGGGCGACAGAGAGAGGGAGAGGAAGGGTGCACACAGCCCAGGTCTTCAGGAGACCACCTTTCTTGGAAGCTCCTTGTGACCGGGCTGAAAAGCCTTATCCCATGCTTGAACCCAGCCGGTGAGAGTAGCCACACTTCCTCCCCCCGGAAGGAATCTTCCATGGCCCCTCAGTTGACACCTCCCTTCATACCCAGGCAGGGCCCTAAGAGGGAACACGTGAGGGGTTTCCAATCCCTTTCTCCAAATGTCTGCCTTGGCACCCTCTTGAATCTCAAGAAGGTAGTTCCATGTTCTACCTAATGGACAGACCCAGAAGATCAGGCCAACTTACTTGCTCCCAGCAGGAAAGACCCTGGGCTTGGTTTGGTACCTTGAATATTCTGACTAATCTCCATTAGCAGCAGTGCTGGCAGCAACCAGGATTTCAGGTGTGACTATGGCTAGGCTTGCGTTGCTGCCTGAGTACATCCGTCTTTAAGAATCGGAAACAAGACCTAGAGGCCATCCCGATCTGTCGTTGCCGGTTTGGGTCTTGAAGAGGAAAGCTCCTCAGAGCACTGGGTCAGGGAAAACAAGAGAGGGGGACCACTGGCTCTGACCCCTTCCAACCACACATCCCGGGCCCTGGCTGCCTCGCGGACAGGATGAGGACAGAAGGAGCTTGAACGATATTCTGGAGATGGGCAGCCCCGCCAGCACTTCTTCACCTCCAGATGGACCCCAGCATTTAAGTGACCTTCCCATCTTGGACAAACAATGTCTTCCTTCCTTTATCTGTAGCAATTCATAGGTAGTAGCCAACAAGCACTTCCCAGGACCTGTCCCCAAGGACCATTGCTGAGTGTTGCTACGTGACAGGTTGTGAGACTCCCTTTTGGTCACTGTGAATCAACTCTCTCTCCTTCCTAAGCCCCCACCGCCAACTCCCTTTCTCTGCATTTTCTAACTAGGACACTCAAAAACCTGTGTCCCATGAGCTCAGATTATGAGACTCAGATGTGTGATCTCCATACTGGGCTGACAAGGCAGCAGCAGTAGAAACTGACCGGTCTTAATGTTCACTGCTTCTTTGTGCTCGACTGTTTTTCCACCCAAGCCTCAGAAGGAATGATGTGTAGCATCCCTGGCCCAGCTGTGCCTATTAAGCCAATTGGTGTGTTCTCAGCATGGGTCAACACTTCCAAACGTGGCTGGTCCTCACTTCCAGAATCTCAGCCATTCAGACTATTGTGCTCCAAATGACCGATGGGGGGAAAACCTAGTATATGGGACCAGATTAGGATTCCCTGAGTAACACTCCCTCTAAAAAGAAGCCACAGTAATTTTTAAAACCTTCATGGGCTTCTCCGGAGTAATAAGACAGTTAAGAAAGCACTTAAACAGGAACACAGGCTAATTCAGTCTCACATGAGGAAATATATGTCAGAATTAGTATAATTACTTTTATAATCGCTTGACTCAGAAGCTAGTCCATTCTCTAGCCCAAATCAAGATGTCGTACCTTGGCTACTCTAAAATTGAGCGTGTTATCCTGGGTGTGAAATGCCTTGGTTAAAGCAGGAGTCACATCCTCAGGCTAAAAATGAACCTCACAGCCTTTTAAATTAGTCACTGAGCATCATTCGTGACTTGAGTCTCATGGGTCAGTGTGAATGGGTCAGAGCAAGGCAGGACAGCAATGAAGTGATGCCTTAGCGTTGACGAGAGGCCGAAATACAGCCGTATCCATTATTTTAATTCTGTAGCACAGTGTCTCATATCTCTAGGGTAAGGATATGAGTGTACATAATAAGGAAAAAGCATTGAAGGAAAGACCTACCTCTGTGGGGTTATTTATATCTGAGCATGGAGTTTAAATGAGACTCGAATTTAGATTGTTTGCTGATTCTGCCGCCCACAACAGGATCCCTAGGATCCTACCTGAATTTGAGTCCCTGACCCAGTGGCCGGAAGAACCATTGTCCAGAGCATCCTTTCTTGGAAGTGTCTGAGCTGCCAAGGCAGACAGCAGGGTTTACACCGGGTACCACGGGGATCATGAGCTAATGTCTCCAGTCCGGTTGGTTTGCTTCGGCCTCTCACTGAGGAGCTGGTTTGGGGCTTGCACCTGGGTGGCGCCTGCTTCTTGGCCAGCTCCTTAGTCTAGGGGGATCTCCTGGCTCCACTTACCTTGGTCTTTACCAAGTGGTGATGTTCTTGCTACCTTCTACCACCTTTCTGCTTCTCTGGAAATCCTTTCTGCCGGTGAAAGCCTTCAGTCCTGGCATTGGCCTTCCAACCAGGCTGGCTTTGCCCTCTCTCCGCCATCCTCGGTCCTCCAGAGACCGTGCTGCCTGTTGCATAGAAAACCACCACCTCGGGCCTGCCAGCCATCAACGCAGCATACCGGGCCAGCTGTCTACTGCTCACATCTCCCAGGTCCAGACCAAAATACAGGATTAGCTACCCACAGTGGCAACTTGGCCTCTCACCCCAGGAGCCAAAGCAACATGAAACAATTGGTCAAACATCGTTGGGTCCGATTCTGAGAGTAGGTGATCTCCAGACATGTCTTTCAGGTGACCCTCAACTACCTCAGGTTTGAAGGCCCTAAATTAGGCTGATTACTACTCACAGGGACAAACTGAGGGGGTTCAGATAAATCTTGGTGATAACGCAATTGTCTCAAACTTATAACAAACTCTTTCACATTTAGGTTTTCAGGGATGGGATTGGGTTTTTTCTTCTGTTTTTAACCTTTTCCCCAATTTTCCATTAGAATAGTTCCTATAAATGAATTTCATTTTTCACTGAGTGCCTACCTTCCCAGGGCAGGTAGCCACTGGCTTTGTTTCCTTCCAACAGTACTTTTATTATGGTATTAAGACTTTTCTTTGTATAATACATTGCATCTGTGTTTTCAATTTTTCAATAAATATTTCAACCTGGCAATGGAGAGGAGTGGTGATAACTGACCAATCAAAGTGGTTTTGAGGTCTGGGGTTTCAGTGAAAAGCCTACATTTATATCCCAAGGTTCACTGAATCCACTTAGCTCTGCACCTCTGGGAATGTGTCTTAAAAACAGGACATTTTCTGAAGCGTAAAACTATTGCATTTCCTATGCTACTTTAGAAAAAAGAAACATTAGTTTGCACCCCTTAGCACTTTTCCATCCTCTGTATCCTCTCGTCCTTGGGAGTGATCAAACAGTGTCTAAGTGTTCAATATAGTACTGTAATTTATCTAGAAGGCCAGGTCACTGCATGAAATCTGGGGTCTTGAGCTATGCATATTCCCTTCTCCACCCTAAAGATGTAAAAATAATCTGCCATCTGAAAAATGCATGGGGCGAATTCTGCTCGGGGCCAGAAGCTGCCAATCATAAGGGGATTCAGAGCGAGCCAGTCACAGCTACCAGAGGATTTGCAGAGGGAGCTGACAGAATGGGGCCGGCTGCATGGTGACTTTCCCCGGCAGGATCATCTGTAACCTAATGCTGCCAGTGTGTTAAGCCAAGGGGACCTGCCAGGGAGGAAGGGAGATGGGGAAGGCCTGGGGTTGGCAAGCAGGGGAATTGCCCAAATGACTCACAAAGGACGGAGAGAATGAAGCAAGCCATCGGTAGAGTCTGTAACTAAGGAGGCCAGATAATCAGGAAAATAGTGTTGAAAGTGCCCAGTGGGGAAGATGATCTTGATAAAAACAGAAAATGGGAAACACTTGCCTACAGCTGTGTTTTTCTGCTCTCTCTAGCAGGATACAAAGGTGAGCCTTCTCCATTTGAAGCCCCACTGATAGAATGGACGGTTCTTGGTCACAGCCCTCTTGCATGTCACTCCTGGAGCTTGAGTGTGAAACTGAGAGGTCCAGAAAGCCAAGCAGAGAACCACCTGGAGCAAACAGGGACCCCAGGCTTTGAAGTGCCTTCTCCCGAAACCTGCACATGACTTTGACCAGGTGCCCCAGAGGCTCTGGCACTTAGCCCCTTAGGGGTCTTTCTGGGGCCCTGTGGCCAGTCCCAGTTCTAAGAGGGCAGCCTGGGTGGCTGGTCACTCTGGCCAGTGGAGTATTTCTTACAGGGAATCGTGAGATCAGGCCTCCAGAATGTTTTATGGCTAAAAAGCCGTAAAGAAGAAAGGAGGGGGAGTTAGGGTTTATACAGACAGGAGCCAAATCTGTTTGGGACCTAGGGGTGGCCCTGGCAAAGTGAAAATGAACAAAGGGTTGAAGTGGGCAAGTGGGAGGGTAGCCTAGATGAAATTGAAGCCAAGGGCATATAGCCAAAATATCCTATATACCACACTGTTGTGATTTAAAGCCAGTGAGGTTTAATCTTGGTCACCATGGTTGTACTCAGCCTCTAACACGTTACCCAACGTACGTTTAAACATTCTGGAGTGAATGAACTCTTTTTACACCACATTCTTAGTTATACACATATGTTATGCATCCGTTCATTGCACAGGCTCTGAAATTTCCAATGAAGCCTTTCCGTTCCCTGCCCTTATATTAACATACCGATTAGTCATTGTTAAGTGTCTACTCTACCAGGCACTGGGAACACGGTGGAGAGCAAAAATAGACGCAGTCCCGCCCTTCTGGAGCTTACAGGCTATGGGAGGAGACAAATAGGATAATCAAATAATCACAGTAACAACTGTGTAACAACAACTGGAGGAAGTGCAGTAAAGGAACAGGACAGAGTTCTCTGAGAGCATGTAAGGATGCCACTGGGGTGGGGTACAAAGGGAATGTCGTTTTTACCTGGACTGTTTTTCTTTTGATGGGGTTCAGGACGTGCTACCCCCAAATATAGCACTTTGGCCTGTGGAATATTTGAAACTGAAGGAAATTGAGAATGGCACATGGAGGAGGGACTTTCTGACCTTCCTCTGAAGCAGATCACGTGAGCGGTGCCCTGCTTGTACCCAGAGGAAAGGAACCTCCTTATCTCCACGTGAGGGATGCCGAGAGGAATCTGAGCAGACCTCGCTGTTTCCCCAGTTTCCTACGCTCAGCTCATGTCCTCTCGTCCTCTCCCATTTTCCCTTAATTCTCCGCTCTTCATCCAATCGAGCATAAACACACTCAGGTGTGACTGCCTCTTTAGGTCTTCCTTCCCTTATGAAGGCTCCCACATCACATAGAACTTACATCAAAGACATTTGTGTGCTTTTCTCTTGTTAGTCTTTTGTTACAAGGGCCCCAGCTGCGAACGTAGAAGGGTAAAGGGAAATGACCTTTTCCCTCTGTTATAGTTTCTGGCAACCACAGAGGGATGGCTGGGACACCTCATTGGCTCTGCGGCCTGTAGACAGGATCCTGGGAAAACTAACCACAACCAGTGAAAGGTAAGAATGTACTACCAAAGTCAGCTCTCCCGGGTCTCCGTCTGTAGGGCCCAGTTGAGAGAGGAAGGTAAAAAGTATCTCCTTGTCCCTTCCTTTTCAAATTCAGATTAGCATGAGAAAAACATTTGTCAAAATTAATTATTTGGATTGTGGGACTTCCCTGGTGGTCCAGTGGTTAAGACTCTACACTCCCAATGCAGGGAGCCCGGGTTCGATTCCTGGTCAGGGAACTAGATCCCACATGCATGCCCCAACTAAGAAGTCCGCATGCCGCAACTAAAGATCCCATGGGCTGCAACGAAGATCCCATGTGCCACAACTAAGACCAGGCACAGCCAAAATAAATAAATAAATTTTTTTTTTAAATTATTTGGATTGTGACTCTGGTTGAATTTGGTTTGGGGGGCCCATTGGTTATTGATCTTGCTCTCCTGTTTGTCAGCTCCTGCTCTCCTGTTTGTCTTGTTTGTTTGTTTGTTTTTTCGGTACGCGGGCCTCTCACTGTTGTGGCCTCTCCCGTAGCAGAGCACAGGCTCCGGACGCGCAGGCTCAGCGGCCACGGCTCACGGGCCCAGCCGCTCCGCGGCATGTGGGATCTTCCCAGACTGGGGCACAAACCCGTGTCCCCTGCATAGGCAGGTGGACTCTCAACCACTGCGCCACCAGGGAAGCCCCCCGTTTGTCTTGTTTTGTGTCCTGGGGGCTTGTCTTGGCTTTCCTCCTGCCAAAGCGTGAAAATTGTCAGTTCTTGGCTGTGCAGGAGGCCAGCCTGCAGGTCGGGTCCCCAAGAATATGGCTGTACAGAAATGTGGGCTGCACCTCATCTGCAGCTAACATCCTACCGATTGTTCCCAGCTCTCTGGGGGAAAAAATGATCTTTCTTTCTTTCTTTTGACTCTCTTTGGGAGTGGCTCCAGATCATAGGAGGACTGCGTACTTGCACCCTCTGTGCGGAGGCCTCTTGTGTCCTCTGTTAAGTCATAAACAGCTTTTACTGGTTTTGGTTTTGAGTCAGTTGGCATAGGTATGACTGGTTTTAAAAAAGAAAAAAAAGGAGTGGGTAGTCAACACTGCCAGGAATATTTGTTGTTTATCTCAGCTGATAATCAGACATTTGAAAGAATTTTTTTCGAGGGGAGTTCCCTGGCGGCTTAGTGGTTAGGACTCGGTGATTTCATTGCCATGGCCTGGGGTCAATCCCTGGTTGGGGAACTAAGATTCCTGCAAGCCGCGCCAAAAAAAAATTTTGTTTTAACGAGCTCTGTTGTCAGAAGTTGGCTTGATTGGAAGCTGACATCCAGACCCTGACAGGAGCTGTTTTTTCAGGCATCTCTTGTTTGTGTGGTCGTGCTGCTCCATGGGAACTTCTGTCAGCTGAAACCCCCTTCTCGAGCCCCTGCCGACTGTATGGTGCACCAGACCTGTCTTCCTCCTTTTTTTCCTTTAATGTTTTATTTATTTTATTTTATTTATCTATTTGTGGCTGCATTGGGTCTTCATTGCTGTGTGCGGGCTTTCTTCTAGTTGTGGCGAGTGGGGGCTGCTCTTCGTTGGGGCGCGTGGGCTTCTCATTGCAGTGGCTTCTCCTGTTGTGGAGCACCGGCTCTACCCGCACAGGCTTCAGTAGTTGTGGCTCGCAGGCTCTAGAGCGCAGGCTCAGTAGTTGTGGTGCATGGGCTTAGTTGCTCTGCGGCATGTGGGGTCCTCCCGGACCAGGGCTCGAACCCGTGTCCCCTGCATTGGCAGGCGGGTTCTTAACCACGGCGCCACCAGGGAAGCCCTGTCTTCCTCCTTCTTGATGACATGATGCTGCTGAGGATAATTGGATCGTCATTGGATTCTTTGGGAAACATAAGATCTCCCCGAACTGGCCCCTCTTCAACCTCTCCCTTGCCATTGCTTCTGTTTTTTCCCCTGTGCCTTCTTTGATCTTCCATCACTTCCCTTGAGTCCTCTGCTGTGACTCCCTTCAAGCCCCTGGCTCCTTCATCCTTCTGCCAGACCTTGTTATACACCAGCCCCTCAGCCACTTGAACTTTAGGCTCCTGCTCTCAAGGGACTGAGGGTCCCCCAGAAGCAACTACCTGAGGCTGAAAAGGAAAAAGGCTAATTGCAAAAAGGCTGAATATTTTATCCACTCAGATGAGCTTTGGAGACATCCAGACAGCCGCTAGATGTCTCCTCAGTCACTCACCTAAAGCGTAGTTCTCAGCCTCCATAAGATTACCTATCAGGTCAAATGAAAATCCTAGAAACTTGCTCCACAAATATTGATAAAAAGAATTAGCCCTCATATTGAGTAGGTAACCTCAACTTGTCCCATTTGCCAGAAACACAATTTGGTTAAGAATATAAAGTAGGTATAGGGACTTCCCTGGTGGTCCAGTGGTTAAGAATCCACCTTCCAATGCAGGGAACGTGGGTTTGATCCCTGGAACTAAGATCCCACATGCTGCGGCATAACTAAGCCCGTGCGCTCTAGAGCCTGCGCACCACAACTAGGAAGAAGCCTCTGCGTCACAACAAAGATCCTGCGTGCCGCAACTAAGACCCAACTCAGCCAAATAAATAAGTGTTTTAAATATATATATATAAAGTAGGTATAAACCAGTGAGTTTGTATTACTAAGTTTTACTGACTCATGCTTAAAATTATAAAATGAAAGCTCTAGGATCACTGCATTTGTCTGTATGTCTGCGTATGTCTATGCATGTATATTATGTACAGGTGATTTTCTTCTACCTTTGGATGGTATTACCAAATTAGTTATAAAATCCATTAAAGAAGTTCTATTTGAATTGGCTTAGAGATAAATGAGTGAGAAGTCTAGAAACTAACCCAATTTTGTTTTAAGTTCACATGATCTGGGATAAATATTTGGTAAATAAAGCTAGTCTTAAAATTGTTGGCAAAATAAAAACGGGCATGTCTTTGGAGTTGTCAGCATTAAATATAATGCAGACATACAATTTTTTCCCACCTAGGTTTATACTAAGTCAAACAAGCTTAAGTTATCTCTGCTAGATACTTAAGATTATAAAACTATAAATCTAACCTAAGAACAAAATTCACAATAGAAATGAATTGCTTGATGTGTCAAGCATGGCAATTAAAAAAAAAATTATGTTTAACTTTGAAGGCTCTTTGCTTCTGTGATATTTTTGATACGTGCCTGATTTGTCAACGAGAAAAATAACTTGAGATGATGGCTAGCTTTGTTTATTGTCTCATGACATTTTCACAAGCAAGTCAAGCATTGCTAATTCAAAAGTGTTATGAACAAGAGAATTAAATAGACATGAATGAAAAAAGTTTATAAATAAACTTTTCAACAATAATTTTGTTTTCTAATATATCTACTTAAAAATAGGTTCAAAAACCTTTTGACAACTTGAAACCTTAAAGCTGTTCTAAGTTAAGTGATATTCAATGAATATCTAGATCATTTCCAAATAAGGTAAAATACTGAAACATTAATTGCTGACCATAAGTTTATTTATTTGGGGCTTCTTAAATTCTACAGAGACAAAAGATATTCGGGTTTATTAGTGAACATGAATTTTGCCACATGGAAAATTGTACTGTGACAACAAGATCCTACTGTATAGCACAAGGAACTGCCTTCAGTATCCTGTAATAAACCATAATGGAAAAGAATAGGAAAAAGAATATGTATATATACGTATAACTGAATCACGTTGCTGTACACCAGAAACTAAGACAACATTGTAAATCAACTATACTTCAATTTTTAAAAATTGAAAATTGTACTATAAGGAAGCATACACCCATAAAAAATTATGAGACAGTATATTTGTAAAATGTATTAATCTTCTACAGAATGATAGTATGTGGCAGACAGTTCACAATTGCTTACTTCCTAGTGTTCACAGAAAAATAAAGATTATTAATGGGTAAAAATTATAATCAACATATGTAAGGATGAAGTGAAACAGCTATATGTGCCAAACATGCAAAGTATGAAGGACATATTTTTGTTAAGGGAAAAAGAGAAATTCAGTCCTAAAATAGAATGACTGGTTGTTCTAGAATGAGATGGAGGAAAAGAATAGGACAAAACCCAAATGGATTTTTTTTTTTTTTAATTGTTGAAGTTTTGTGGAAAAGGAATCTTATTTTGTGTGGTCAAAGCTGGCTAGGATTGGACAGATTTATTTATAAGGTTTCTTTTTTTAATTAGCTTTAGTGTTAATTGTACACTGATACACACCTAAAATTTGGTTTTCTCTCTCTGTTAAAATGACATAGATTTCTTAGATTATTGGTCTGTTCTTAATAAGAAATTGTAAAAAAAAAAAAAAAGAAAAGAAAAAAGATTTATCTTTTAAGTAATCTGCCTGGGAAACCAGATTTTGTGTTTTGTAATTATTTTCTGTGCTTCATGTTGTCTTTATCAGGTCTTTGATTGAGTCTTCTCAGTATCAAAAGAGCTAAGTTTTGTTCACACCCATGTGACCTTCTGTATTTGCCTTTAAAATTGTTTGTTGGAGAAGCCACCTCAATGAGAAAGCCCGTGCACAGCAACGAAGAGCCAATGCAGCCAAAAGTAAATAAATAAATAAATTTATAGATATATTTTAAAAATACAGATGCAAAGTAGATGTAGGTGAGATCACTTACCAAAAGTAGAGTGGGATGGAGTGGAAAGTTTGTGGCAGACTATAGGAAGTTTGGGGGAAATGTAGTTAATATGACAGCAAGGTCACAAGAATGGATAGAAGAACTTCCAGTCTACAATAGGAAGGAGCACAAAGCTGTGAGAAAGCACACATTTGTGGAGGAGTGAGAGCAACGTTCTTTGCTTTTCACCAGCCATGTTTGGTATCTCTGCAGCCAGACTGGAGAAAGCACACAGCCTGGTTTAGCGAGGGATGGAAACTGGCAAAAAGGCAAAGTGAAAAATCACTGAGGTGAGAGTTGAAATAATTGGTCATAATATCCAAGCTATTTGGGGACAGAAGAGAAGCCCAGAATGCTGCTGGTTAGAGCAAGAGGGCCTTACAGGCTGGATTAAGGATGAAAGTGTATTTGAAGTAGAACTGGGGGAATGTGAACTATTGTCAATAACATGAAGGTGCGAGAGGAGTGACGGAATCAGCGTTTGAAGGAATTTCAGAGTTTGAAAGCCACCAAAAGGGCTTTTCTTTAACCCTCAGACTAGTAGAACAGGTATTAGCTGTTCAGTTTGGGCTAGATCTTGTAATAGAGTTATTGTAATGGAGGAAATCCTCTTACCAATTGTTTAAATAAGTGCCGGTTCTAAATGCACCGTTTTCCAGGCAGTCTTTATAACGATCTGAGTAGCTTACAAAGAACAGAACAAAATCCAGCCAACCAACCGTGGGGAATCTCCAGCTGTGTGCGGGTGCTCTCTTCCTGGGGCGGGGTGTGTGTGTGGGGGTTGTCCCAGAAAAACCTTGCACCTGCAAAGGGCAGAGCAGAGAGGGGATTAGGGCTCTCAAAGAGCCACAGCCTTGCAGGAACTCAGTACTGTAGGGAGCGTGGGTTACTGGGACTGAGGAGATGCCCCCTCCTGTAGAAAAGAGTCACTGAATAGGATTCCCCCGGTCTGCAAGGTGGTGATGCAATGAGCCTCACCAAGCGCACTTCACGCTTCCACCTAAGACTCTGCCCGCCCACTGCGGACAGAGAGTGGCCTACCCTGTTGCCTGGCAACCGGCTCGTCTCGCGCCTCAGGCGGGAGTCGCCCACAGTGACGTGAGATGCGCGCAGAGCATGCTGGGAGCACGCGGTTTCGGGCTGCCTCTGGGCGGTCTAGTCCCGGAGGCCGGGGGCAGGTCCTCGCGGCCCGGACTGGCACACTTCGGGCCCTTGCGGGCCGCAGCCGCCTGGTCTGGCCTGTTGCGGGAGCCGTGGCCCGGCCATCACCTGGAGGTGCGCAGTCGGGTAAGCCCCTTTCACGCCCTCAGGCCGCCTAGGCCCTGGGCATCTCCCAGGCTCCCCTCTGAGCTGGTCACCCGCGGCTTCCGACTCCGACGAGGTGGTGGACGCAGAGCAGTGTGTGTGGGGGGGGGGGTGTTGGTGGTGAAGCACGTCACATTTACAAGGCAGTTCAGCGCGTAGTAGGTACACAGCATTTGTTGCTTAGTGATCGCCCCAGCCGTTCTTTCTTGGTCTTCGTCACTGGTTGCTATGCTCCCGCCCTCGTGGGTCCCAAGGTGCTGCTCCTGGAAGACATTCAGTCTTCTGTGCCTGCTGCTCCTTCCCTGATATCTGCTCCTCAGCTCGGCAACATGTCTCTGTTCAGGGTTCTGTTCTTGGCCCTCTTTTAACAGATGATGGTCTCCTGTAACATCTCCTCAATTACCAGGGTGATTTAGATGGTTCCTTAAGCGCTCTCAACTAACAGGACTTCTAAGCTCTAGGACTGCATTTTATCTGTCTGTAAGGCAGCTTTGTGTGCCTTTTTTCATACCTCAGACTCCTTCTAAAATCCGAAGTCACAATGTTCACTTTCTGTTCCAATCTCTCACCTCTTGTGTGTTCACTAAACTCACCACAGTCACTAAAGCACGAAATTGTCAGATTTTACTCTTAACCACCCTTGTAGCCCCATCATTCTGTGAGGTGCCAGGTCCTATACAGCTGTCTCCATCGTTCTGTTCTTTGCATTCTTACTGCTCTCCCACAGGTACCCCAGGCTCTATTTGGTTTCTTAATTTAGTTTTCTTCCTGCTCCTCAGGCTGGATAATTTCAAAGGACCTCTCTTCAAGTCTTCTGGTCTTTTATTTCTCAAATCTGCTGGTGAACCCCTCTAGTGATTTTTCATTTCAGTTAGTGTACTTTTCAGTCCAGAATTTTTGGTTGTTTCCTTTCTATAATTTTTTTATAGACATTCTCTTTTTTTTGCGGTACGCGGTCCTCTCACTGTTGTGGCCTCTCCCGTTGCAGAGCACAGGCTCCGGACGCGCAGGCTCAGCGGCCATGGCTCACGGGCCCAGCCGCTCCGCGGCATGTGGAATCTTCCCGGACCGGGGCACGAACCTGTGTCCCCTGCATCGGCAGGCGGACTCTCAACCACTGCGCTACCAGGGAAGCCCTGATATTCTCATTTTGTTCATCTTTTATGTTCCTGATTTCCTTTAGTTTCTTTGTCCATGGTTTCCTAAGCTCATTGAGCATGTTAAAATGGTCGATTTAAAGTTTTTGTTTAGAGACTTGCCTGGTGGCACAGTGAATCCGTGCCAATGCAGGGGACATGGGTTCGAGCCCTGGTCCGGGAAGATCCCACATGCCACGGAGCAACTGAGCCCGTGTGCCACAACTACTGAGCCTGCGCTCTAGAGCCTGAGAGCCACAACTACTACTGCTGAGCCCATGTGCCACAACTACTGAAGCCCATGCACCTAGACCCCGTGCTCCACAAGAGAAGCCACCGCAATGAGAAGCCCGCGCACCGCAACAAAGAGTAGCCCCTGCTCGCCGCAACTAGAGAAAGCCCGTGCACAGCAACGAAGACCCAATGCAACCAAAAATAAATAAATAAAATAAACTTATATTAAAATAAATAAATAAAGTTTTTGTTTAGTTAGTCTATTGTCTGGGCTTCCTTAGGGATGGTTTCTGTCAAGTTGTTTTTTTCCTTCGAATGGTCCATACTTTTCTGTTTCTTTGTTTTAAAATTTTTTGTTGTTGTTGAGAACTGTACATTCTAAGTGTTATGATGTGGTAACTCTCAAAATCTGATTCTTACTCATTAGGGATTGCTAGTTTTTGCTTGTTGAGTGATGGAGCTGTTACTTTTACAAACTTTTTGCAAAGTGTGTATTCCTTGTTTTTCTGTGGTCACTGAAGGTTCTGTTCCATTTTCTCTGCAGTTAGTCAATGACCTGACATAGATTTCCTTAAATGTTTGATTCTAAATAGGGAGGTAGGAGAGGGGTATTCTGTCTCTTTAAATCTGATAGATGCCCCCGGGAAAGCCAAAGCTGCCAGTAGGGTCAAATCCAAGGCAAGCATCTGTGCTGATCTGGTCCTCAGGGATCCATCAGACTGATCAAACTGTGTAACCGCAAACTTTTTTTTTTTTTTTTTGGCCCCGCGGCACAGCACGTGGGATCTTAGTTCCCTGATCAGGGATGGAACCGGCGGCAACCCCCGGCAGTGGGAGCGCGGAGTGTTAACCACTGGACCACCAGGGAGGTCCCTGTAAGCCCAAACTTTTGGAGGACAATGTTTCCACCATCTACTCTGGCATCAGCCAGCTTCTTCAGGAATGCAGGCTGCTATCCATACAGCTGCAGCACGTCTGAGGAATGAGGGATATTGACTAGTTTGCACATGTTGCTCACTTGTGAAAGATCAGCAACCTTTCCCTTCATTGTTATAAGGACTCCTCTGGTTGTTAAAAGTTTCTGGTCATGTTCCAAGTTCCAAAATAGTTGATTTCAATCTTTCTTTGTAGCTCAATGATTGCTTTGGTGAAGGGACAAACCCCTAGTTCCTACTCTGCCATTTTGTGTGACATCACTCTGAGTCATATTTTTGAAAATACATATTCTGATAATCTCTATTTTCTTAATTGGTCTTGTTTAGATGATTTGCATTTAATATAATTTTTGATTGGTTAGGATTTAAGTCTGCCATTTTACTTATTTTCTGTTTATTCCCTCTGTTTTTTTGTGCCTCCTTTTCCCTTTTCTTGCCTTCTTATGGGATACTTGAACATTTTTTAGTATGTCATTTTAAGATGGCTATAGATTTTTAAAATATAGCTCTCTTTGTATAGGTTTTCAGTGGTTGCTGTTGAGATTACATTACACATACTTATGATAGGTTACTAGTATCAACCTTTTACCAGCTCAAGTGAATGTAGAAACTTTACCACCTTTAGGTCCCTTTTTTCTTCCTTTATGACATTATTGTCTTAAATTTTACCTCTACATACATTGAGAACCATGTGAGACAATGTTATAATTTTGCTTTCATCCATCAAACATAACTTTAAAAATTCAAGAGATTATGTCCACACAGATATTTACCCTAAAAATTGCTTTTTCTTCATTTCTGATGTTTCAAGCTGCTGTTATTTTCTTTTCATGTGGAGAACTTTTCCTTTATCACTTCTTTCAGAGCAGATCTGATAGTGGGAAATCACTTCATTTCCTTCATCTCTTAATATCTTTATTTCACCTTCATTCCTGAAAGACACTTTCACTGGATACAGAATTATGGGTTGTCATTCCTTTCTTTCAGCACTTAAAAAATATTTTGCCACTTTCTTCTCTCCTCCATGGTTTCTGATGGGGAATCTGTAGTTTTTCATGTTGTTCCTTCTCTGTAGGTAATACTTTGTTTCTCTCCAGCTGCTTTCAAGATTTTTCCTTTATTTTTAATTTTCAGACATTTGATTTTGATGTATCTGGGTGTTGATTTATTTGAGTTCATTCTTTTAGGGTTTGCTCAGGTTTTTGAATTGGTAGGTTTATGTCTGTTGCCAAATTTGGGAAGTTTTCAGCCATTATTTCTTCAGATATTTTTTGTCCACCGCACTCTTTTTCCTCTCCTTCTGGGCCTCCAGTAACTTGAGTGTTAGATCTTTTGCTATTGTCCCATAGGTACTTATTCTTTTTTTTCTCTGTTTTGTCTGTTTTGTTCAGATTGGATCATTTCTACTGATACATCTTTAGATTCACTGATTCTTTCCTCTTAAATCTCCATTTTGCTATTGAGTCCATCCAGTGAATTTTTTACTTATTTTAATTTTTCGTTCTGAAATTTCCATCTGGGTGGTTAGATATTTTTCTTTGATGAGACTTTCTATTTTTCAGTATGTTTCAAGAGCGTTAATAATTATTTCTTGGAATATCTTTATGATAGCTGCTCTAACATCCTTGTTCAATAATTCCAATATCTTTCTCACCTTGCAATTGGCATTTGTTGACTGTCTTTTCTCATTTGAGTTGTTTTTCTTGGTTCTTAGTATGAGGAGTAATTTTTTATTTTATCATGGACATTTTGACTATTACGAGGCTCTAGTTTTTATGTAAATCTTCTGTTTTAGCAGGAAGTCAGTATCAATATGTTTATATTCAGAATGCACATTCTGGTCCAATTTTGTGGGCTCTGGTTTGAAGACCAATTTCGTTTTCACAGCCTTTGCAGAGCAGTTCTGGCCTGCCCCGTTTGCGTGCTACCCTGAGGCCGGTTTGAAACCGCAGAGTATTCCACATTGTAGTTCAATTCCCAGAGCTTTTTCTGTGTTGATACTAGTTGGTTTCACACATGCACTGCTTGGGAAGGCATGACCAGTACTTCATACACATATTTAGAGAATCCCTTTTTCTAGCTCCCTACTCTCTATTTGAGAGGGGATGAGGTGCCACTTTTTACTGTCATTCAATTAGTGCAGGTTGTGGATAGCCAACAGGGTTCCTCCCCACAGTCTCCAGTACCTGGTAGGGAGGAGAGAGATGCCACCTCTGCTTTGCTGGTACAAGATGGGGATGGTCAACAGGGCTTTGTCCCACAGTCTCTGCAGTACCAGGTGGGGAGGAAGAAAGGTATGGGTTCTTTTGTGGTGTTTGCCTCTAGTAGGGTGGCTGTAACCATCCTGCAGAGCTACCCTCCTCATGGTCATTTGCTGGACAGAATGGGCTTTTTTTTTTTTTTAATATTGATTGATTGATTGATTTGGCTGCGCTGGGTCTTAGTGGTGGCACTCAGGATCTTCGTTGCTACGTGTGAGATCTTCGTTGTGTCATGAAGGATCTTTAGTTGCGGCATGTGGGATCTAGTTCCCTGACCAGGGATCGAGCCTGGGCCCCCTGCATTGGGAGTGCAGAGTCTTAACCATTGGACCACCAGGGAAATCCCAGAATGGGCTTTTCTTAGGGCTTGGTTTTTATGGTTTTTTTCTTTTGTTTTGTTTCGGGAGGGGCTTGTTGGCACTTTTCTAGTTGCAGACTGCTCTAACACCCAAGCCAAAATATATAGGAGGCAAAACAAACAAACAGACCACCCAGGGAACTCACCACTGAGTTGTCCCTTGAGGCCCTAGCCAGTTTGCCTTCTTTTCTCCACCTTTTGAGAGGTTTTTTGATAGTTGTATCATGTATTTTGAACAGGAATTTTGGTTGTAATTAGCAAGAGGAAGATGATGGAATGTGCATACTCCATCTTCTATGGAACTGGAAACAACATAAGGCATTTAAAATTGTTTTCTTCATAAGTTTTAGAGCATAACTTCTCATTTTAGTAACAGTACATTTGTTCCTGTATAATGAAGAATCGTACCCATTTTGTGTATTATGTCACATGGTCTCATACTGCAGCAGCCAGTAAAACCCTAACTCCAGTATACAACCCAGACCATCTTCCTAAAGAACTCTACTCTTCAGCCCCTCTGCCTTGGTACTCTGGGCTCATTAGACCTCTCCAGATCTTCTTCATCGTTTCATTTGTCCATCTGGGCCCTCTTCTCCAGGTGGCCAGCTGTAGCCTTTCAACCCTTGATGAACTTACGGTAGGACTGTTGGGAAGATTAAATAGATTAATACATGTCAAGCACTTAAAGTAGCAGCTAGCATAGAATAAGCAGTCCTTAAATCATAGTAGTGGTTGTTATACCCTCAATTTGGCATAGCCTCAGCTTTAAGTAAAAGAAACCCAAACTGGGCTTCCCTGGTGGCGCAGTGGTTGAGAGTCCGCCTGCCGATGCAGGGGACACGGGTTTGTGCCCCGGTCCGGGAAGATCCCACATGCCGCAGAGGGGCTGGGTCCGTGAGCCATGGCCGCTGAGCCTGCGCGTCCGGAGCCTGTGCTCTGCAACGGGAGAGGCCACAACAGTGAAAGGCCCGCGTACAGCAAAAAAAAAAAAAAAAAAAGAAAAGAAAAAAAAGAAACCCAAACTGTCTATGGTGTCCCACCAAAGTAGGGAAGTCAGATTTTTGTCAGCTTCAGTTTGAAGATGAAATTCACTCATGCAAACATTTATTGAATGCTCACCATGTTGAGTATCAAAAGATGAACAAATAAGACACAATCCCTGTCTTCAAAGAGCCCAGAGACTAGAGTGGGGAGTAATGTATATGTGAAAGAGCACAATTAAGTAAATAAATGCAATGAGGGGCTTCCCTGGTGGTGCAGTGCTTGGGAATCCACCTGCTAATGCAGGGGACACAGGTTTAAGCCCTCGTCTGGGAAGATCCCACATGACACAGAGCAACTAAGCCCATGTGGCACAAGTACTGAGCCTGTGCTCTAGAGCCTGTGAAGCCACAACTACAGAGCCACGTGCCACAACTACTGGAGCCTGGGCGCCTAGAGCCCATACTCCACAACAAGAGAAGCCACCGCAGTGAGGAGCCCGCGCACCGCAAAAAAGAGTAGCCCCCATCGCCGCAACTAGAGAAAGCCCGCACGCAGCAATGAAGACACGACGCAGCCAAAAATAAATAAAAATAAATAAATTTACATTTAAAAAATGCAGTGAAAATAGTCTGTGCAAGATAATGGAGACACCAGGGTGGGAGTGGCCATGTGTTTGGGGTTGAGGAAGGGTTCACAGAGGTGGTAACACTTAGGCTGAATCTTGGAAGGTAAGTAGCTTTTGCCCTGGTGAATAAAGGCATTTCATGCATAAGCAGGAGGAACAAAATTTCAGAAGCTTAAATCAGTGTGGCAGGTGGTTTAGTACCCACATAATCTGTCATATGTCTGCAGTTGGATTGAAATTGTATGTTTAGAGAAGCACACAAGAGAGACTCTAACCTGATTTCCAAGGTCCTTCATGATCTAGTCCCTACTTAATTTTCTAGCTTTTTTTTTAATCGATTCTTTTTGTTTTTCTGCAGTTGAAGTATAGTTGATTTACAATGTTATGTTAGTTTCAGGGGTACAGCAGAGTGATTCAGTTTACATACACATCTATTCTTGTTTAGGTTCTATTTCAGATAGTTCCTTATGCTATACAGTAGGTCCTTGTTGGTTATCTGTTTCATATATATCTAGTTTTTTCTCTTGCCATGTGCATACAGATATTTATAATTTCATCTTATATAATGTATTAATACCTGCACAGTGATACACAGTGTCCATTCTTTACAAAGCTCTTGGATCTGACTTTTGAGACAAGACCAACAGCTGGAAACACATTCAATCCAAAGTATAAAATGAGAAAAAATAAATAAAACATTCAGTCATCGACCTGAACTGAGGACAAGGGGAAAGAGTACCGGGCAGCGGATGCTTCTGTGATGGCAACTTAAGGCTTTAACTGTAGTCTTGCTGGATTTCCCCACCTCCATCCACTGTGTTGTTGACATGCCCTGTGGGGTCTCTTTTTATCCACAGCTGCCTCAGGCATAGTTATTTCTACAGACTTCCCTTACTTTATCTGGATGAGACTTGGGCAGATTCAATTTTATTTTCCATGATGGGGCCACTGGGGTAGGATAGTTACTCAAGCATGCAGCTTTTCCCCACTTTCACCAGTTTGGGAGCAGCCATTGCCTGCTCTGTCCTCTCCAGTCTCTTTCTTCCTAAGACACTGCTGACTGGAGGCTGCTTCTCTTCTCAGGGGATCCAGCACGGAGGGCATGAGCCAAGGCATGTGGTATCTCCCGTCTGTATCCTCCCCTGCAGCACTTTTCCCTTGCCCTCCAGGCTCTCATCACTCCGAAACGCAGCATTCAAACACACCAGCCTCTTTGGACTGCATCCTTTACACCTGTGGATTCCTCTACCTAAAGCTCTTTCCAAGGCTCCTCTTAGCACTTCACCCCCTCAGCCAAAGACAAGACTTCCTCACAGAGGCCTTTGCTGACTGACCCCCTAGGCTAAGTTATACCCCCTTCCTATGCTATCATGACAGCCTGTGGCAGATTGAATTTTCTGAAGATGGCCACAGTAATATTTCCCATCACATATGCTCATCTTACAATATAACCTTAAAGCTTCTTCCATCGAGTGGTGGGAGGTATGTCTCTTACCCTTGAACCTATGCAGATCTTTATGATTGCCTTAACCAAGTAAGGTAGGACAGAATTGACTCTATGGTACTTCCCTGGCTAGGTCATCAAAATGCTGTGTGCTTCCACTTTTCTATCTGGGAATGCTGGCTCTTAGAACTAAGCTGCCATACTCCAAGGAAGCCCAAACTAACCCACGTGGAGAGACAGCAGGGAGAAGAAATGTGTACATGTTCCCGGCCCACAATTCAGCAGATGTCCCAGCTGACAGCCATTACCTATGTGAGTGAAGAGGCCTCTAAGTGATTCCAACCCCCTACCATCAATCACCCCTAGCCTTTCAGTCTTCCTAGTTGAGCTCTCAGATATTGTGGAGCAGAAACAAGCTAGAATCAAAGAATCTCTGAGGATAATAAAATGATTGTTTTATGCCACTGCATTCTTTATTGGTTTCTTATGCTATTAGTAACCGAAACAGTCTTTACTACTTTGGTAGTTTCAGTGCTTTTCTATTTGTTTAATGTCTGACTTCCCTGTCAAAGTACATCCTCCTTGAGGGCTGGTACTATGTCTGTAGTCCTCATTGCTGTATCCTGTGTAGTGCAAAGTAGGTAGTGGGTGCACAGTAAATAGTGAACTAATGACTAGAAGGTATGTGTTTCTTCTCCTAATGTGGCACGTGTTTCTGCTCCCAGAATTGCTTCTGGCCTGCGGTTCTGTGCTTGCCAGGTTGATCCATCCCTCCCCAGGAATCACTTCTTTCTCCCCATCCTGACTGATCTATTGGTGAGAGATGCACCTGATTGTTTCAGCCACATTTTTTTTTTTTTTTTTTTTGCGGTACGCAGGCCTCTCACTGTTGTGGCCTCTCCTGCTGCGGAGCACAGGCTCCGGATGCGCAGGCTCAGCGGCCATGGCTCACGGGCCCAGCCGCTCCGCAGCATGTGGGATCTTCCCAAACCGGGGCACAAACCCGTGTCCCCTGCATCGGCAGGTGGACCCTCAACCACTGTGCCCCCAGGGAAGCCCTCAGCCACGTTTTTAACTTACAGGTGGTGCCTATAATGGTTCACGCCACCTCTGCAGGGAAAAGGGTGGAAACAGTGAAGAAACAGGAGGCTAGGAGTTCCAAAGACAAACTTGATCCATTTTTTAATTCTGTTAACAACAGTCTTGAGAGAATAAATACAGATCTTATGTAGTTTGGTATTTTGTCCTCTCCGACAGTTCTTCGCTGATAGTACGGTTGTTGGAGTTAACACGACTACTGCGCCATTGTGGACGAGCTTCAGGCTGCCCTCTAGTGGGAAGCAGCACAATAAAGTCCTATACGTATTACACCCTGAGGCAACCTGGACCTCTGCAGTGAAGAAAATTAGTGTAAGAACCGACTCTGTCTTGTTGACTATGTATAATCAGCACTTATGATACTACTTGGCGTTTAGTAGGAGCTCAACTAATATTTATTGAACAAACTAACCGACACGCACTGTTTATGAGCACTAGCACGTTTCTTGAGAGCCTACTATGTTTAAGACATTAAGCCAAGCACTGTAGATGATGTAAATCAGGGCCAGGTAATAAATATTTTAGGCTTAGAGGCCATGTGGTCTCTGTCACAACTACTCCACTCTGCTCTTGTGGTGGAAAAGCAGCCACAGACCATACAAAATCTAATGAGTGTGTCTCAGTTCCAATGCAACTTGATTTTTAATGAGTAGAATACGATAGAAATGGTGGTGTGAGACACAAGATTAAGGCCTAAAAGGCATTGTGGCTTTCCCCTTTCTTGCTCTCCCTTGGATTACTTGCTCTGTGAGAAGCCAGCTGCCTTGTGGTGAGGACACTTAAACAATCCTATGGATAGGTCCATGTAGTGGGGAACTGAGGCCTTCTGCCAACAGCTGGCAAGGAACTGAGGCCTCCTCCAAATAACCAGGCAAGTGAGCTGTCTTGGAAGCAGATCCTACACGTGACTGCGGCCCTCACTGATGTCTTGACAGCCGCCTCACCATCCTGAGCTGGAACCACCCACTTAGGCCACTCCCAAATTCCTGGCTCTGTAACAAAGGTTTGTTGATTTAAGCTACTAAATTGTGGGGTAACTTGTTATGCAGTGACAGATAACATACATCCAGTGTTCCAGCATCTTCCCCATTGGATTACAGCAGTGCCACTATAGAACATCAGTTGACCACATGTCTTTTCCTGGATATTCTCTTCTGTTCCATTAAGCTATATGTCTGTGGGGTTTTTTCTTTTTTTTTTAATTGGAGTATAATTGCTTTACAATGTCGTGTTAGTTTCTGCTGTACAACAAAGTATATCAGCTATATGTATACCTATATCCCCTCCCTCTTGGACCTCCCTCCTGCTGCCCCAACCCCATCGCACCCATCTAGGTCATCACAGAGCACCGAGCTGAGCTCCCTGTGCTATACAGCAGGTTCCCACTAGCTATCTGTTTTACACATGGTAGTGTATTTATGTCAAACCTAATTTCCCAATTCGTCCCACCCTCCCCTTTCCCCACGTGTCCACATGTCCATTCTCTACGTCTACATTGTGCCCTACAGATGGATTCATCTGTACCATTTTTCTAGATTCCACATATATGCATCAATATACGATATTTATTTTTCTCTTTCTGGCTTAATTCACTCTGTATGACAGACTCTTGTTTATGCCAACATACTGTCTTGATTACTATAACTTTTGCTAGTCTTGAAGTCAGGTGGTGTAAGTCCTCCAATTTTGTTACTATTGTTTCTTTTGTCAAAATTGACTTGGCTATTCTGGGTTCTTTGCATATATAAATTTTAAATCAGACTGTCAATTTCTAGTTAAAAAACCTACTGAGATTTTCACTGGGATTGTACTGAATCTATAGATCAATATGAGGAAAATGGCTATCTTCATGTTGAATATTCCAGTCTGTGAACATGTATCTCTCCATTTATTTAGATCTTCCTTAATGTCGCTAAAAGATTATTTGCAGATTTACTGTAATGTTTTAGTGCCGAAGTCTTGAACATATATTGTTAAATTTATCTTTAAATATTTCATGTTTTATTGCTATTATAAGTTGCTATCAAGTATTGCCTATATTCCATGTGCTGTACAACATATCCTTGTAGCTTATTTATTTTTGGCTGCATTGGGTCTTTGTTGCTGCACGCAGGCTTTCCCTAGTTGCGGCGAGTGGGGGCTACTCTTCGGTGTGGTGCGCGGGCATCTCATTGCGGTGGCTTCTCTTGTTGCGGAGCACAGGCTCTAGGCGCAGGCTTCGGTAGTTGTGGCGCGCAGGCTCAGTAGTTGTGGCGCATGGGTTTAGTTGCTTCGCGGCATGTGGGATCTTCCCGGACCAGGGCTCAAACCCGTGTCCCCTACATTGGCAAGCGGATTCTTAATCACTGTGCCACCAGGGAAGCCAGTAGCTTATTTCTTTTATACATAGTAGTTTGTACCTCTTAATCTCCTACCCCATCTTGTCCCTCTCCCCACTGGTAACCACTAGTTTGTTCTCTATATATGTGAATCTGTTTCTGTTTTTGTCAGGTATTTTCTGAGCATGCGTCTTGCCCTGGGCATTCACGTGGCCTTCTAAATTCTTATACATAGATGATTATGAATGCTCTGATTACCCAAAGAAACTCTCTCCAGCTTCTCCTCCCAGACTTTAGGCAGTCTGCATTAATCTGTTAGGGGGTTCCCATAACAAAATACCAGAGACTGAGTGGCCTACACAATAGAAATTTATTTTCTCACAGTCCTGGATGATGGAAATCCAAGATCAAAGTGTTGGTAGGGCTGGTTTCTCCTGAGTCCTCTCTTCTTGGTTTACAGATGACCACCTTCTTGCTGTATATTCACATGGCCTTTTCCCCATACACACGCATCCTTGGTGTCTCTACCTCTTCTTATAAGGACACTAGTCATATTGGATTAGGGCCCC